>NC_045638.1:4578662-4902233 GCF_009829145.1 Chiroxiphia lanceolata | reverse complement strand
ATTTTTTCTGCTATTTTAGCCTGTTATGCTGTTAATCCAGTAGCAACAGACCTGAACCACTTCTAAGCAACTGATACTCTTCTGCTTTTCATTTAAAAGAAATAAGGTTGTTGCTGCTTTCCTATAATTACATCATCTTGTCACTACAAAGGAGGAGGAGGAATATACACCTCTATAAAAATGTTATCTTCAAAATATTCGTTATAATGATACACAGCCAGTTTTTGTACATAAATAAACATATCTGAGTGTATGGGTGTATACATACATCTATATATATGAAAACAGAGATAACCTGTATGTTTATATACTCACACACTTATATTCACAGGTATCTATATGGAGATATAAAATATAATATTGAGCATGAACTGGATGTTGCCTGCTGACACATTTCCACCACCATATAAACATTCCTTGCACTCTCTCACTTGTAATGGTGAATATCTGGACAGGAGTTGGAATCCAAGCCAGGGCAAGTTTTCTTAGGTTAAAACTGGGTGATGGGAGGGAGTGGGGGAAAAAATGGCCTTTGATTTATTACAGTGGTAGCCTAAAGTCTATTTGGCCCAAAGAGCATATTGGTGGCATTCAACACTAACATTTAAAATGAACTGCATTGGCTTCTGTATATTTTAGAAGGCAGTTTTAGCAGTAAAACATATAAATAAGTGAAAAACTGTCTTCTGGTATTAGGCCATACTCTTCCTTCAGCAAGATTTATTCATTTCAGATAATTTATATCAGGAATGAATTTGGTTCAAAATGTTCTATCATAAGACAACAGTCCTGGCAGAATGCTGATACCTGTTCCTTGGGTAAACTCCATCCAATATGCCACTGCAGTGATTTCAAGGTTCACTTGGCCCTGTACTTTTAAAGCAGTATAGTATGAATGTCTGAGATGAATTGTAGGTTGGCTTTGAAGTTATTTTTATTTACTGCAGAATGTGTGCCACCTTTTATCCCAATTCACTTTGCTTGGGGAGCTTATTTTTACTGCCTGCCAATAGGAATCAAATGCTGAGTGCTAAAATGTCGTATCCATGCCCTATATGGGGCAGGCTGCTTTATTTGTATTTGTTTGGTTGGTTTTATAACGTGCACATGGTATATTTGGAATATATGGGATTCAGGAGACCAGTGCTAATGCTTCTCTTTGGAGATTAAAGGGTAAATATTATAAGTATCATTATGTATATTCTTAAGTTTCATCTTTCTTTTGGTGTCCTCAGGTGTCAAACTACCACTGGACAAGACATAACCATTCTTCATGAACACTAAGCCTTCCAATAATCCCAGGGTTCATGGGCTTGTGACTACTCCAGGTAATGCATTTCTCCTTGAGGTTTACATCATCTTTCTCCCAGACAAGAAATCAAGCAGTCAACCCCCTTCAGGAGTGTCTGTCAAGCTCCTCTGACTGTTTTTGATATAGCAGCTCACACATATTGTCACAACTCAGCCTTTAAGACAGCAGAACCTGATTTATTATAATCACAAGTGGCAGCAACTCTATCTCCTATTTGCAGCTACTCACAACTTCCCTCAAACTTTCACATAAGAGGGTAAAAAATGTGCCAATGTGAATCCCACTTCTGTAATGATACATAACACAGGGAAACTTTCCATGGGCTCAAAAAAAGGACTGCCAAGCCTTACTTTTTCGTTTGTTTTTAAAAACAAAGCTTAAAAAAAAAAAAACGAATCAGCCAAGAAGGTCTAAAATGGTCTTTACTCAGTTATGAGATTAAAAGCACCAACCCTACAAACTTACCCAGTGCAAACACAGCCCCCTGAATAAGCCACTCTGAAGATGCTCCAAGGAAAAGGACTGGACTGCTGTTCCTGGAGGAAAACCCACCAAGATGTGTCTACAGGGAAACTCCCTCCCTGGAATGCTGTGCAAGAGAGGGAGTGATGGCCTGGTGGGAAACAGGACTTACCATGTCATGCAGGGGGAACAGAAGCTTGGGATGGTGTAAAACCAGCAGGTGGTGTAAAACCAGCAGGGAATTACAGAGAGTGAGAAATACCTATCACAGGATATCTGGGGTAACTGCCAAAGGCAGAGAAAGGAATGAATCAAGGACTGAGGAAGAAAAAGTCTGAGAAAAGAGATGGAAATGGGGATTAAAGGGGCCAGACACATGTGAAGGGGTGGCTGGTCAGTACACCTGTCAGACCAAGATCCTAATCACTGCAATCCAACTTGCACTCCTGCTATACACTGTTCCCAACTTTCTACTGTGTGAATGCACTCACTCACTGCTGCGAGCTCATGTGCATAAAATATCAGTGGTGAGTAGCAGAAGTTTTCACATCAGCTGCTGGAGTGAGAGGTTGCAAATCTGAGGGCTTTTAGGTCCAGGTACCATCAACAGAAGGAGACCAGAGCCTGGGCTACTGCTTGGATTGACAGAGTGCCCAAAACACACTGGTGGAGAGACCTGCCTTGTCTGGGTGGGTGTGTGTGTGCAGCCCACAAGCTGCCAGAGGAGAGGAATGGTCCCAAAGCCCCACCAGGTTCAGCTACTACCAACAGTCCCGTTTTACAATCACCACAATTAGAAACCCTTGCAAAATTCTTGTGAAGAACTCACAGTTCTGATTACAAAACAGACCCCCCCCCAGCTGGTTTTCCAAAACGTCTCCCATCGATCACCTGCACACTTCATATCTATGTACTGTCAATTTGTTCCTCTGGGACAAATTCTCCTTCCAGTAATTCTTCAAGACTCAGAGTCAAAATGAAAACCCAGGGGCATAACTCCTCATGGCCAGCTGTGCACAGATGTGTCCCTCTGCACTGTCCTTGTCTTTCTGACTCCTACATTTCTCTTCTGGCAGCATATGACCTTCACCTCTCTGAGTGGAGACAGAAGAGAAACTCAGTCCCACCCAGCCGCCCAAAGACTTCAGCTCCATGAGCCTCAAATAGCTATTTTAGATAATCAGGCCTTGATATTCATATGCAATAATCTGGCAGAAGCTTGTGGCTTTTTGACCCAGAAAAAATAACTCCCTTCCTCTAATAGCAAATTTAGCTTCAATCCCCTTTCTTTTAATTGTGTACTCATTTACCAATTCCAGCCCTGTCATGCTGGTGTTATTAGAGTGCTTAATTTCCAAAGCACTTAAGGTAATAAGTGGATCATGACAAAAAAAAAAAAAATTATACTAGCCATGCTCTGTTGGTGCAGCCTCATCCACTTGACTGCTTCCACAAGAACAAAACAGATGCAACAGGACAGAATTTAACTCCATTGCTTAGCAAGGGCATTAAAACCTTCTGATTTTTTCTTTAAATTTATATTTACCAGGTGCATCACTTCACTTGAAGCTACTTTCTTCTCCTGTCTGGTATAAAAGCCTACTCTCTAAAGATCAGCAAGAGACAGGGCACAGGTCCATTCTCATTCCCCCAGGAACCTGACCACTGCATGTTCTATCTTCTCCTCTCTCCTGTAGCAGATGTACTGCAATTATAAACAACATTTGTCATTATTCTAAACACGCTAAGCAGGAAGAAATACGATTCTTACACAAAAGATGTAGGCTGTAGATGCTAGATGAGAAGCAGATGGTAAATCAGCTTGTAAAGCCAAGGTCTCTGCCATTTATTTTTACTTGGAACAGATACATAACAAAAAAAAAAAATGGACAACGAACAAGAGGTTAACTCCATCTGACTATTATGTAATTCCAGATAGTTCTGCCTGATAAGAATTTGGATGGCTTCAGCCCTATACCCTCTGAAGAGAATTAAGTCTTCAGAGCGCATCTGTTTCTTCCCCTGAAACCAGCAAAGTCTAAATGAACTGGAAATGAGAATACAAGCCCAACAGTGACAAGAAAGTAAAGTCCAATCGGGAAATGCAGTTGCACAAGTTCCCACAGCGTGACTCAAGACATATTGCAGCATCTCCAGCCACGCCATTTCCTAGACAGAATTATTTTGTCCCCGTTCCAGAGACACTTACACGGGGACCAGTCCTTCCGGATTTTATGCCACCACTTACACTCTGATCAAATATTCATTCTAAGATCTTCTTTTCTGAGAGACTAAGTGTCCAAAGGCCAAATTAAGCTCAAACGTCTGCACTGAAGCACATAATTCACAAGGGAGCCACTTTCAAAGATCTGAATCATCATTAATGAGGTATTTCCACAGGCCTCCTGACGTTTGTAGGAAGCTATTGAGATTCAAACAGCCACTGAAAACCACCAAAACTGGCCTTCTATGTATGTGCTGTTACCTTTTGCCATCATACTTGGGGATGAACAAGTCAAAGGACTGGTTGAAAAGGGAAGTAATTCTTCCATACGTATTATATTATATGTTCTTTTCATGAAGTTGGTGAAAAAGTGATTACATTTGGACAATTTGGGGACCCTCAGTCTTCCCATTTCCTAATTAACACAGACTTTGATATCAAGAAGAACATGCCTATAAGGTTTGGTCCTTGGCTTGGTGAGGAGGGCTCTGCCAGTCCTTGGCACTAAAGCTGTACTTGCAAATTGCCCTCACACTAGAGAACCAAGTTTTCCACATGGTACAGTCTAAGTAAGGGCTGGTGGATTTGCTGCCCTCTGTACCAATGGTGTTAACCAAAAATTGCTAACTTCTAGGTTCAAATCTTGCACAGTGGACAGGCAATCTGAACCACTAACACCTCAGTTTCTTGCTGTCCCAAAGCTTTTGACAGAGAAAAACGATGTTGTGCAGAAGCCTCTGATACAAGATATGGTAATATTAAATGCACGTGATGTCTTTTGGAACACCTAAAAAAAAGAGGGGTATTTTGTCATCTTACATGGATGTCGTGTTTCAACAAGGTCTTTTATTAAAGCTCTTAAATAAATTAACCTGACAAGAAGGTAGATGGCTGGTTCTCAAATAAATGAGAAAGCAGATAGAGCAGCAGGAAACAAAAGAGTAGGAGTCAGTGGTCAACCAGTGAAGCAAGTTTACCCCTGAGCCTCAGGGAATTACGTGGTGTTCACCCTACTGCTGAATGGTTTGAAAAAACAAGGCAAAGAATGAAGTGACAGCATGAACACCAAAGGTTCAGAGAGCAAGGGAATGATTTTACGAAAATAAAATCCAGTGAGAGCTAGAGCTAGGATAAACAAAGATACCACACCTAGGTGAGGAAACCTCTGAGCTGCAGGCTGTGGGAACCTGCAGAAACACTGCTGCACACCTGCCTGCATTTGATTTGAACTCTTCCCCACACACTCGGCTCTGCCTGCTGTCAGAGAAGGGACACAGGGCAAGCTGACCTAAACTCCCAGTTTATATTTGTCAAAAATTCAGTCTCCAGGTTGGACATATATCCTTATGCCCCTCAGCAGAGGTGAGTCACAGAGGTTCTAAGGGCAAACCATGCCTAAGGCATTTATGTCTTGCCCCAGGGATGTTCATTTTGAGAATGAACACCCACTCTTCAGTTTGCAATGCTTTAGTTTTAAATCCAAAGCAGTTCATTCCCATGTGCTAAACTACCACGTGGATTTTGCTGGGATTCTCCTTGCATGTTGTTTTGTGTAAGTTTTGAGATCTTAATTGTAATGGTAAGGCTAAACACTGTTTTCTAATAGAGGACAATGGATACAGCTGTGAATTACAAAGCAGTTGAGTATTCCTAGTGAGGGTCTGCCACATTTTGAGCAGTATCATGTTCCCTGTCTTCCCAAAGCCAGCCAGCTTACCTACAAGACCAATGCTACAGGGAAGTGTGAGGCAATTAATTTCTTAGAGAATACAGAGCTGAACTCTGAGATATTAAAACACTTGAGAACAAAAGATCTGCCCTAGTAAGCTGGTAAGCTTAGACCCCACGGACTTCGAGAAAGCACTTTTCCAAAATGGCATGTGAATACACAACAAAAAGGAAATTGAATGGCATTTTCACTCGAGTTACTTTCTATTCTTGGCTGTTTTTGTGATTTCTCTTTCCTTTTAGGGTGGTTATGGAGAACTGTGATCAACCATGTGATGTCTGAAGGCTTCAACTGCAAAATGAGTTTTGCTTCATCTTCCCTCAGACTTCTTCAGACTACGGAAGTCTACTTTGAAATGAGAAAAAAGCACACCGAGATTATGGTGCACTCCATCTCTACCTCCGCAACACCTCGAGCAAGACATGACTGCCTATGGGTAGAGGACAGCAAAGCATTTCATCAAATCCCACTCAGCACACAGAAAGTTGTAGTGGAAGGCTGTCAGGGTGAGTTACAGCCAGCCCCCAACACACAGTTACTGGGAGATGGAAACAGCAGAGACCACAGCTCAGACTCCCAACAGCTCACCATCACCACTTCCTGCCATATAAATTTTGAAATGTTTTAGTTGCTCTCTCTCTCTCTAAAACTTCCTTCCTCAGTCACAAGTTTTCACAACAGGTGGTTAATAAAATTTATTGTATTAAAACATGAGCTAGAATTAAAAACAGGTCATTGTCATGTATACTTTTAATAAACAATACAGCAAAGAGAAAGAAGAAAAATAGGTTCTACTCCCACAAAGACTCGGTGACCAAAAATCACTGAGTCAAACTCAGACACATTTCCAGGCCCAAAAAAACCCCAAACAAACAAACAAAAAACCTAAACCCCAACAAAGCCAAACCCACAATAACAATGGGTTCTGCTTGGAGGAAAATAAGTAATGCTGAAGTAAGGTCTTACTCAGCTGGGAAAGAGGAGAAGGATCAGACAAAGGGGCTGACCAAGATTTATTCCCAATAACCTCTATTTTATACAACCCATGCTACGAGGAGTTATATATCACTTAATAAAACACTGTGAACTATTCCAGCAACAGTGACTACTCAGTATATTTTTACCATCTTGAGACAGCTTAAGTGTTAAAAAGAAAAACTGCACAGATTTTATCAAGGTTGAAACGCGCGCTTAGAAATCCTCTGCTAAAAAATCGTGTTTCCTTTTGTATTTTCTCTAATATTTTAAGCCACCGAAAAGGAATAGTTGGTCACACATGATAGCTGGCCACAGAGATTTTTACTAGGGTTGCAGCCTAACTTGTTTATTCTTTCTGACATATGGATCTCAATTTGCATACAGGCATCTCTCCGAGATGATGAAAACGCGCGGTCTCTCTCAGACAAAGCGGGAGGGAAAAAAAAAAGAAATGGTCGAGAACAATACAACCCATCTGTCAGAGACAGGCGAGGGGGGGAAAAAACCAACAAAAAAAAAAAAAAGGAAAAAGAAAACAAACAAACAAACAAACACACCAAAAACCCCAAACCCTGCTTTCGGAAAGTGGGTTTAGCTCTGCATCTTTTCCTTCCTCCCATCTTAGCAACAGAGCCTGGAGCAGCCAACCAGGCTGGCGCGGGTTACTGCAGTGCATTGCCCGCCAGTAACCGCGCCGGGCTCGCCCGGAGCGGGCATGCGGCACCTCTACCGCAGTGCACCTGCCACGGATGAGGACAGGCTTTTTCCGACTCCTCCAGCAAGGATTAGCAAATAATTTAGGGCAAATCCCTCCCTGCCACCCACCCCCCCACTCCCCCCCAGCCTCTCCTTTTCATTTGGGTCTTTGGATAACTCCGGAGCGGGGGGTGTGAAATCTTTTAAATGAAGTCACAGAAAGGATGCTGATGCTGGGAAAAAAAAAAAAAAAAAAAAAGCCCCGACTAAATAGAAAGAAATGGGTCTGTCCGAGTGCGTGTACCAGAACTAATTCATGAGACAGCACCGAGGCAAATCAGCAAAACCCAGGCTGTTTAAATCTCTGCTGATGATTTGACAGCGGGTGAAGTTTCCATCTTATGCAGGGAACAGCATTAACATAATACACAGCCCTCTGAGCTGAAATGCAGGGATCTCACCGTTCTGATGACACTGTCTCGGACTGTGATGGCCACTTTTCACAGCTCACGAATACCAAACAACCTGCCAAAGACTCGGTGCTTCCCCACCGGACACGAGGGAGCCATCCAGGATAAGCCCAGTCCCTCATTCCTCTCCTTCCACTCCTGAATCTCAAAGCCACGAAAAACAACAACCTTGACAGAAAAGACAGCACCCCTCCAGCTGACTGCTTCCACAGGGTTTGAGCCATTAGCACAAACCCAAAATAACAAGAAATAGCACATTTTTTCTGCTGAGCATGAATTTCTGTTTTGGTACCAAACCCACTCCACAGAAGCACCCGGCTGGATTTTGACCGGCTGAATCCCGCTCCCTCCGAGGTTACTAAAGACCAAATCCTAGCAGAACTTACTCTTGAAAGCAGCACAGATGAGTCATTACAGTCCTAAAAATAACAACGGAGAAATTTCCAACTAAAACGTTGCCTAATTAACCATGAATACTGACGAGTGGGGGGGGGGGGAGAAGGGGAAAAAAAAAAAAAGAAATCCCTGAGTTGTTGTGGAGTTTTGAAAGCAAATTTATTACTACTTTCTTCCCGGATGCACTCAAGTTCTATTGGAAGAATATATCCATTTCCATCCTGTATTATAGCAAAACCACCTAGAAACAATAGGAGAAATGTCCTTTGCTGGGTGTATAGAATGTATATATCTTTTTTAGGTAAAGCTGAACGAATATGACCAAGACAGAAAGCCCCAAAGTACTTTTCCTGCCCTCTTTGTAGGCCTATACATAATACATCTCCAAATCACAATTCAGATTACTTTATGGTGCTTTTAACAAAAATGGCAGAAACCTGAGGTCCTGACTTTTCTATGAAATCCTCCTGCAAACAGTTTTCAGGCAGTTCTAGTATTAAAACCTACAAGTCTCTAATTTTTCTATGAACGGGTAAAACCAATCTAGGTTTCTGTGGTTTGCATTTCAAACTGCAGTTTAAACAAACAGCTCAGAAGCCAAGATAAGACCCACTTTCATCTCTTTCTCAAGCCTTACATAAATGGCTTTGTTATGAGACAGTAAAACTTTTGGTCACATTTTGTTCTGAAGCTCTGCAGATCTTGCTATTTCCATATTTAAGGAGCCACACTGGATCTAACATAAGACTCTCATCTTTCTCTTCACCTCCAAGCCAGCTGGCTCCCTTGTCCTAAAAGAAAGGAGAAAGCATTCTTGGACTAACTAATCTTACAACAGTTACTCCAGGAGTCCTGCACCTTTCTTAAATAAATCCTGAAACTCGCTGACCCACAGGAAACCCCCAGAACATGCTTGAACAAGGACTGAGACACATTTTCAGTTATAGAAGATCCTTAACCTCACAAGATCTGGATCAAGTCAATTAAAAATCCTTCAAAACTAAAGAAACAGTTTGACTCTCTCTGTTGACTGGTTCCCTAAAAGCTTTATGGGGAAAACGCCAAAGTCATCGGAGACCTTCTGAAACTTTTACCTCTGTCAGCTTTTCCAAATTCCCATACAGGAGTAACAATTTCTCCTGAATGGAATGGGTCACATACCATTCCATCAAGCTTTGATCAAGGACTGACCTGCCACCTTCCCTCCCTGTAAATGCCCCTGACCACAAAAGGAATTACACCAGGAATTAATCAGCTCCAGAGTCACACCAATCTTTGCTATGAATTTGATAAAACACCATGAGCAGAGAGGCATTTATCACATAAACCTTAGAATCAAAATGCCCCTCCCTCCTTTACAAGAGAAAAAGAGATTCAATAGATAAATTAGGCATTTAAAGGCTGACACACAAATCAATGAAAAATTCTAATTTGAAGTCTGCTACAGCTTATTTAGCTTCTTTCTTGTTGACAAGCAATGCAAGTTCACCTTTCTTTGTGCTTTTAATGAAAAGTAAATGACATGACATACCATGAGTTTCATTGTTCTGAACAATCAAGCTAAGTAGAGAACACAGTGGCAGCACTACTAATTATTCCTCCTTTTGTTAATCTGGAGCCTAACCTTAACATCATTTTGCAATACCATTTTTACTGAAGGGAGTTGCTCTTTAGCTGAATTCCTCTCCAACAGGCTGGCAGGAATCAGCTTTGTAAGGAAACTATGCTTCTGCCTTTGTGATCCAACACTCTTGAAGGGGTTTAACTAATTCATTACAGTCATGGAGAATGATGTAGAAATAGTATATTTTTTTTTTCCAAGCTCCATTTCAGAATAGAAACACCATTAATTTAAAAGGCACATTTTTGAAACAGCTTCCCTTATCGCTTCTTACCACAACCAGCACTCAAGAACAATGTGAACTGAGACATCTCCCTTTTTTTTTTTTTCCTAACTTGTGCACACAATTTTACTTCAGTTGCATTTCCTATACTGGACTGTCCTAGTGTTTTCTGCTCCTCTTCTCATAAAAAAGTGAATTCAAACATTTCACATCACATCACTGAGAGAGACTTTTAGCACAGGGAATCCACAAGGAGTGTAGAACTACAACCACCACCAGTGTTAGGAGGCCCAATATTGCCCTTCTGTTGAGCAGTGGCAGACTAAAACCCACTGAAAAGTCCCATTTTCCCACTGGAGAAGAGACCACTATAAGGCATTTAGAACAGTTTTACATGTAATTCATTCATCTACAAATCAATCAGTGTGAAACAGAGAATATACCAAACTGTACACACAAAAAAAATTTTACTTGCAGAACGACTAAAACAATTCAAGGAATCTGATAGTTTGGGCCTTACCTTCACTGGAGACTATTCAGGCAATTCAATTTTCTCTAATGAAAAATCTCTTCTATTAAAACCAATATATTGAGTTTCTTCAGCTGTTCTTTGTAGGCCCCCTGAATAATTTTTTACCCCTCTGACAGACCCTTTCCAGCTTCCCAATATCTCTGTGGATCTGGAGGGCCCGACACTGGGTACAATATCCCAGTTGTGCTCTCACTGATGCCAGGAAAGATAACAACTTGGCTCCACCTGGCCATGACCTCCAAAGGCAGTACATTATATGGTTTATCTTACTGGCAATGAGAGCACACTTTGGTTCACAGTCACTTGGCATGGACTGTAGACCTCCCAAAGCTGTTTTAGGTCCTTGTCAAGAAGAAGAATGCCAAGCCCTGCTGGCAGACACAACCTCACAGCCCCTCTGAGGGTGTCCTTGGTGGCCCCAGGAAAGACACACGGTGAGGAAGAGAGAATATGAACCCCTGCACACAGACAGCTAGAAAAGTTTAATCTCCTCTTTCAAACCTAAGTGTAGTGACACAGTCATAGCCATACCCTAGAGCTGAATACCTCAACAGGTCATTTTCAGCAGCAGGACATTTTGCCAGGACGTGCCATTCAGTTCAAGCCAAGTCAAGGCATGTCAGCAAATGTGAACAAAGAAGCCCACAATCATTTCTGGCCAGTGAGAAAGACATCCAGTTAGAAATCTCAAGCTTTTATATCTCACACGAGACATCTTGGCCTTGCTCCATTTCGACGTTTGAGTTCATTCTGATAAGATAAAACATAATTTTGAATGCACCGAAGTTGCTGCCAAACCAATTGTTCTCCTATGGACAGCATGGCTCCATGCAATTTTAATAGATAAATAAAAGATGGCCAGTGTGTGTACATACAGTTCTGATGTTGAAAAACCCATTAAAGCATGAAATCTGCAGATCCTTCAACAAATGAATAATTGTATGCACAGGCTGTCCATGTACAGTAGCACTTTCATGGCAACAGCTCCAGTGTTTTTCATACCACACATTTTTAGACCATTAAGGCCTTGATGTTGTGATAATGACACAATTTCCAGACAGCAGCAATGTACTTTGTGAAACAATTTCAAGTGTAATGTTTAAGCCAGTGGATTTATAGATGCAGGGCCTGTGCAGGTATGAAGTCTGGCTCAGGTGAGCAGTCCATTGGCAGGGGCTTATCTCTTAAAAGAATTAAAGCACACAACCATACCAGTTTACATTACTGAGAGAGAATTCCTCAAGGAAGAGCAATTATGCCATTTAGTACACAAAATTCTCCCGCAGATTTCAATAGTTTCTCTTGGGCATACTTCTTTTCACTAGCAGGAATTTACTGCACGACCTAGTTTTCCTTTCAGAGACGACTAGTCACATGCACACACAAAACCCAAAAACTCTCTAGGAAACACACAGCTACACAAAGCAAGTGAAGGTATAAAAGGAATGGATGTCAAGCCCAGAAGAAATGACAGAGCCACCTTACATCCACCTTTCAGAGATGGAACTGACCAAGGGCACATAAAGAACAGAGCTGAATATGCCCTTCTTACTCTCAATGCTTCTCTTTCTGAAGATGCCCCCAATATCTGTATATCATTTTGGTACGCCCTGTGTTGTAGGCTGTGAACTCTTCACTGTGTATATCAGCAAAGGAGGTAGTAAAAGAGCATCTTTGTCTTTGACTAAACCTCAGGATTCAGTCCTAGCAAGAGCCAGTGATTCCATCAGTTAAAAGGAATTATAAGCTTAGAGAGATCCCTTGTAGAACACCAAGAGGCACGGATGGGCTGACGTTCCTACAGCTCAAAGCATTTATTTCCAAGCTCAGCATTTTAAGAAAATGGTTTTTATCCTGGTGTCAAATGCCTTCTGAAATTCTGAGATGCTGTTCTGAAGGAGTACTGAAAAAAATAACCATTTCACAAAACAGCCAGTTGCAAGAGTAAAAGAAAAAAGCCTCCTCTTTCCCCCCCCACCCCCATCTTTAAACTGCTGCATATTCTACCCACCCTCAACAATAAATTGTAGACATGCAAGATCACAGGACAGATATTTGGCAGCACAGCAATACCATATTTACTTCAGATACTTTAGAATTGGGAGGCAAAAATAAGCAGTTGTACGAACTGCTGCATCTACGGTTCCTTGTAGATGAAGCACTGTCTTCCTCACCTTTCTTCCTCCACCACGGCCCTTCTTGGATGGAGTAGGACAGTTCTTTAAACTCAATGTTCACGGCTGGTCTGCGGGGTAGGTAGGAGAAACGGTGAGCCTCTGTCAGAGCATTGTCCACCTTTTTCAAGTGTCCATTCATGAGCCGAATGTCTTGGGTGTCTGTGCCATTGGAGACCACTTCGTCCACCGAAACACACACCGACTTCGGCTCGGCCATGGCGCACCCGGAACTGCTGCCGTCCTGCAGGGAAGATGGAGGGAGTTCAAAGACTTCTGCTTAGGAACACATTTCAAACCCCCCTGCACTAGAAGAATTATGATCTAAATAACACAAGAATCCAGCACGGTAACGCGCTGAAGGGCGAAAGAGGAATAAAATAAAACAATCTTTTGTTTGTTCTGCCTGAGCATTGATGGAAGAGGTGAAAGAGCTCTTGCAGCACACAGTTCCTTTAGCACTAGTTTCCCTTTTAGGTCTTGCACCAGATTAATACATTTATAAGTTCAGTCCCCATTGTATTTGGTTTCTCATGCACTCAAAGAATTTGGTTCTAGTTACTCTGATTCCAGGGCTTGTATTGGGACAGAGCCGAAGGGGGAAGGGAGCTGGGTGAACAATTATTTGTGCAGTAAGAGCTCTTGTTCCTCTGGATCAGAATATACTCTGTAAATGTGAAATGTGTTTTATTTCTGCAAATTTTTAAATGTACTATTTTATGCCTTATTTGCTCCTGCACTGATAGTTCTGGAGACTTTGCAACCTGGAACAGTACAATTTCTTTTCTGGAGGTCTTTCAGGAAAGCACAGTGCTTTCCACCCAAAAGCCTTGTGTGCTTTCCTTGCTTGATAGTGATCCCTAATGGAAATCTTATCAGCTACATAAACATATTAAACCCTGCTCCAGTACTTGCACAGCTGACACTGTAAGGTCAACTGTGCTCACAGCCATACCTTTGCTGTGCTTTGCCCATTACAGCACTCAGTGCAATTCCACTTGGCATTTTTTGGATTGAATCCCCATCTCCTCCTCTCCTGACCTCTCATGACAAGGGCCTTTCACCTGCCTTTCTTTTCTTTTTTCACTATGCACACAAAATCTGGACTTCTTCCATTCCTTTTACCTTCACAGGTACCTTGCATCAATATCAACAGAATGTGTGTAAGGTCAAAAGCAAAACACTCGTGAATTTTTTTCAGCTGAACATACTTTTGAAGAGTTCAGAGGCTGTTCACTGTCATCTGTTGTTTGGAGGGTGTCATAAGCAGGGCCCAACATCTGCACATTTGTCTATTAGAAAATTCAGTATTTTTAATGCGGATCTGTATTGGAAAAGACTTCTGTAGCTGGCCAGGATTTCCATGTTGGCCCATCTGCCCAACAATCTGCATGTCCCCAAAGGTATCTCTTGGAAATTATATGTGCTGCACTACTTTTCAAGGCACTGGTGTTGGACACCCCCAAACAGAGCTGCAGGTCCTGCCACTGTTTCCCCCTATTTGTCCTCCAATGCAACTAAGAAGTCACATTGCCTCCTCTTCCCTGTGCCACTTCCATCCTCTCCCTCATGATTTCTGGTCTTCCCATTTATGCTGCAAAAGCAGTGCAGCTCAGATCAGTCAACTTGTCATGAATGCTGATGAAAACATTAAAAAACAAACAGTCCTACATAATCACTGATGAAAAAAAGTAGTCCTACATAACCACACTGCAGTTAGTGTCTTCACATTCTTCATGCACAAGCCCCGAGTTCTGGATGTAAAAATCAGCTCTGCTTAACACATTCTCCCAAGGAAAAGATTTTAGCTGTGCTCTCAACTTACTCAAAGGTCAGGTATCCAGTAACACTTACTCTCAATTTCTTAAACAGTTGACTGCAATGGTATGTAATTTGAACATAACAAGAGTAACATGAAACATCTCAGAACTCAACAATTAAAGCAAGGAAACCTCCCTTTTCCCTAAAAACTAAGAGAAGGTGAGTTAACAATATTCTTCCCTGAATGTTTCCAAGGCTTACTTTGGCACTCATAAGCTGTTTTGTTCAGAGGAACCACTGAGCACCTTCACGCATCAGAGGGAACACCCAAAAACTAACTCTCAACGAGCAGGTCACCTTGATTATTCAGGTGACAGTCAGAGCTTCTCCAGTTTAGATCAATTCAAACACAAGCATCCTTTGGACAAGCTCCTTGTCTCTGACTACTTAATCATCCGGCAGTACGAAGCCAGAGGTTTTTGCTACCGGGACAATAAACAATTTCAATCACTCGGTGGACAGAAATGCCTGTTGTCAGCAGCCTTTTGTCACACACCTGCCTCCTCTCCAGGGACCATCTGCTACGGGTGAGGGTCCCCCGAGCACCTGGCACGGCACCAGGGGCTCCCAATTGCTTGGAAAGAGAAGGGCAACTCCCGTGGCCACGACACCCACGGACTTACCCGAGCCCTTCGTAAGGCACAGACACACCTGAACCCTCCGTATGCCCCAAACACCTGAACCCTCCGTATGCCCCGAATACATGCAGACCGCTGTGATGCTACAGCCCCGCATCCCCGACCCCTGCGCTCCGTGCACGCCGAGAGCGGCTGCTCCCCGCGCCCCCGCTCACCTCTCCGCTGCTTTTACACAGTTTTGGTTATTTCCCATGTAGTTTCGCGTCTCCCGTGAGGGGCCGGGCCGCTCGGGGCGCCCGGCGGGGACGGCAGCGCCCGCCCGGTCCCGGCGGCAGGAGGGTCCCGGGGGCTCTGCCCGCCCCGTCCCCCGCGGGCACCGCGCGTTATGCAAAGGTTACGGTCCCTCCGCAAATCCTCCGGGAAGCCGGCGGGGCGCAGCGGCGCAGGGAGCATGCTCGGCGATAATCCCCCCCGCCTTAACTACAGACAGAGGTAACCAGCGGTCAAGTCCCGCCGTGCGCCGCCGGCCCCTCGCACACCCGCATCCCCGGTGCATCCCGCATCCCCGGTGCATCCCGCACCGCGAATCCCGCATCCCGCATCCTGCACGGGGACCCACCCGCCGGCCCCGCTTGCCACTCGGGGAGCATCTCAGGAAGCGACTCGGGGATCGCCCCGCGGACCCCTCGCTCCACACACACACACACCCCCGCAGCCCCGCACCCCTCGCCCCCCGCCCGCTCCTCGGAGGGAGAGAGGGCAGGGCGCGCCTTACCAAAGCGCTGCCCAGGGAGAAAGCCGCCATCAGACATGCCATGTGTCCCTCTGCCCGCCCGGCTGCCGGCGGAGGAGCCCTCGAGTGCCGCCTCTCCGCCCCGACTGGCTGCGGGAGGCGGGCAGGGATGGGGATGGGGATGGAGCCGCCTCCGTCCCGGACCGCCCTCGCCGCGGAGATGGGGACAGCCAGGGGGTCGGGGAGCTCCTCCGCCCTGGAGAGGGTGGGCAGCGCGTCCACATCCAGCGTGTCCCCATCCCGCGGATGGACGTGGCTGTCCCTCAACCCAAACACGCGGCAGACAATTGGGCAGGGGGCTGCGGACCGAAGGTCGCTCGCCGGGACATGGGAAGCTCCTGACAGGCACAGGTCTCCCTCTACTCGGCTTCCCGATGGGCTCCCGGAGGGGACCGGGGAGGCATTCCCTGAGGAAACGGGTTTCGAAGCACCGTCTAATTGCGCCCTGTGCCGACCCGCCCGGGGATGAGGACGAGGTGGGTCTTCTGACCCCGGGAATCACACGCCATTGATTTACAAGCGAGCCATTGGGGTTCAGAAATGGAGAGGGAGGAAAGTTGTCACTGAGTTACAGTCCCTGTTCGTTTATTCCTCAAATCAAAGACCTGCATTTCGGCAGGGTCACACAGTCACAGAATGGGTCAGATTGGAAGGGACCACAGTGGGTCATCTGGTCCAGCCTCCCTGCTCAAGTAGGGTCATCTCAGAGCATATGGCACAGGATTGTGTCCAGACGGCTCTGGAATATCTCCAGTGAGGGAGACTCCACATCCCCTCTGGACAACCTGTTCCAGTGTTTGGTCACTGCACAGGAAAGAAGTTCTTCCTCATATCCAGGTGGGACTTCCTGGGCATCAGTTTCTGCACATTGCCTCCTGTCCTATTGCTTGGAACCACCGAGAAGAGCCATCCTCTGACATCCCCTTCAAATACTTATAAAGAGAGGTCCTGCCATTGGGGCTGTGTGGGCACTGCTGGTTTGAATGTAGACCCGTGACTATGTTTTGGTTTAGATTCACTAGCCATGCTGCCTGTTGGCAGAAGGCTCTGCCCAACCACTTCACCAAGAATCCAGGTACTGGAAGACCCACCAACCCTCTGAGCGTCCCCATACCCTCTGGGCCTGCTTTTGGGGTGTGCTAAGACTCTCTTAATTCCTCTGGAAGTAGCAGCAAGAGGGAATAAATTATAGCAGGTTGTCTGAGAACTGGATTCAAAGCATCTACGAAACATTATGTACACGAGTTTATAATCTGTGAGGAATCTCCCAAGCAGGGAGCTTGCCATAATGCTTCGTACTCATGTAGCATTGTACAGACACGGCAGTAATCTTCACAAAGCCCCTGGAGGGTAGGTAAGTATTTTATCCTTGCTGAGCTGTGGAGGGGTGTTTACTGCAGGGAGGCAACTGCTGCACAGAACATCTGTGCCAGGTCAGATGGGGCCCATCTCCTGGAGTACCCTCCCTCCTGACAGTGGCCGGGAGATGGATGCTCAAACAAGCACTTAAGCACGGGGCTGGCTTGTATCAGATTTCTCCCTGATAGTCTCACAGCCTACAGCCCTTTTTGGCTCAAGGATTTTTTGATGTGATTGTCCCTCCTGAATGTGTTAACAACCCTCTCAGTATCCCTTCCATGAGACAAGGCTCCCCCTTGGAAACACACAAACTTTTATCATCCACTACAACCTATTGTCAAGGAATAGTGTGGAGACTTACTAAGCCTTGGATTCAGTCCCTAGATATTGCAGAATGTTATTTACTTATAACTTGTGTACTGATGAAGAAATATCTACCTGCTGTGGAATACCACACCAAACATGGATGGGCCCACCCAGAAGTCCTCACTGAAGGCTTAAACCGTGTTTGAGAAGAAATTTGAAAGATGATTGCCTCCTAATATTAGGAATAAAGAGAAATTATGGTGCATTCTTCAAGTGAGGGTCCAAGGTTTTAATTAACTTGATTCGGAGCATGTGTATAGCACCTAAAATTTATTCAAGATTGTATCTTGTATTTTCCCTTAGAAACATTGAGAAAGTTGCTTTCTCTCCCTACAGGACCTGAGAAGGGCTGTGAAATACCGATATATATGCTTAAGACATTTAGAGGGTAAAACATTATTTAACTGTGAGGTGGAACTAGATACAGAGAGAGGAAATGTACAGTACCGAGATCTGCTGCACAAACAAAAGTTTCAGCTCTGTCTGTAAGCAGTTTGTGGTCCTAAGGTCCTGCCTTCCACAAAAGTTTATCCTGGGCAAGAACACACGATCAGATCCTCAGGACTTATTTTCATCATGGTGGCTGCAGTGTCAGTATCTACGGGAGCTTCTTGTAAAACACAGAGACATAAAACAGGTTTATCAGAAACCAAGTTCTATTTGGTATTTTGGTATCTATTTTGATACCACACAGGGGAAAAAAAAAGGATTACATAAGATGAAGCATGCTAAAAATAGCCATCTCCTGCATTCCTACATTCCCTCATTAACTCTTCCATTAACTTTACAGGTGATCCCCTTGTCCCTGCAGACAAAAAGATCAAGAATACAACTCTGTGGCAAAAAAAAAAAAAAGGAAAAAATAAAGGAGAGATATAAAACAGTGTTTAAAAAAAAAAAATCCAGGGCAAAAAAAAAAGAGAGAGAAATTACAAATGAAGGTGAGAAAAAGCAGGCAGGGACAAAACTGAACTCCTAAAATAGATGAGGAAATAGTAGTAGCTTCCAGGCTTTACAGCAGGATAAGCATTACAGGCAGTAGATGGGTGCAGCCCACAGGAAAGGAAAAGAACATTGCAAGCAGAAATGCACTGGGAAGGGCAGGGAAAAGTGGAAATGCACCAACGGCAAGAGAGGGCAGATTCACAGCAGAGCCACAGGAGGCATTTTAGTGCAGCACTGATGGCTCTGGTGTCTCCACAAGAACTAGTTCATGTATAGAAGTGCTACAGCCTGGGGAAATGCAGAGGCCAGTGTGGACTTCACTGCTGAGATAGAATGTGTGGAGAAAGTTCAACCAAGAAGTGTGGGAGAGGCAGATGAGAAAAAGAAAGTTAGAGCTGTAAAAGGCGAAATATTTTAAACTGAATTTTCATTAAAAACATGCCTCAACTTTAATAATTTGCAACTTGCTGTTAATTTAAGCTGGTCTGGGCAGAGTTTAAGAAAGTCTATGGAAAATATTCAAGGATAAATCTGCATAAAAAGTCAAGCTGAGAGCACAAAGAAACAGCCTATTGTGAAATTCTCATGCAATTATTTGCCTAAATAAAAGCCTAACAACAACAGTTTATCCTGGAGTGTCATTTTGCCATACTGGTTTGAATTGTTTCTGAACTAAGTTTCTGAACTTCTTCTTATGCCCTGCCCCAATTATTTCCATAGGTTTAGGGAAATAAAAGTGGAAAGAATATAGGTTTGAACAGCCTAAAGATGAAGTTTAAAAAAAATTTCATGGTCTAATCCTGAGCAAGGCTGAGGCCCTGGGTTCCTGGCAGCTGGTAGCTGTGGATCTGCATTGTCCTTTGAAAAAATGGACAGAGGAAAGGAAAGTACAGTGAGGAAAACAAATCAGTATCTTTCCGGAAGAGAGTAGTTTTAACTAGAGAAATTTTCTCCTTATCCTGGAGAATTTGACTGGCTTTCCTGAGGGGAAGTTTGCACTCTGCTCTGGCTCCTTGCCTTCTGCTGCTGTGGGGCTTCAGCTCCCTCTTGGGCACAAGGCTCAGATCCTTCACAGTTTTGTGTTGCACTGGCAGAGATGTGCTGGGGAGGTCCTACATGGTGTCCCCACCACCTGTGGCCTTGGCAGATCCACATTCCAGCCAACTGGGCTAAATGTTCAGTCCAGTCTCTCCATATTTCTGTGATGGTTGCCAGTGTCCCTTGAGCTCTCTGGGCAGGGCAGCTGTGACAGCCACTGGCTGGGATTGAATCCATGACCTCGGAATTCTTAGCACTGTGCTCCAAGCAACTGAGCTAAATGCTCAGCCCCATTCCTTGTGGTCTCCCTACATCTATGTGATGGTTCCCAGGGATGGCTCCCAGTGTCCCAGAGGTTCACTGCTCAGGGCACCACAGAGGGACAAGGCCTGGTTCTGCCTGTCCTGTCTGTGGTTCAGCTGCATCTGCCCGAGGTCCCCCTGTGGGAAGAGGTGGAATGGGATGGAAGAATGGGATGAGGTGACTGCCTTGGCACAGCACCCAGGCAGCTCCATGAGGACACATGGAGAATGGAGCCCACACTGGAGCAGGTTTCCTGTAGGACTTGTGACCCTGGGGGGGACCCACGCTGTGCCTGAAAGACTGCACCCCATGGGAAGGGACCCACGTGGCAGCAGTTTGTGGAGAACTGTTGCCCATGGGATGGAGTCACACTGGAGAAGTTTATGGAAAACTTCTCCCATGGGAAGGACCCCGCCCTGGAGCAGGGGAAGGGCTCCTCTCCCCGAGCAGTGGCAGGAACAATGTGTGATGAACTGACCATGATCCCCACCCCTATCTCCCGGCGCTGCTGGTGGGGAGGAGGTAGAGCTGGAAAGGAGGGAGATGTGGGGGGAAGGTGTTTTTAAGATCTGCTTCTTCTTATCTTTATCATGCTCTGATTTTGTTAGTAATAAATTCAGTTAATATCCCCAAGTTAAGTCTGTTCTGCCCATGACAGCATTCAGTGAGTGATGTCTCCCTGTCCTTATCTCAGCTCATGAGCCTTTGTTATATTTTCTCTGTCACCTGAATTGCTTGTTACATCCATGATGGGAGACTGTCTTGCATTCCACCTCCATATTCTCTATTTCTATTTAGTAATACATATTCATAAGGTTACCTGGCATGTTCTGTCATGAAATTCTGCTTTCAAATAGTTATGCTCCTGTTCAGCTTCAGCCACTGGATCTGAAATTTTCTATCTTGGGTTTCTTGGGGAAAGAATCTTCAAACAGGATAAAATCATATTGGAGGCCAAAATAGGAGAGTCAGATATTTTTCCCCCATATTTTATAACCATCATTTGAGAAACTGTCTGTGACATAATTTGTGATGTGACACTGTGGCTCTTGAAAAACCTAAGACAGTTTGGCCAAATTACAGACTTCTTAGGGGAAAAAAACCAGTGTGAGGTAGAGTATAACTTCACATACTTATAACAAAGTCTTGCAATGGTTAAAAGAGATTGTCTACCCTGAGTGTGCTTTGATTCTGCCTTTTATAATTTCAAAGTTACCTTCCCAAGAAGATTTGATTTCACAGCTGCATCCCTTCTTGTTGTTCCCCTTTCCTATTTATTGGAAAAACAACCATAACCCTTCTCAGTTTTGTCACGTCTTTTTGCACATGACATTAATACTTCCCTATCCATATTGGAAATATCCACATAATGCTATTTGAGAAGAATGTGATCAGTCAGTTTAAACAGATCTGCCTTCAGATTTATTTCATATTTAAGAACATAATCAGTCATTCCTTTCAGGTTAGGTATACTCTGTATAATGGGTGGAATTTGTCCCTAATTTTAGCTGCCTAGAAAATTGGCACCTGAGCTAGTCATGAAGATTCTCTTTCAGTCAGTGGAGAGGAATTGGCATCCCCAAAGGAAAATTCAGGCTTTCCTTCTTAAATATTTCCCTTGATTTGGGATAGATTCTGGGTCCATCTTGGCTTCCCTGGAAGCTGGGGGAGGGCTCCAGACACCCGACTTGGAATAGCCATGGCCAGTGTTACAGAGACAGATGCCACCCAAGCTGTGTCCTTACACCACTTTTGTCTCCAACTGACATTTCCAGATATAACACAAGAGGCTTCACATGTTTATTTTACATAAGATTTTACCTGTATTTTTACATCTGGGTGCTGAAATGTCCCTCTCCCAAGACCCAAAGGCAAGAAATTCAAGAGCAAAATACCAACCTATTGCAGTTCATGTCTGTGGCTACTCTCTGTGGTACTCGTGGCAATCAGTAGGGTGTACAGCCCTCCCCTTGATGCAGGGGAGTTATTTGTCTGAACATCTTTGCTCAAGCAAACTGAAAAGGGGTAACACTGGAAAGAAGTAATAGTAACTGCAAAGACTTGGCTTAGCTCTGCGAGAGATGGTGGCTCATTAGTCTGTATCTAAGTAGCCCTCAGTCGCCAGGTGATCCCAAGACACACTAAGAGAGAGAAAGAAAACGCACTGTCAGACTTCCTGCTCCAACAAATAGAGTTATTTTGTCAGAGATTGAACATAATTTATATGAACTCACTAATTTCAGTTGATGAAAACAGAGCACGCTCGCAGCAAGTTTACTTTTCCCACGGTTATCGTGAAAGGAAAAATAGCAAATTTTTCTGCTGTGCATAGATCATGCTGGGAGAAGACAAGGGCTGTGGGGAAAGGGTCCTCAGCACAGGGGCTATTTCGGACATATTTCTGCATTCCTGCAGTGCAGGCCCCCTCAAATCATACTGCCCTTGTTCTAACCAGGCACGGGTGCACATTGTTCAGAGTAATGACTGAGCAACTGGATTTCAGGCATCATGTCTCCCCAGACTCCACCTTCCCAGGCTGTAGCCTCAAGGTCTGGGCAGAAGGGAGTAAGTGATAACACTATCACTCGTGCAGTGATAGCCAAGGGGAAAACACTCAGCAAACCTGTCACGAGCAGATTAGGTGAAGAAAATAAATATTTTCCCGGTCTGATGAAAAGGCTGCAGTCTCGATTCACAAGGCAATGTGAAAATTAGATATGGCACCAATCTTCTGAAATCCTCTGGCTTATCCTCCCTGTGCAGTGCCAAGGGACAGAGTTAAGTACCTGGAAAAGGGATGCAGAAGGAAATGACAAGGAAAGATTACCCAGGGGACTTGACTTGGAGTTAGCACCTGTTTCCAAAGGGGATTCTCAGCCATGACACAAACTCATATTTTTCTCATCGAAAGCTGCAAGCAGCACCTATCCCACAGCACCCAACAGCCCTTCCCTGAGCACTCATCCTGCAGCTGGAAAGTGAATTTCAAATTCAGTCTCTGCTTGGTTTTGGACATGCCTGTTGGGACAGGACAAGGTCTGAGTCACTGCTAGCAAGTGCTCTATGGGGAAAGTTTTGTGCGTCTCTCCCTTCAGAATTGTTTTGCTTTGAAAATGCAGCTCAACACCAAATGTGGAAGGGATGTGAATGCCAGCTTCCTCTTTGTTTCTGTGTGAAATGAAACAGCTTCGTGAAGTTCAGGGTTTCACCACAGGATATGCAGCTCTTCTAGAAAGGGCAGGAGACTCTAAATAACCTCACCAGTTCCAGGTTCAGAGGAGCAGTGACTGTGCCTGCCAGATGGGCACTCTGACCATCCACATCAGAAGGAAAAGCAGTCCTTTTCCCAACCTGTTGGCAAGGTACAGGTGGTTTTGTACATGACTGGCAGCAGAACTGCAGAAGATTTGAGATTTTAGACTCTTTCTGAGGCTCAATAGAGAAAATCTGATTATCCTCCACAACCAAGCCATCTGGTACATCTCAAAGATCATTTTGTAAGTGACATAAGCCTCCCTCAGTGCTCCCTGCAGATATATACATTTATTTCCTGAAGAACTGAAGTCCCTGGAAGATAACGACCACAATCACCAGGCAACAAAACCAGTCTGTTGGAGTTTCAGTCTTAAGGACAAGTTGCATATTCTGCTTTAGCTGAGGGGAAGAAAGCTACAAACCCTCTGAAAACTGTAGTTAGCAACTAGGCTTCGGAAAAGTTGTCCCACTCTCTCCTTCCAGGAGCCCATACCAGACTGACAGGGGAATGAAGCACTAACCAACTTTTATCAACCAGCTCCCAGGACTGTGTGCAGAAAGGAACATAGCAGGAGCTGGTGAGCTTAGTACACGTGTGTTTGCCTGTTACTTGTACTTGGTAGTGCTTTTGTCCAAAATTCCATCTAGGAACAGGAAATGAGTGTGATGCACTCTGCAAAAGGTGCCTGGACAGCAGGAAGGTTCCCAAGGAAGCAGAACTACCATTACCCGTGAGGGAGCCAACCTGCAAACCCTGGGCTACGCTCAAATTTGTCATGGTTATTGCAGTGACAGTCTGTCAGTTTAGAGAGATGAGTTCCTTGGAGTCCCTGGCACAGCTGATAGAGGCTTGAGATTGGCGAGTTTGGAACCCTGCAAATGATTTCTCACTGTCACAAACCTCACAGCCACAGAATTCAGCAGTGCCTGACTTCCTTGGTCAGTCCACAGGCCTGACATGAAAGCCTCTGACGATGAGCTTTTCCTAATTCACACCTATTTGGCCATTGATAGGCTGGTGCATGTCAGACTAAGAGGCCATATCTGCTATAATCCAGTCCCTGGAATCTCACCAGTCCCTCATCCATGCAGTTACCCTGTGTGGGAGTCAGCAATGTTCCATTCTCTCCTGGACAGCTATCCTGGCTTTATTTTGAGGTATCAAATCAAAGAAGAGCAAGGTTTCCCTTGATAGTTTTTTCTCCCCCAGTTTGTCATTTGCTGTGAAATAATCTGTGGAGTATTTACGTATCTACTCCAGTTTCCAACTATTTGTTTACATGTGTATTTAACCACGTTAAAAAGCCCTTTACAGCTTGGTACTTTTCCCTTCCCTGGTTCCAAGTAAGTAAATACTTCACAATAACAATAATGAAGACATAATCAAATTGTGTCCAATCTTCTTTTTTTTATAAGCTACATGTACTGAACCCTTTAGGGCTCCCTCTAAGGCAGTTTCTCCTGCCATCTAATCATGTGCGGGTCCTTTTCTGTGCATTTCCAGCCCTTCCTTAGGGCAGTGGATGCCAAAACCTGATGTAGCATTTCAGTGTTGATCCCACTAATGCCATGCTCAGAGTTAACATTACCCTGCTTCTGCCCTGCTTGTGCACTATTAATCCAAGCATCCCATTAACCTTTTTCGGCCACTGTGGGAGCTCGTGCTGACCTGCTTATCCTCCCACTGCCAAATCCTTTTCTGAATCCATCCCTGCTGGGATACAGCATCCTGTTCTGTAGACATGGCCTTCATTCCTTGTTCCTAAAAGTGCATTTGTGCAGTCAGCTACTTAAATACTTTTCACTTAAGTGTGTCAAGCTTATCAAGAAGTCAAGATCGTTGCATGCAACCACTGAGCCTCTTTGTTTACCATTCTGCATAAGTCACACACCCTAATCAGTGGAGGAGTTATATTTGCTTCCAAATCACCGATTCAAATATTTAATCACTTCAGACCTATCACTACCTACAGTGTGATCTTAATCAAAACATGCCCATTTAGAAGTTTCCCCAGTGATAACTGTCTTGAGGTATTTAGTTTACCCGTTGCTAAACTGTTTCTGTTATTTTATGACATTACACAGTATTGGACAGATTGTCATAGGATGCTAAGTTAAACCTCACCAGAATGTAGCTATATCATATGTAAACATGCATATATTTTCATAATTTGGTTTTGTACCTGCTCGTAGAAAAGGTCTGGCCTAGCTTGGGGAGGCTCAGGAAAGGACAATCTTCTCAACACATGGCATTACTCATTTGTTTGACAGTGTAGTTCATTATAAAAGCCATTCTGGTTTTTTGCCTTGACCTGATGACCCCAATCTAATACCACCATTGCTCCAGCCTTTTCTGAATTCCGGTGCAACATTTTTAGGAATGGTATTTCCTCACGAATCCAAATTTTATTCAACATGTTCAAGGTTTTCTGTAGACATATTTTTAGCAGTCACAACTGTAGACTATCCAGGCCATTGACTTACAAGTTTACAAGTGCTATGTAACATCATCTTCATCCTAAGGGTCTGAAAAGCACTTCTTTGTCTTCACTGATTTACTCACACTGTGCAGCTCCTTTCCAAGTTGTATTAAATTACTGTGCTATTTTCTGCATTGCTATGAGTCATGTCAGGTTCAGAGTGGGTCTGTCCCATATACAGAGCACTGCTGGGACTTGATTCCTGTTGCCTTACTTGTAATCCAGGCTGGGGGATGAACAGACCAAGATGAGCCCTGGTGGAACGACTTGGTGGTGCTGGAGGGTGAGAGGCTGGACATATCCCAGCCATGAGCTCTGGGAGCCCAGACCCCTACATGTCCTGGGATGCATCCAAAGCAGCATGGGCAGAAGGTGTGGAGGGGATTCTGCCCCTCTGCCCCCTCAGGTGAGACCCTACCTGCAGAGCTGCCTCCAGCCCTGGGATCCCCAGCACAGGAAGGACGTGGAGCTGCTGGAGTGAGTCCAGAGGAGGTACCAAGAGGATCTGAGGGATGGAGCAGCTCTGCTGGGAGGATAGGCTGAGAGAATTGGGATTGTTCACCCTGGAAAAAAGAAGTCTTGAGATGAACAAACTGTGACCTTCCAGTACCTGAAGGGAGCCACAAGATGGATGGAAAAAGACTATTTTCAAGAGCGTGAAGTGACAGGACAAGAGGGGATGGCTTCAAACTGAAAGACAGAAGGTTTAGATTAGGTATTAGGAAGAAATTCTTGTCTGTGAGGGTGGTGAGGCCCTGGCACAGGTTGCCCAAAGAAGCTATGGCTGCCCCATCCCTGGAAGTGTCCAAGGCCAGGCTGGATGGGGCCCTGAGCAAACTGGTGGAGTGGAAGCTGTCTCTGCCCATGGCAGGGTGGTTGGAACTGGATGATCTTTAAGGTTCTTCTCAACCCAAATCATCCTCTCCTCTCCTTTCCTCTCCATCATGTGTATGACCATGCCAACAGGTCGTGTTGTTAAGGGCAAGAGCACACATGTGGGGATCCCAGACTAACACAGAAATTCCTCAAACTTGGCTCAGACAACTATTCTGTGTAGAGGAGGACAGGCTCGATAGCCATGACCCATAACCCCACAATGGATCATTTTGTTCAAGATACTTTTATTATTATTTTACTTTATTATTATTTTACTCCACAGCATCCTTTTATTCAAGACATGCTTCCACTTTTGTAAAGCCTGCTAGCTTCTTGCTGGGAAAGGAAGATGAGGAGGAGAAGATGATTAGGGAAAGAAGGAGCCTTCAGGCAAGTCATGGCTGGAAGTTTTCACTGCTGAGCTCCCCACCCAGCCTTGCTGGTACAGTGGATTGAAGGCCAGAACCTGCAGCCTCCCTGGCCAGTTTGAGCTGACAGGAAAACCAGCAGGATCCTACAGAGCCTTTTGACTTTGGCAGTTTTCCAGGGTAATGTTTTTACCCTGAAAAAAATGACAACTCGTTTTGGACTCTGAGTCTGTGCCAGAGGTAATTCCAAAACTGAGTAGCCATTTCACTCTCTTTTAAGGCCCTGAACTTCCCCAGCTCCTTTAAGAGCTGAGTAGTCCCCCCCAAAAAATAAGTAAATCACTATATTTGGTGATTGGAACCTTAATGAAAGACTAATTAAAATCATAATGAAACAATTACAGACTGCATTGTACAATGTAGAGAATGAAGAGGGAGGCTGTTCCCAGCTACCCATGGAGAGATCATTTAATAAAAGAGAATGAGACAGAGACAACTGCAGCATAAGCTGCAGGACAAAGCAGGAAAATCCATTTCCTCATATTTAAGATATCAGTCTCTTCTGACCGTTGCACAAGCTGAACAGAATCAGATTCCCCTTTACAGTGACCCAAGAGCTTCCTTTGGCACTGACAGCCTAGACCATATTTTCCTGTGAGTGAACTCTAAATACCTTGCACGCATTTGCACCATCATATTGCAAAAGGCATTAAGGACAACCCAAACACAGAGTTGCTACAGCAAAGCAGGAACCAGTTACTGGCATGAGAGCGAACAACTCGAAGAAAAATGAGTTTTCAAGCATGGCATAAAAATGCAAATTCGTTCTCTCTTCTGACTAAGTTTTTCAGCATTTTTTGCCAGAATTGAGGAAATTTTTCAGAGAGCAGTGGGAGCACTCTTATTATTAATAACAGGCCAACCACAGGCCTTTGTGCCTACATAAAGCGTAAAAGAAAACCAAGAGGAGGAAGGGTTTATCTGGTTTTCATCACAGTATTAGATGAGACACTGGCTGCTGCTGGCTGCCTGTCTGAGGCAGGCAGGATGCTGGCAGTGAGAATCAGAACAGGTGTCTCCTGTCAGACCTGCACAGCCTTAACATGTCCCTGCTTTCTCCCTGCTCCGAGGGCTCCATGCAGGAGGCACAACACATTCACAAGGCTGGGCAATGGTCTCCCCTGAAGGATTGAGGCAGTCACAACTCCCCTTAGCTAGTCTTCCTATCTCTACCCGTCTGCACTAAGTTAGCATTAAAGGAATTTTCAGCTTATCCTTGCTTTAATCCTTTCTTTCTGTCTTCCTCACTCCTCCTACATAATCTGCACACACACATTCCTTTGTTAGCTCCTGGGTTGCTCAGTCTTTGCTGAAACACAAGACCTGGCTGCTGCTCTACATGCAGTGGGGACAAGGGCATGTGCAACAGTGCCTCTTCTGTAACATGTGTGTGTTGGGGTCAAGATGCATTCTGACAGGCATGGTGAGAGGAATATGGGATGGAAAGACAAAAGGGATCTATGTTCCATCCCACATGTCTTCCCCTATGGCCAAAGTCCTGTTAGTGACACCCATCCCTATTATACAGTTATTCAGGACTAGAGGGTGTAGCCTCAAGCTGCGCCACGGGAGGTTCAGGTTGGACATCAGGAGGAATTTCTTCATGAGAAAGGTTGACAAGCGTTGGAAGGGACTGCCCAGGGAGGTGGTGGAGTTGCCACCCCTGGGAGTGTTCAAGAAATGACTGGATGTGACACTCAGTGCTATGGTCTAGTTGACAGGGTGGTGTTTGGCAAGAATACTCTTAAACAGACTAATACCCACTATAGCAGAAGGAATTCTACCTGAAAGTCAGTGTGGTTTCAGAGCCAACAGGAGCACCACAGACATGGTATTTGTCCTCAGACAACTGCAAGAGAAGTGTAGGGAACAGAACAAAGGTCTCTATGTAACCTTTGTTGACCTCACCAAGGCTTTTGATACCGTGAGCAGAAAAGGTCTGTGGCAGATTTTGGAACGTTTAGGTTGCCCCCCCAAGTTCCTTAAAATGATCATCTCACTCCATGAGGATCAGCACGGCCAAGTCAGATATGGCAACACACTTTCTGAGCCCTTTTTAATTAAGAATGGTGTGAAACAAGGCTGCGTTCTCGCACCTACCCTATTCACCGTCTTCTTTAGCATGATGCTCCAAAGGGCCACAGCAGACCTCGACGATCAGGACGGCATCTACATTCGATACCGTACTGATGGAAGTCTATTCAATCTAAGGCGACTGAAGGCCCACACCAAGACCTTAAACCATCTTGTCCGGGAGCTGCTTTATGCTGATGACGCCGCCCTTGTTGCCCACACAGAAGCAGCTCTGCAGCGTTTAACATCCTGCTTTGCAGATGCTGCTGAGCTCTTTGGGCTGGAAGTCAGCTTAAAGAAGACAGAGGTCCTCCATCAACCTGCACCTCTGGAAGTCTTCCATCATCCCCACATCACCATTGGCCAATCAGAGCTCAAATCAGTCCAGCAGTTTAACTACCTTGGTAGTCTCATCTCCTCAGATGGTAAGATCGACGGAGAGATAGACAACAGGTTAGCTAAGGCATATAGTGCCTTTGGAAAACTCCACAAAAGAGTATGGCGTAATAAACACTTGAAGAAAAGCACAAAGATCAGTGTTTACAAAGCCATAGTGTTGTCTACTCTCCTATATGGTTCCGAATCATGGGTCATCTACCGGCACCACCTGCGTCTCCTAGAACGCTTCCATCAGCGCTGCCTCCGTACAATCCTTAACATCCGCTGGTCAGATTATGTGACCAATACATCTGTACTAGAGCAAGCAGCTGTCACTAGTATTGAGGCCATGCTACTGAGAACGCAGCTGCGATGGGCAGGGCACGTCTCAAGGATGAAGGACCACCGCCTTCCTAAGATCCTGCTCTATGGTGAACTTGCCACTGGCTGCCGCATGAGAGGAGCCCCGAAGAAAAGATACAAGGACTCCCTGAAACAACATCTCAGCCTTGGCCATATTGATCACCATAACTGGTCTACTCTGGCCTCAAATCGGGAGGCCTGGAGACACACCATCTATAATGCAGCTGTCTCCTTCGAGAACACACGCAGGATCACTCTCGAGGAAAAAAGGCAACGCAGAAAGAACCGTATCTTGCAAAATACACCATCTAAGGAGTCTTTCTGCTGCGCCTTTTGCAATCGGATATGTCTGTCACGTATTGGCCTCATAAGCCACCAACGTGCCTGTAGCAAAAGTGGATAGTGCCTTCCCAAATCTTCGTTCGCGAAGCCTAGCCATGATGTTTGGTCATAGCTTGGACTCCATGATCTTGGAGGCCTTTTCCAAACTAAATGATTCTGTGATTCCATGATACTCCAAACAAAGAGGGAAGGAAAAACACCAGTCATGAAAGGCGCTGAGGTAAGTAGACCCTAGGGACCATTATTGGCAACATCCTTAAAAAGAGAGAAAAATTCTTGTGCCAGCTGTGTTCTTGCAGAGCCATGATCTCCCAGGTATGTGCTGCTGCTGAACTCTCCAAGCTTGCAAAGATTGCTGCTCTCTCTCCATGACACCATATAATGCCCTTCCCAGGCCTATAATGCCACAGATCTCCTGACCCACCCCACCAAGTGTTGGCATGATGGACAAAGCTGGTGCCTCCTTCCAAGTCATGGAAGTTGGGGAGGGGGGCTTTTTCTGAGGCCCTACAGCTGTCCTGTAACGGGGGTGTCTATGACTTAGTGTTGCTCTAGGTTCCCTTCAGAGTCAGTGGAGGGAAACAGCCATTTCTGGGTGATTTCATCTCATCTGAAGCAGACACCTGAAGCAGGACAGATGAATTATGTCCTGAAGGTGCTCATTTTCCTCTGTTGACAACAGAGGCCAGCCTGAAGCATGAGAGATGGGCTCACCCCTGCCACAACATCACACAGCAAATACAGCTGCGCCTCTGGGAAGGGACAAAACTGTGATTCCTGCTCCTTCCTCCTGGACAATCCTGCTGGGTGGCAGCACCCATCCCCACCCCTGGCCAAGGATGAGAGTCCTTCCTGAGGCCACTTATGGAATGACAGAAAGAAGAGCCAAGAGATTATTCCACCCATCCCTTTGGCCCTGTAGGGCTGTTCACTAGTGAGTAGCTATAGGGTTATGGCAAATTACCTGCCCTATAAACTGAGCAATCCAGCAGTGACACACCCAGGGCCTCCTGTTGCCATCTATTACCAATCATGCGTTCTTATTTCCTTGTTCCAGGGTGAATTCAGCAAGTACCAGTCATGGATTTAGGCCCCATTCAGCAGAATTGAATAAAAAGGCTCTTCCCCTTAAATACTAATTAGTGTTTGATAACTACTGGCACCATATTCAGGCTCTTGTATGTGATGCTCAAGCTCAGTGATAGCTGGCACTCTGCAGCTATCCCTTTCCTCAAACAAGAGGAATGATTAGACATGTGAAATGACCTTAGTGATAGTCAGGGAAAATGACAGTTGGACTATCACATTTTTTAATTAGCTGAAAGCTAATATTTAATTATATTTGTGATTCATCGGGTGGTTCTTTACACAGATAATTTGGCCATGCTTGTGAAATTTTATCTTTTCCTTTTAATAATAATTTACTTAAGTTGCTGATTCGGTGAATTCAATGTGAAAAATTTCCACAGGGAACAACTGAAAAAAATAAAGAGTCTGTACTCTGCTTAAACTTTCTGATTATGAGAAGGCAAATCAAATTAGGATTTTTAATTTGCTTGATAGACAATTCGCCTTTTAATCAGTTGAATGGTGTGTTCATTGTTGCGACGAGATGAATAAAAGTTTAGGAGCTGCTGTCAACACCAGACCACGGCGATAACAAAGTGGTTTTGGCAAAGTCTAACAAACACGTTAATCCCTTGCCTGAGGGGAGAGTCAGGTGACTGCTCCCGGTTCCCTGACTCCGTGCGTTGGGATGTTCTCACTTCACCTTGCGCCAACCCGGGACACACAAAACCAAGTGGAAGAGGCATTTTGTGGAGGAAAAACAAAACCATTTTCTTCCAGTGTTTCCTCGGGGTTCAGGGCTGTGCTTTAAGCTGGTGTTTAGGCGCTTGAGAGACAGGTAGGGTCACACTGAGATCCCACAGACACCTTTATCCCTTCCTTTTTTGGCTGTAATTCCCACATGAGCTTAACTGCGGGTGTAACCAGGGAGCTGCGTGGCTCTTCGTGCCTGTGACAGCACGGCCACAGAGGCTGCTGCCAGGACACAGCCAGGGTGATCCGAGGGCAGCAGAAGCTCCCGTTGTCCGTCCAGGCTCTCTTTGTTCCGTGTCCCCCCTCCAGAGTCATGAAACTTGGTGATCTCTCAACTCACATGCTGGAGAAGAAGACACGGCTTTAAGAGAGAACTGAAGTGCACATAACCACTTCAGGGAACGGGAAGCGAGTTTCCAGGCTGCCCTGTGCTACAGACTGAGCCAAAAGTTCAGGAATTATTGAAGGTTTTGGTGCAAACAGGTCTTGGAGGAGCTGATACAGGTGCAGGGAGCGCTATCTGGTGGTTCCTGCTGAGCAGCGCAGCACTTTCTTAATCCTAATCCTTGGTGAACGTCTGATCAAGGTTTTTGGAAGCTTTTTGGAAGATTTTTGGAAGCTCAGATGTGTTTTATTCATTCAGCCTCCTCGTTTCACATATATTCCACCATGCAAAGATCAAGTGTCCCTCACAGCAAGAGCAACTGAAGAGAGATGTGACCTGCAGCGCAAAACAGCTTCACTTCCCCCGGGGAAACTTTTAACTGGGGCCGTGGGACAGCAAAGTGGACATGAGCTGGACAAATCCCAGCTTTTCACTGCACGCTTTCTAATCAAAAATTGAGCACAGCCCTAAATTTCTTGGATATTTGGAAACTGAGTCCTTGAATGAACCCGTTGACCCTGGAAACAATTGGCAGAGGGGTGTGTTTATACAGCGAAAATGTTTAAGTCAGCTCCTTTACAGCAGCAGCGCTGTCTGGATCTGCACAGAAAGGGAAAACTGTGTTTCCAGAGGATAGATGCACCAGCTTGATCCATTTAATGGTAGCTAAACAGGTATGTTATTGATTTGGATCCCCAGAATGCAATGTCCTGGGACAGCCCAGCTCTCATAAAAGTGACTAAAATGACACAGGTCTGCTTGGGTTACTAACGGTAATGTTTCTGTTCCTAGATTATTTCCACACTATTACACTTGAAAGCAGATGTCAGCAGCTTTTTTATTACAAAGTTAGTCATGAGGACTAACCATGGTCCCTAGTAAAGCCAGGCAATAATCCTGTGCAGGTAATGTGGCCCTGAGGAGCTGCTGGCTGATGTTTTAGCAGCTCGTGCACGTTTCCAAGCACCAGCTGCCAAGGTCCTGCACAGACCCAAATCCCACAGTTCATTTTCCAGGCCGTGCTGAGTGCACACATGCACTCCTTGCTCTCTAGACCAACAAATATTTAGCACGTGCTGAAGTCCTACAGCATTTTCTTGCTGTTTGAGAAGAGGAAAGCAAGCAGCTAAGCTTGGGTAAGGCACAATATGCTATTGGCTTAGATAGTCTGTGGCTCTGACCCCTTTTGTTGCTAATTTGTCTGATTTGAGTGTCTTTAGAACCTTTAGTGTCTCATTCCAGTGTCAGCACAGGGTAGAACCAGCTCTCTGCAGAGGGAACTTCTGACTCTGTGGCTTCCCCGTGTTCACCAGCCAGTTCCTTCTGTTCCTCTGGCACTTGGCTCACAGGTTGGGGACAGCAGGGGAGACAAGACATTCCCAGTGTTTCCCAGGCCTGTCTTACTAAGTCTGAGAGCACGTCCTGTTGCTTTCTCCTCCCTTTCAAGGCATTGTTCCTGCTCTCCATCACGAGCCTACAATGACAAGGGCATTAAGGGAAATTCCTAGCATAGTCTCCATAATCCCAATTGGATAGAAGATGGCAACTGCACAACCTGCTCTTCCACAGCATGGCTACATCCAGTCCCATACTGCCTGTGCCCATGGGACTGTGGTTCAATGACTGAGCATGGTCCTGGTTTCAGAGTACCATCATTTTCACCACAAGGTCTAAAACATACCCATGAAGCTGGAGCAAAGCTTTTGGTTATTGACAGCAATGGGAATAATAAATTGTGGCAAAGGGAAATTACTGAAAAATCAGCAGAAGACTTGAGTCTCATCTCATCAGTTCCATGGCCACCACATGACATGACAGAGGACAAAGGCTGACTGGGGACTCAATCCCACCAGGAAGTCATGTGGGACATTGCTATGGGCTCCAAAAAGAACAGAACACAATATTCCCTAAGACCTTGGTGATCCCAGCATGCATGAAGGGATTGGTAGGTTCAGTGACTAGCACTCAGAAGTTAGCTGAAGGCTTGAGCAGCAGGGACTGATACTCATCACTGGAGGATGAGATCCACAAATGAGATTTTTCACTACAAAGTAAATCATAAGGAGCTGTTGGAACATCCAAATACTGGAATTGTTCCAAAACAAGGTAGAAGCTTAAAATGTGTGGTGAACATTACCTGATAGTCCCATTTGAATGGCAGCTCAAAGGCTTCAGAGGCCACATCTTGCAGAGGTTCACATAAGCAAAATGTATTATCATTAACTGGCTAAATTTCTCCTGTCTCTACAAAAACTGGGGGATATATTAAGCTCCAATTGGTGTGTGCTGGTCAGTGTCCTGCTTTCAGGCACATATTTCATGCTGTCCTACCATACATGCTTTCTAGCATTCTTAAATCTCCACTGACTGCTCATTTTATTATCTTCCACATTTATGAACTTAAAGCAATTTACCTCTAATTTTTACTGTTTTGTATAGATTCCCCCTGGGCTGAAAATCCCAGCAGTCCCAGAGGTGAGTTGCCCCAGAACCTTCCTCCTCTCTGCACACATATCTGCAGAATTTCTTCTGTTTGAAAACACTTTCCTCTCCTCCCACGTGACTGACCCTGTAAGTGGTGAGAGACTCCAATCACCTACATCAGAGTGGAATGCTGAGGGGTTTACATCAGGGTTCAATGAAACAGGAGGCAGGAGAGCTCCCAGGTTGCTTCTCAGATGGGAAACAACAGTAGCACCCCAGGGGTAGGCATGGTGCTACATCCCAGAAGGTGTTGGCCCCAAAAATCCTTGTTGAAAAAAACTATTTCTAAGGTGACAATACCTATGTGACTGAGCTGACAATGGTTCTACCAGCCCATCTGACTATCCAGCTGCTGACCTTCTAAAAAACTTCTACAATTCTTGTCCAAGCAGTTAAACTTGAAACAACACGGATGTCTCCGAAGAGAGGCCCAGAGGTCTCAAGGTCACTGTAGTATGGTGGAAATCAGAGACTTTTTATGCTGCTTGTACTAAGGGAAAGCTCAACCCTTACTTAGACTATGCCATTTCTTACAAAAGCAGGTTTAGAGGATGAGATGGAGAAGGCAAGAATGGAGGCACTGTGGGAGAAAAGCTGACACCATGGAATGACCACGGACTGGGGGCGTGGGAGACCACTGCAATGGGAAGGTGTGTTACAGCAGTGATGGGGCACAGAGCATGCAGGAGTCCAACCCCTAGGAAATCAGACTTGAACAGCTCTGCTGTTCAGGTACCAGCTCCTCCCTCTCTCTTGAAACCAGAGCTGCTCAAGTTTTTCTGGGTCATAGTGTCGGTCAGTTCCAGGGCAAAAAAAAAAGAAGTGAGTCTGGAACAGGCAAAGTGCCTCTCCTCAGTCATAGAGACCCTGATCTGGGAACTGCTTAAAACCCACTGATATCAACAGGAGCCAGCTACCTAGAGACTTCTGAGTATCTTACCCTCAGCCATTTATTTCTCTGTCCCACTTGCTGGACTTGTGTCTCTCTGAGTAGGGAATATGCATGAGGAGCCCATCTGAATGCTGCTTGGAAGTGAGGAAGTGATCCCCTGTGGAAAGGGGAGATCTGGCTCCTCCTGCTCTCCTTTTCAGAGAGTTCTCGGAGTCTAGACACCGCAGTATGGTGGTAGGGGGATTTTTATTGGGAAAAAGGGGAAAAAAGGCTATATTCATTATATAGAGATTCTCTTGTTTAATCTAAAGACATCATCCCTCCATGTAATCATACTGGACCAAGTGTTGACAGCACTCACCACCCTCTCCTCCTGCAGGTAGAAGAGGCTCCAAATTACATGCAAAAATAAGAACAACAGATTCCTTCAGAAGGCACAATTGTAAAAAAAGAGATTTTATTTGTAAAGCATTTTTGAGAAAATATTAAATATATTTTGCATGAACAATCCCAGGATTCTTGCTGTACATGGTTTTTATTTAACACTATTTACAAGGACACCAGAAAGGTTAATGACAATAAGAATTTGCTATTCAAAGTAGATCCCTCAAAACAGAAAGGTAACAGTATTTACATAAGCAAGAGCACTCTTTTGTATTTTCAACACAGCTCACTGGAGAACTTGAATTTACTGACAGACTACATTGTGGAGTGACTGCTCAGTGAATATAGCACCAGAGCTAGCTATATTTGGAACCCACATAAAATAAATTTAACAAATACTAATCACACTGACTTTCCACCAGTGAGGTGGGCTGTGGCCCCATATCCCAGTCCTGAGCAGAAGGACAGCCAAGCTGGCACTACATGGAAGGAAAAGGAGAGCAAAGCATGCAAAACCCTGTTTCACAGGTCCCTGCAAATAAAAATAACGTTCCAGACAGGAACATAAACCACCAGCACAACTTTGTGTGTGAAGACACCTTAAAGTGCTCACACAATCTTCCCTTCTCTGCCAGCACAGCCCATTGGCCTCACACAGCAGCGCTGCTGCCAAGCCAAGGACAGAGGAGCAAGGCTGGAGGGCACTTCCCTCAGCAGGGTCATGATACAGCCTGAACTAATCAGCCTTTCTGCAGTGAGGCAGCACATGAGATGGCTTCACCCATCTGCTTCCCAGGGTCCTCTTCAGGGTTCTCTGAGGAGCTGAACTGTTGCCCAGAAAATGGAGGTATAAAAAGAAAGGCACGCTGGCTGTGCCCAGAGGAGAGCAGAGCTGCTCAGGCACCACCACCTTTGTCTGCTGAGGTCCTTTGTCTGCTGAGGTCCCAAAATGTACTACATTTGTAGGCACCTCCTTTCTCTAACCTGTGCCAACTAACCAGAGCATAATCCCCAAAAACGAAGGCCCTGAACTGTTCAGGAGGTGTGAGCCAGGGCCTTGACATCACAGGATATTCAGTGCCTCAACAGGAGTGCCCAGCACAGGCATATTGACAAAATACACAGACACAGGGAGAACTGGCTTGAAATGAAACACATAAATCCTACTAAAAATATGTACAGCAATACATTGCCCTTTGTCGTTTGTTCAGCACATTCCAAGCAGGAAAAACTACACCACAGGATAAACAGACTGCGACTTCATCAAGACTGCAGCTAACAGTGGTGAAAACAGGTAAAGGCCATTTCTTTTAATGGCTCTAAAGCACAAGGTCTGCTCCAGTGTCACAAGAGCCTTCAGGTTGCTCCTACTGGGCTCTACCTTGGGATTATCAAGAGTAAGGTAAAATTGCACTACATGACACACTCTTGATCAGGCAACCATATTTGCCAGGCAAAAATGGATTAATAAAATCTTTTGGCTCAAATTAACCTATTCTCTCTCTTCCCCTATCTAGTAACATGTTTTGGCTATGCTGTTAAACCACACCTGTATTTAGCATGATTTACATTTGTCACAGAAAGGCAGCTGCTTCTTCATAGCACGACAATTAAAGAAACCTTGAATTCAGAAACCTCCAGATCAATTTGTTGCTCCATCAAAGACTTTTACAGCAAGTCCATATAAGCCAGATGCATCCCATTTTTCTTCAAACTCCTAACAAACTCCAGTGGATTGTTCTGCAGCCACTGGAGAGAAAGAGGCATCTTCATATGGTGATACAAACCTCAGGAGAGGTGAATCACCCTTGGCCAAGCTCATAAAGTCCAACTTTGGGCTCGGCTGAGGATTCAGGTAACCTACCACAGGTACCAAGCTCAGTCACTCTGTTTGCTTTGTCATCTAAATACAAGAAAGTATTGGGTAGTTTGGATCCTCTCTCTCTAGCAAATCAATACTGGGAGTAATTGTGATACCTCTAGGGGACAGGTTGAACAGAGGTTTCTCTGCTCCTCACTCTACCACTAATGGAAAAATTCCCCACTCCATACTTGCTAAAAGGATGATTCACTGGAGGTTGTTAGGAGCTCAGAAATTTGGTGATGGACATTGGGAAGGAGCAGGTAGAATTAAATTAAGTTAATATAAACAATTGACATAGAATTTTAAGACAAATATATTAATTTTCTGCCTTATTCCAAAAATGAAACATTGTGCGTCTTATAAGTGCTTCTAGAAAAAACTTCCCATGAGTCCTGTGGTTCAACCAAGTATTTACCCCATCTTTTCCTCATATAAATATAAAATACTATTGCCAGAAGAATCAGCACTAATGCAACTCCAAGTAAAACTCCAAGGACAATCACTGCCACTCTCCAGCCAGAACTGTTGTCGGTTGGTGACTGAACGGACAGGGCTGAAATTCAAAACACATTTTAGAAATGTTAGCTAGAAACAGTAAAAAGTGGGTGTAAGAAAGCTTGGAGCCCTATGTGACAGCTGTGTTTTACTGTTTGGCAGCTTCGAAACTTCTGAATAATATTAATAGTGCAGTTTGTATGTAATAAAGATTTGCTAACTAGAAAATTTTATGGACCCTTCTCTCTCTGAGGGTTCTTGTGATCTCTTGGTGACATCCATAAACAGCAGCTCTGAGGATTTCTGGGAGAACTCCAGTCTGTACCTCAACAAGGAGTCACTCCAAGGTGTGGAAAAGGGCCATGAAATGGAGCTGTACATAATTTAACCCTCAGAGTCCTCCTTATACTTTCCTTATACACTCCTTATACAAGCAACTTTGTGAAATGAATGGGGAGCTGGTCTGCCAGCTGCACTCACACCTACCCTTGTCTTGCTCCACAAGACAGTCCACTGAAATCAAAGTCTCTGAACTGAAAGGCCAAAACCAGAAAGATTCCTGATAGCCAGATAAAGGCAATGGAAGGCCTGTAGCACATAAGCATGTGTGGTAAAGATGTGTGTAGTGATGGTGGAAAGGCACACAGACTGTGTCATAGTGCTGGCCAGCACTTAGAGAAGTTTTTTGGCTGTGGCAGGAGGAGCCCCTGTGTTGCATGAAAAGCCCCTGAGCCATAGAAGCTCAAGGCAATAAGCACATTACCACAACCATGAGCCCAACAGACACTGTTTTGCATGTGTATCCTTCAGCACAGTTTGTCCTTTCCCTCTCAGCCTCCCTGCATCTCTGCAGTACTTTTGTGTTGCTAACTCCACAACTCCTCTGGGCAGGGAAGCAGGGTCCAAAGGTTTTCAAGGGTTGCCCAAGAAAAGGGGTGAACCCTTCCATCACATCTCTGTCCAGGGAGGAGTATTGCAGGTGCCACTACACAACAAGTCTCCTCATCCCCATCTCCATTAAAAGCCAATCTTTCAGGATCAGCATGGAGGGTACAAAAAGCTCACCTAACCCTCCTTCTATGTGAAGAGAACCCATCCCTCAAGTCTGGAACTGGGTATGTGTAGTGACACTTTAAAACAGCTCCATAATCTACATGATAGCAAGACTGTGTGTTCTCTGAATGTTTAAAAAGATTATCTGAGATACTTCAATCTCTTGAAAGAAAGAAGCTAATTTATCAGCTTTTGTGAAGAGAAGGAGATCTGACCCTTTAGACCCCACACCATCACAGAGAAGCTCTTTCAACATCACTTACATTGTACATTTACTTCGGTTTCATTCCCAAACTTGCGCTTTAATACTTGACTTAGGTGGGTCTGTATAAGATTCACATCTACGGGCTCTTCTTTTGGCAGCAGAGAAATAAAATCAGCAATCACACTGCCGGGTCTGAACCCAAGCACAACGACGTCGAAGCGTTCGTCCTTCAGTTCGAGGCGCATTTCTCTAACAACCTGTGCAAATTGAAGGGGATATTTATTCCAAGTGTCACTCAACTGGGGCAGAGCAGGAACGCACACATCCTACACATATCAGGATGCTCATTTTGTTTCAGGATAATTGCCTTGGAATAACAAATAAAAAACTTAGTGAAGGAGGATTCCGGAACGATGCATGGCCTGTGATTGAAAGTATAAAATCTAAGTTTGACTTCCCAAGCACCAATCTGTTTAGGTTGTTATCAATGAATAATGCATTGAAACCAGTTGTCCTCCTCCACAAACCCATGTGAGACCCTGACTGCACAAAATTTGGAACCTACAAAGTGCACCTAATAAGTGCACCTAATTTCTAAAGTTATCTTCAGCGTCCCCCAACGTTTTTAACACGTTCAACTAAACTTCAAGCGTGGTCCTGCACACACTACCAGCACAGAACTTGATGTGAGAGGTATAAAACATATTTTTTATCAAAATCATGATGTTACAAAATAACTATGCAAAGAGAGACAAGGATGTGATTTGCCTCAGTCATTTTGACATAAACCGAGTGTAATCCCATTACACCAAGTAAAATCAAATCTACTGCACTGATGTCTCTGAAAGTACAACCTTGCTCAGTGCTTTATTGTGGATATAGAACAAGAACAAGCAGCCCCCTCTATTAAATAAGACTGGTTGAAATGTTTCTGTCAGGACTGATCTTTACAGAAAATCAGTTGTTTGGTTCAACCCAGTAAGAGAAGTTATCTTCTCGCTGTGGATAAATATGATATTTTACCCAAAAAGTCTAAAAGATTACTACTTTTCACAGATGGTAACAAGCCTTTTTCTGAGTCACTGCTCAGTTATCTACCTCCACATTTCTCTGTGGGATAAACCCCCACCCCAAACTAAATGTTTCATAAAGTTCTTTGGCCAGAAACTCAAAAAATATTTTTTTTCCCTCACCACAATGAGCAATCTAGATAGGAAACTTGAGCCTATGCAGGTGAAAGCGTAAAATTTCAAAACTACAACTCCAGAGCACTGTGGAATTTAAAATAAATAGTTCAACACCCAAACTGCAAAAAAAAAAAAAAAAAAATCAACACAGAAATTGACTGTGTTTCCAGTCATGTTAGAACAGCCTCCCTTTGATTTTGCCTTTTTCAAAGAAAAGCTGACACGTGGCACAAGGGAAAAGCTTATTAAAAGCCTGTAAAGGGATTCCTGTTGCATTCAGTCATGTTGGAGGAAGCCTTTTAAATCCACTTTAAATCTTCTATCCATGAAAGGGAGATGCTAGCAGTCATAAGACAAGGTTACCCTTGAGTTGGCGTGGTGAGAACAAATTAATTACCGCTTATGAAATCTGTGGAGATTCTTAGCTAAAGGGTGTGATCATCACACCAAAAATAACCTTCTGTATTAGTTATTTAAAGAAGTCTACCCCAATCTTACAGTAGTTTTACCTTCCCAGCAGGCTTACATACATCAGGATTCCTGAGAGGTGTTTAAGTTGTTAGTCCTTTTCTTTAACGTGCTGCTAAAGGCAGCTGAGTGGCAGACTGCTGCTTCTGCCTGTCAGCTTTACCAGCTCTAAGGTGCCACTTTTTCTCCTCATTTCCCCCACCTGATATGGACCCTTTGATACCTTCTCCAGTCCTGCAGCCACTACCATGGAGCAAATTGCCAATGATCCGGACTCGCAGTAGATGCTTGTAAAGGTCCCATATTCCCTAGTAGGTGTTGAAATGTTATTTTTGAGTACTATTCTTTTTTTTCATCTCCACAGGCATAGATTTAGTAAGGTGGGAGAAAATAAAAAGAACAGGATGTTCCTTGTACTTATAAAAACAGAATTTTTAAGCGCCTTTCACTAAATAATTTTAATTTGGTGATGACTTAGGGAACATACCCCTCCTCATTGGCAACAAGCTGTCTCTCCTTGACAGTCCTGTACTTCCTGTACATTTTTATCAAGGGGGAATTATCTTTTTCACCTGTCACAGTCTTGATTTAACAATGAATTAAGGAGACTGAGGTTGCTCATAGCAAACCTTTTCTTAGTTCATTCATGTTGACAGAGAAGATTGATCAACTTACGTCTGTTTTGATACTCTCAGCCATTGCTTTGTATTCTTCACTATCAGAGTTATAAAGTGTATTGTTAAATGTCTGGTTTTTTAACAAAACCCTGCAGGCAAATGCTTGGTTACCTGGGAAAAAAAAAAAAAGAAACAATCAGGTGAATCCCAGGATGTCCCTCCACAATTGCTTTTTGGACTTTATTACCTCATATGTTTATAATAGTAATTGATAAACACAGAAACAAATCAAATAATAAGAAGGTGTATCGTGTGTGTCTAATGCACTGGCTTTGGAACCTTCAGAGCTGAATCTCTTCAGGTGTGTCAGCCATCACAATCCTCACAACTTGTTCATCATTCCTGTATTATTCAGGGTGCATCCCACTCCCTAATTCAGCAGCCACTCTCCCATTGATTTCAGGAGAAGTAACATCAGTCTGCTGGATTCTGCAAGGCACAGAGTGTGTTTAAATCCCCCTGAGTAGGTGGATGAGCCCCAAGCCAAAAGAAGAAAGCTTTACATAGAAAAGACCAGGATAAAAATAGAGCTGGAAGCTGACACTGAAGTTTGATGAAAGCAGCTTCTTTACCAAAGAAGTGTGAACTTCAGATGCTGTGTGGCTTAACATAATAAAGCAGATGGCAAAATACTCAGGAAAGATACTATATTGTGAAATAATATCCCATAGTTACGAATAAACAAATGTTAAAATTCTGTAAACTTACCAGAGCATACAACGTCTTTTAAGTCAGAACAGCCAGTATTTTCTGTTAAACAGAACTCAGTTTGGTTGAAGCAGGAAACAGGATCTGGGAAATAAGTTTAAAAATCAAGATAATCGCTTCTGTGCGTATGTGGTCGTTGCCAATAAGAAAATTGTGGAATAGGTGAAAGTGTTTAATCATGGCCAAGGAATCACCTAAGCAGCAGTTCCTTTGGCCCAGTGAGAGCTTAGAACTGCAAATTATAAAAATGGAGCATATCAAAAGAGAGGCAGGTGGTGGGTGGGCAGGTGGTATTTGAGAGCTTTACTGAAATAGCATTGAGAACCCTGATTTCTTGTGAGAGCTAAAGATACAGGTTGTACTGTTACGTGCTTGTACAACTCAGGTAAACTAGATGGAGTTTTCAGCAGTAAAAGTCATCTGGAATTTAATTTGGAAACAATATGGATTGTGGAGTCTTAAAACCTCAGAATGCCTGTCTGGACTGGCTAATCTGAATTATTTATAGCAGGTCAAAACAGCAGTTAAGGGTGGCACAACAGGTTTTATGTGGTTAAGTCATTGGGTATAGCTCCAGCTCTCCTCACAGAATTGAGCATAATCTTTAACTTCATATGCAATACAAATTACTTGGTCTTTACTGAACTTTTCTGGTACAGCAGATGGATCCAGGAAACTAATTTTAATTTTTTTTATTTTTTTTTTTTAGTAGGGAAACCAATGAAAACCAGTGGACTGAAGTATTGAAAGATTCCAACGGAAATTATGATGACAGTTCCTTGGCTCTGTGGTCCTAAAGACTAAGATAGAGGGTAAATCCATTAGAAGGAACCCCCTAGTTAACTGCCAGAATAATTTCCCTAGAAGGGTTTTGAGAACAATCAGACAATCCACTAGAGAACTTAAAAAAGGTGTTGCAACAAGGACAGTTATATGTTAGAGGTCAAGAAATGCTGGAAGAAAGTAACGATTGCCAAAAGTCAAGTTAGATCTTTCAAGGGATATTAAAAGAAATTGTGAACATTTTCTCAGCCACTGGGAAAATATGATAAAGTGCACTACAGTTTTATCAAATGTGGATCATGCCAAAATAACCTGGTAGCTTCCTTTGATGGGCTGACTTTTAGATCTCTTCCAATGATAGAAAGGCAATATTACACAGTGCCAAGTGGTAATTTGGAAAAAGATTTGTCTAAAGGAGTTGGCTGAAGAGGAGATGGTAATGGGGAGCTATAAGAGGAGAAACCTTGTTTTAGAGGGATATGATGTGTTGTGTTCCTTGAGGATCAGTTTTAGTACAGACACACAATTAGACAGTCTGTCTTAATGTGTGTATCCAAGGGAGAAATTAAAAAGACAACTGTGACAATTAAGGACTGTCTGCATTCACAAAGGCACGTGCAACCTGAACGTCACATTACCAGAATACTTTCTGTTAAATTTGCAGCCAAAATATCCCGACTTTTGTACAGAATTTTCTGGCTCAACAACACAGCATGGTCAGAAATTTTACAGAGCCAGCACTTGCTCTCGCAAATGGCTGTTGAATTGAAGTAGTCCTATGAGTCAAATAAATAAAGAAGACTTACAGGAATAAGAGTCTATGAGATCAAATCCAGATGATACTGTAACATGATACTGTGTGTGCATTTTAATTAAAAAGAGATTATGGATTGATTGAGGAAGTACCTGTTTGGACAGTAACTGAAGTCCGGTTATTCTCAGCACAGGATGACACTCCCACATATATGGTGTATGCATGGGCAGGAAGTAGATGTTTAAACACAGCTTTTGTCTCTTTTGTGGTAGTTTTATTTATCTCCTGCTTTCCATCCATGAGGGAGATGCTGTAGAGGCTGCCTGTGCTGCCACCAGTCCAGCTGAGTTGTATTTCTTCCCCAGTCACGTTCTGAATTTCAATGGACACTGGCACTGCAAAGTGAAAATGTTTCATACAGCTGAGGGTGGTTCATCTCCCTTCTACACTTCTATACATTTAATATTAAAGAAAAAAATAAACAATTAAACCAATACAATTTTTTGTGAGTTTTCTTGGAGCTGATTTCAGTTTTTCACCTCACTCTCCCACAAGAGCAGAAATAAACTCTTTGCTCTATAAATGTAAATCATACATGAATATACTTTGTTTGATGGCTCCAAAACACAAATGGTTAACATTCCACTTGCTTCTAGTCTTTCTAACTGCAGGCAAGGTGTGGTAAATGGTCAGAATCGTACAGTGTTGGTTTAAGATTGTGAAGAAGTGATGAGGCTGGACGGGAAAAATATGAGTGGTCTGATGTGGACTGCTATTCGACTCATACTGATATCATCAGGTGATGGAATACTAAAATGCCACCAGAAAATCCTAAATTCAGAGCAGTAGGGAGGCATTTAATAAAGGTGCTTCATGACAAGATTGAGAAAAACAACCTTTGACAGTGGTTTATTCCTGTAGGCAAGCATCCAGGGGCTCAGGAGAGCTTTAAGAAGGAGTAGGTACTTGACTGATATATGTATAATTATGTATTTTCAGTGGTTCTATCAGGTTTCCCTTTCTGAAGTCATATCCTGGGATTTTACCTCGCAGCTGATATAACTGATGAACAAGAACACTGTATCTGATTGGATAATTTTATTCTACAATTCAATATCAAATATTTACTTACTGCAAGGTGGAGATGGAAACGAGGTAGTAAAAATGGAATTAGATGTTGATCCTGTAAATCCAACTGTTTCATTTTCTGGAGGGACTGTAGTTGTCAGTGCTGTAACTCCAGTTGTTTCATTTTGTAAAGGGATTGTAGTTGTCAGTGCTGTAACTCCAGTTGTATCATTTTGTGAAGGGACAGGAGTTGTCTGTTCTGTCAATCCAGTTGTTTCATTTTGTGGAGGGATTGTAGTTGTGAGTTCTGTTAATCCAGTTGTATCCTTTTGTGGAAGGATTGTAGTTGTCACTACTGTAACTCCAGTTGTTTCATTTTCTGGAGGAATTGTAGTTGTCAGTGCTGTAACTCCAGTTGTTTCATTTTGTGAAGGGACTGGAGTTGTCTGTTCTGTCAATCCAGTTGTATCATTTTGTGGAGGGATTGTAGTTGTCAGTGCTGTAACTCCAGTTGTTTCATTTTGTGAAGGGACTGGAGTTGTCTCTTCTGTAACTCCAGTTGTATGATTTCCTGGAGGGACTGTAGTTGTCAGTGCTGTAACTCCAGTTGTTTCATTTTGTGGAGGGATTGTAGTTGTCAGTGCTGTAACTCCAGTTGTATCATTTTGTGAAGGGACGGGAGTTGTCTCTTCTGTAAATCCAGTTGTATCATTTTGTGAAGGGACTGGAGTTGTCTCTTCTGTAAATCCAGTTGTATCATTCTGTGGAGGGATTGTAGTTGTGAGTTCTGTTAATCCAGTTGTATCATTTTGTGGAAGGATTGTACGTGTCAGAGCTGTAACTCCAGTTGTATCATTTTGTGAAGGGACTGGAGTTGTCTCTTCTGTAAATCCAGTTGTATCATTCTGTGGAGGGATTGTAGTTGTGAGTTCTGTTAATCCAGTTGTTTCATTTTGTGGAAAGATTGTAGTTGTCAGTGCTGTAACTCCAGTTGTTTCATTTTGTGGAGGAATTGTAGTTGTCAGTGCTGTAACTCCAGTTGTATCATTTTGTGAAGGGACTGGAGTTGTCTGTTCTGTCAATCCAGTTGTATCATTTTGTGGAGGGATTGTAGTTGTCAGTGCTGTAACTCCAGTTGTATCATTTTGTGAAGGGACGGGAGTTGTCTGTTCTGTCACTCCAGTTGTTTCATTTTGTGAAGGGACTGAAGTTGTCTCTACTGTAACTCCAGTTGTTTCATTTTGTGGAGGGATTGTAGAAGTCAGTGCTGTAACTCCAGTTGTTTCATTTTCTGGAGGAATTGTAGTTGTCAGTGCTGTAACTCCAGTTGTATCATTTTGTGAAGGGACTGGAGTTGTCTGTTCTGTCAATCCAGTTGTATCATTTTGTGGAGGGATTGTAGTTGTCAGTGCTGTAACTCCAGTTGTTTCATTTTGTGAAGGGACTGGAGTTGTCTCTTCTGTAACTCCAGTTGTATGATTTTCTGGAGGGACTGTAGTTGTCAGTGCTGTAACTCCAGTTGTTTCATTTTGTGGAGGGATTGTAGTTGTGAGTTCTGTTAATCCAGTTGTATCATTTTGTGGAAGGATTGTACGTGTCAGAGCTGTAACTCCAGTTGTATCATTTTGTGAAGGGACTGGAGTTGTCTGTTCTGTCAATCCAGTTGTATCATTCTGTGGAGGGACTGTAGTTGTGAGTTCTGTTAATCCAGTTGTATCATTTTGTGGAAGAATTGTAGTTGTCACTGCTGTAACTCCAGTTGTATCATTTTGTGGAGGGATTGTAGTTGTCAGTGCTGTAACTCCAGTTGTATCATTTTGTGAAGGGACTGGAGTTGTCTGTTCTGTCAATCCAGTTGTATCATTTTGTGGAGGGATTGTAGTTGTCAGTGCTGTAACTCCAGTTGTATCATTTTGTGAAGGGACTGGAGTTGTCTGTTCTGTCACTCCAGTTGTTTCATTTTGTGAAGGGACTGAAGTTGTCTCTACTGTAACTCCAGTTGTTTCATTTTGCGGAGGGATTGTAGAAGTCAGTGCTGTAACTCCAGTTGTATCGTTTTGTGAAGTGACTGGAGTTGTCTGTTCTGTCAATCCAGTTGTTTCATTTTGTGAAGGGACAGGAGTTGTCTGTTCTGTCAATCCAGTTGTATCATTTTGTGGAGGGATTGTAGTTGTCAGTGCTGTAACTCCAGTTGTTTCATTTTGTGAAGGGACTGGAGTTGTCTCTTCTGTAACTCCAGTTGTATGATTTTCTGGAGGGACTGTAGTTGTCAGTGCTGTAACTCCAGTTGTTTCATTTTGTGGAGGGATAGTAGTTGTGAGTTCTGTTAATCCAGTTGTATCATTTTGTGGAGGGATTGTAGGTGTCAGAGCTGTAACTCCAGTTGTATCATTTTGTGAAGGGACTGGAGTTGTCTCTTCTGTAAATCCAGTTGTATCATTCTGTGGAGGGATTGTAGTTGTGAGTTCTGTTAATCCAGTTGTATCATTTTGTGGAAAGATTGTAGTTGTCAGTGCTGTAACTCCAGTTGTATCATTTTGTAAAGGGATCGTAGTTGTCAGTGCTGTAACTCCAGTTGTATCATTTTGTGAAGGGACGGGAGTTGTCTGTTCTGTCACTCCAGTTGTTTCATTTTGTGAAGGGACTGGAGTTGTCTCTACTGTAACTCCAGTTGTTTCATTTTGTGGAGGGATTGTAGAAGTCAGTGCTGTAACTCCAGTTGTTTCATTTTCTGGAGGAATTGTAGTTGTCAGTGCTGTAACTCCAGTTGTATCGTTTTGTGAAGGGACTGGAGTTGTCTGTTTTGTCAATCCAGTTGTTTCATTTTGTGAAGGGACTGGAGTTGTCTCTTCTGTAACTCCAGTTGTTTCATTTTGTGGAGGGATTGTAGTTGTCAGTGCTGTAAATCCAGTTGTTTCAGTTTCTGGAGGGATTGTAGTTGTCAGTGCTGTAACTCCTGTAGTTTCATTTTGTGGAGGGATTGTAGTTGTCAGTGCTGTAACTCCAGTTGTTTCATTTTGTGAAGGGATTGTAGTTGTCAGTGCTGTAACTCCAGTTGTATCATTTTGTGAAGGGACTGGAGTTGTCTGTTCTGTAAATCCAGTTGTTTCATTTTGTGGAGTGATTGTAGTTGTGAGTTCTGTTAATCCAGTTGTATCATTTTGTGAAGGGACTGGAGTTGTCTCTTCTGTAACTTCAGTTGTTTCATTTTGTGGAGGGACTGTAGTTGTCAGTGCTGTAACTCCAGTTGTTTCATTTTGTGGAGGGATTGTAGTTGTGAGTTCTGTTAATCCTGTTGTATCATTTTGTGGAAGGATTGTAGGTGTCAGAGCTGTAACTCCAGTTGTATCATTTTGTGAAGGGACTGGAGTTGTCTCTTCTGTAAATCCAGTTGTATCATTCTGTGGAGGGATTGCAGTTGTGAGTTCTGTTAATCCAGTTGTATCATTTTGTGAAGGGACTGGAGTTGTCTGTTCTGTCAATCCAGTTGTATGATTTTCTGGAGGGACTGTAGTTGTCAGTGCTGTAACTCCAGTTGTATCATTTTGTGAAGGGACAGGAGTTGTCTGTTCTGTCAATCCAGTTATATCATTTTGTGAAGGGACAGGAGTTGTCTGTTCTGTCAATCCAGTTGTATCATTTTGTGGAGGGATTGAAGGTGTCAGTGCTGTAACTCCAGTTGTATCATTTTGTGAAGGGACTGGAGTTGTCTCTTCTGTAAATCCAGTTGTATCATTCTGTGGAGGGATTGTAGTTGTGAGTTCTGTTAATCCAGTTGTATCATTTTGTGGAAAGATTGTAGTTGTCAGTGCTGTAACTCCAGTTGTTTCATTTTGTGGAGGAATTGTAGTTGTCAGTGCTGTAACTCCAGTTGTATCATTTTGTGAAGGGACTGGAGTTGTCTGTTCCGTCAATCCAGTTGTATCATTTTGTGAAGGGACTGGAGTTGTCAGTGCTGTAACTCCAGTTGTATCATTTTGTGAAGGGACTGGAGTTGTCTGTTCTGTCAATCCAGTTGTATGATTTTCTGGAGGGACTGTAGTTGTCTCTTCTGTAAATCCAGTTGTTTCATTTTGTGGAGGGATTGTAGTTGTGAGTTCTGTTAATCCAGTTGTATCATTTTGTGAAGAGATTGTGGTTGTCAGTGCTGTAACTCTAGTTTTTTCATTTTGTGAAGGGACTGGAGTTGTCTCTTCTGTCAATCCAGATGTTACATTTTGTGAAGGGACTGGAGTTGTCTGTTCTGTAAATCCAGTTGTATCCGTTTCTGGAGGGACAGGAGTTGTCTGTTCTGCAAAACAGAAATTTGGAGGTAGTGAGTATAACTTATTTTAAAGTTTACCAAGCTTATGCTATTTTAATTATGTAAACAACTTTCAAAAAACAGGCCCAGAAAATTTGCTTCCGTTTTTGCCTAAGTAGTCAACTGGGGTACCCATTCTCACATAAAATCCAATCCACCAAAGACCATTGCGAGTAAATATAATGAACTATTACCTAAGGGGTCGGGGAGGGAAAAGACCTTATATGCCAATTTTTTTAGGTTTGGTTTTGGTTTTGTGTTGGAGTTTTTTTAATTTATATAAAGTGCTTACGTGAAGGCAGATCCTGCTGACAAACTCTCCCTGGAACTTGGGGATTCTTATCTGTGAATCCTTCCTTGCATTGACAGGAATAAGTGGCTCCTTCAGCAATGCAGGTGGCATTTTGGGAACAGTCATTTAAATCTGGTTGACAACTATTCCTTGCTACAGTGAAGTTTAATAAAATAGAAAAAGAAGAATGTTTTAATTAGTATTGGAAAAATACTATTTAATTTTCAGCACTCAAATCCCATTTCGCTTGATGTGAAATATACACTGCTGATTAAATTCACAGTGATGAACAAATTCATACCTTCTATGACAGTCATTTGAGGGTCAACTTCAAATTCTGTACTCTTGTTAAGGGCCTCTGTAAAAGCATCTGAAATCTCTGGTTTTGTTATATTTTGTCCTACATCAAACACAATGTCATAGAGCACAATCACACTGCCATTCTTGATGCTATTAATTACAATACGCATTTTTGTTCCATTTTTTAATTCTTGTATCTTCTGTGGCAGATGTTTTGTTATCTGCAAGGTGAAAGGTTTAACTTATTAACTATTTTTCTCATATAGCAAAAGAGTTCTCAGAGCAATCTGCTGGCCATGGTTAGTTTAGAAGCACCTCTCACAGTAGGGGAATATGTATAAACCCCAGACAGAATTTCAGTTAAATCAGGGCCTCAGAGGACAACAATATAAAGTAAGGCCTTAGTAAGTACTGCTTCATTTCTAACCATCACACAATCTTTCCTTTCCCACATTTAAAATTATTCATGCCCAGATCCTCCTGATTATTTACGTTAGGAAGAGCTCAGAAGAAAATAAATCTTAGTTTAGAATTCCTAAGCAAAATACCTCTGTAATGAACTTAGTTTCAAACTCCTGAAATTCTCTACTTGATTTGTTCTGATATTCAGGCTTGAATTCTTCATTGATAATCCTAGTGGTTCCATTGTAGACTTCAGCAGCTGTGGGGATATGCAAGACAGAATAACCAGACGAAATTTAGTTATTATTTAAAAATTGTTCCTCAGCTAAGTAAGGCTTTGGAATTAAAGTGTATGGAGCTGGGAGAGACTAGAACATTGAACCACTGTCGTTCTAGTTCAGTAAAGTTTTTAGTTTGACAGGAGGGCAAGTGAAGCTTTACATCTTAGCCCAATGAAAAATTTGCAGCTGACTTTAAGTGTCTGAAAGTTTGGCCTCCTTTTGCCTATTGATGTCCAGGTAGGTGCTCAGTGAAAAAGGGCTTCATTTTAAGGCCAATGAATGTGTTGGTCTGCCAACAGAAAAGGAAAAGATTCCTGAGGAAATACCTGTCTGAACAGTCAAGGAGGCGCTGACATTCTCAGAGCAAGTTGAAACATCCACGGATATTTGGTATTGCTGACCAGAAAGCAGATTTTCAAATGCAGTACTTGTTCCATTTAAGATTCTCCTCTCCATCTCTCCTGATTTTCCCTGTAGAAGCACTGTGTAAGGACTGTCTCCTGTGCCACCTTGAGGTTTCCAGCTGAACTGTATCACTGTACTAGTCACGTTCTCCAGCTGGATGGACAGAGTGATAGGAGCTAAAAAGCAAAAAGGAAATTCCTGTGAAACATGTAGTTACAGTCTGCGTGTCTTTAAAGAATAAAGTTTTAATACGAAACTGATTGCCTAAGAAAAAATTTAAGTTTCTGTAATGTTTTTATAAAGATATGAAACACAGAATCATATCACAGAATCACAGAATGGGTTGGAAGGGACCTTAAAAATCATCTAATTCCAACCCCCCTTCCACAGGCAGGGACAGCTTCCACTAGTCCAGGCTGCTCAGGGCCCTATCCAGCCTGGCCTTGAACACTTCCAGGGATGGATCAACCACAACTTCTCTGGGCAACCTGTGCCAGGGCCTCCCCACCCTCACAGGGGAGAATTTCTTCCCATTATTCACTCTAATCCTACCTTCTTTCATTTTAAAGCCTTTCGCCTTTGTCCTGTCACTACACGCCCTTGTACAAAGTCCCTCTTGTAGGTGCCCTTTAGATACTGGAAGGGGCTCTGAGGTCTCCCCAGAGCCTTCTGCAGACTGAACCATCTCAACTTTCTCAGCCTGTCTCCATAACAGAGGTCTTCCAGCCCACTGATCATCTTCATGGCCTCCTCTGGACCAGCTCCTACAGCTCCATGTTCTTCCTGTGCTGGAGAACCCAGAGCTGGAGGTAGCACTGCAGGTGGGGTCTCACCAGAGCAGGGGGGCAGAATCCCCTCCCTTGCCTTGCTGCCCACACTGGTTTTGATGCAGCCCAGGACACATTTGGCTGCCAGTGCACATGGCTGGGTCATGTTGAGCTTCAACAACATATGAATCAACACCCCCAAGCAGGGCTGCTCTCAATCCATTCATACCCAGCCTGTAATTGTGTTTAGGATTGCTCCAACCCATACGCAGGACCTTGCACTTGGCCTTGCTGGACTTCATGAGGTTCACACAGGCCCAGCTCTGAAGCCTGTCCAGGTCCCTCTGGATGCCATCCCTTCCCTCCAGCATGTTGGCTGCACCACACAAGTTTAGTGTCATCAGCAAATTTGCTGATGGTGCCCTTGATCCCACTGTCCTTGTCACCCACAAAGATGTTAAACCATGCTGGTCCCAAAATAGACCCCTGATGACACCACTCATCACTGGTCTGACCTGCCATTGAGCCTTTGTGAAAAAACAAGTTACACCTCATCATGTGCAAGTGTGTATCTCCTGTTGAATTCCATGAAAGCACTAAGACTCCAAATCCAGGACGGATTAACCCATTAGACTTTTAGAACTAGAATACTATTATGCACTAAAAATGAAGATCACACCACCAATTTTTTTCTTCTTTTTTGGTGCAGAATATAAAAAGACTGCATTCTCCTCCTTTCTCTTTGCTTTTTCATCCATTAAAAATGATGAAAGATTCATTACGGCATATTCTTTGAAGTCAGCAGATAGCCCTTCGGCAAAAAACTAAAGATACACCAGAAAAGAATTACTATTGAAACAAACAGGAACTGAGTTAGCACAAATAAATTCAATAGAATTCTCTCAGTGAAGGAACTGCCTCTAGTATTTCAAAAAAGAGAATTTCGAAACTCAAACAAAAACCAATAAAACTTCCCACTAACATAACTTAACCTATGCAGCATAACTACGTAGCATTTTATATCAGTGGCACACCACACTGCTTAAACACAAGGTGTGCCATTTCGAAAACAACTGCAGACAGCAGCTGCAGCCTCCGAGAAAAGCATGTAGAGGCAGGGATTCATACTCCTGGCTTAAATTCCCAACTTAAAAAAGACATTGTGGAAAGCTCAAATTCCAACCAAAAATAGCAAAAATGAAATTACACTCAACTCTTCCAAAAATAGAGAAAATTACATTTAATATCGTGTTAAAATACTCACAGCAAGTTCCAGTAAGAGAAGGATTGACAGACGTCGACATTTTAAGGTTTGGCGCGGATGGGGTCGCCAAGGATGTATCAGGGAGGGAATGGGAGGTCTCAGCACTGGGATCATTTGTCGTTCCACTCCCCTGGTTGATGGTGGGACTTTCCCCTTCGTCAGGAGGAGTCGAGGCACTGTTGCCTGTGGAGGCCATGGCTGTGGGAGACAGGAGGGTCCCCGTGGAAGATGGAGTGGTCCCTGCCTCCAGCATGGCCTGTCCCTGTGTGAGGGGTGCAGAGGTGTGTTGAGCTGCCGAGGTCTCTGTGCTGCCACTCGGGGTGGATGAAAGGCTGGCCTCGGTGGTATCTGAGGCAGGAGAGGTGCCAGAGGTGGAAGCCACTGTCCTGGGGGTAATTGGGTTGTGTGTCATGTGCCCTGCTGTCACAGCAGCCAGCTGAACACTCGTAATGCCAGAAGTGGAGGACAGAGTGGAGACCACGAGTGTCGTGGACGGGTGGGCTGTGGTGGCCAAGTGCTCCTCAGCGGTGCTGCTGGTGCTGCTTCGCTGTGGACTGGGAGTTGTAGCTGTGGAGCCACCAGGAGAGGACAAGGAGTGGCTGGTCACTGCCGAGCTGGGCCGGAAGGAAGCAGTGCCACTCCCTGTGCCCATGGAAGTGGCAGTGGTGGTGGCAGGCCCTGTTGTAGGGATGGCTGGGCTCACCACGTCACTCCTGGCAGGTGTCCCCAGTGAGCTCCCCTCCCCATTTGGCCCTGTGGGCTCAGTCTCTGCCCTCCCTTCTCCACCCACCATCCTCATCGTGGAGGGGGACAGAAAGGACGTGTCCAGGAGGGAAGGGGCTGTCGTGGCGTTGGGCTCAGCCGTGGTGGCACTGGAGTTGTGTGCAGCCAGGCCAGTTGTGCCATCTGGTTCTGTGCTTACAGAGCCCTTTATGTGGATCTGAGTGGTGGCAGTCGTTACATTTCTTCCCTCTGTCATTCCAGTCTTGGTACCTGACACATTTTAAAAATGTGGATTATGGATATTTGCCCTCTATTCCTGTGAAGTACTTCAGTAGTCTACCAAGTGTAATTTCATTCCTGCGTGACAAGTTCACTTATCTTTCTCATCTTCATTGTTATTCCTTCTCCTCCCCATTTCTAGTTTCATGTTTTCTTTGCTATTTCTTAACTACTATGAAATTTCTACACTATTTCCTTTTCCATTTGCATACATTTAAGGAACTTTTTACCTTACTGATTTCTTGGTAATAAATTTAGAGATTTACATTACCTTTGTATATGCTTTGCTGTTTCTAGTCTACATATTTTTTCAACTTTTTTTAGCGTTCTTCTCTTCCTGTAAATATTATTTCATTTACAATTAGGGCAGGGTTTAGTGGTGGACTTGGCAGTGGTAAGTTTAAGTTTAGACTTGATGATCTTAAAGGTCTTTTCCAACCTAAATTATTTGATCACCCTATGATTTCTGTAAAGCAAAATTTCTAGAGAAACAAGGAATATTAAAAATGAATGGAATGCATTTTTCAGCATAATTTTCTCCTTAGCTGTTTATGCATATTTGATTATTTCCATTTTTTTATTTTGCAAGTCATTTCTGCCTTTTTTATTTACTGGTTGTCAGGCAGGATAGAAAGATTTTTCTGTGCCTATCTTTCTGTTGATATCCTAAATCATAATAATCCTGCGAAAAAATTCATTGCCTTCCTGTGTTTACCTGTATCTCTAACTATAAATAAATCATAACTTCTTTAGTTTGCAAGTGTAAAGATGACATTTCTAACTCTCACAAAATTTCTTTAAAGGGAAAATCAAATCCTTTTTCTGTTGTGATTAGATAATCAAGCCAATTTTGGCTCATTTCATTTACTTGATGAAGTAATTTAACCTTGATTTTGAGGAGTGGCTTTGTTCCTGCTAAAAACACAGACATAAGTCTTCTGTTTCATGTCAGCTTTACTCCTTAGCAACACTTAGGTATTATCCTGGATCTTTGGCTTTGGCTGTATGAAACTTAAAAGAATTCTCAGAGAATTTGTATTGGAGTAACTCAAATTCTTGAGAACCACATTAATTAACTTCTTTTGACTCTACCTACCCGTGAAATTAAAGTGGGTTTTTTTTTCATATTGTTTGGTATATACATAAAAACTTGTAGCAATACATACTTTGCAAAATTCCTCCTACAGACTGATATCTTTTGTGCATCCAAATACAGTTTGAATTTTAAGACCCTTGTGCTTGTATCCCTCAGATTGTTAACAGCAAGTACTGATTGCTCAAAAAACTTGTGTTCATCTGCATTGAATGACATGAAACAGGACAGTAAGGATAAAATAATGCAGCCTCTAGATATTTCAAAAAACTCTTACAGTGCAGTAAGAACACAGCACAATTAATACAACCTAGTCCATGTTTTTTATGAGTCTTTTCCTGAAGAGTCTTTCAGAGGAGGAAAAATTGGCAAAATATATTGTTTAATGGTCTCATAACCAAGCTTAAGGTTAAAAAAGGCATAAAATCTGGTCAGACACTGCATGTTTCATCTTTTAGATGAGTTTTCTGAATATTTTGCTCTCCTCCTTTGAACTACTTACGGCTTTATATCCCTACTAAAATACCTGATGAAATACTACACATTCAAGCTAAATTAAAAACAAATAACTGTAAATAGTGCATGCTTTTGCATTTTATATTTATTTTTAGCCATGCACACCCCCCCCCCCCGATTATCGTTTCAGACGTATCTCAAGGACATCCTCCAAATACATAGCAGTGGCAAATAATCAAATAGATTTTAACTTACAGAGAAAAAGGGAGAAGATGAAATGCCAAAGGTAATTCCAAGCCCCCATGTTGAGTTTCCACCTCCTAGCAGTGCTCTTCCTACGGGTGGAACTGGCCTTTTGGCGGGAAGACCTCGTTAATTTAAACAGGGGCGAGGCTGCAAGGGTTCCACCTCGGCCTCTGCAAATCCCTCACACAAGTGGGATCACAGCCAATGTAATCAAATGCTCGCCGCTCACCTGTTCTATAATAAACTCCAAAGCTTTCTGCCGAGGCATGATTGCTTTTCTTTAATGGAACAAAGTCTAAACGCGATGCAAAAGCGAGTCAAAAGGAAAGACGGGCAGGATTCAGTGGGCTCTGCATCACACCTGAACCATTTTTTTTTTTTTTTAAGGGTATTCAACCAGTAAAATATTTCAACCACCTTGGGGCTGTGCAATGAGTGACTAAGATACAGAACTGAGGAGCCTTGGATCAGAAAGTCTTGCACTAATCAGAAGATACCACTTTTTTTTCGTAGAATCACGGAGTCAACAGGGTTGGAAAAGACCTCCGAAATAAGTCCAACCCTTGATCCAACAATGCCATGGTTACTAGACTCCATATTTTCCTGTACTTTTAATTATTTAGGAGCAAATGTTTAAGTATTCAGTTCTAACTTGCATTTTTTAGATATTAGAACAACAAAGTGCTGGAAATACACCAAACAGACACCAGTCCTTGGTTCTCCAACACTGGAAAGAGGTTGAAGGGGGTGTAAATCTCTCTTGCTTCACTTCTTTGAACCAGGTGGAAAATACTGAATGACCAGGCCTCTCATTCTTAGATGAGTTTATCCCCATTTTCTTTAGTAGGTAAGCCCCTCCTAACTATAAGCAGTTGCTACAAACAGACACTTCTGGTTGTCTCCTTTGGGTCACAACTTTAACCCAATAATGCCAAACCTGCCTCTGTGTGCCTGGGGGTCATGAATGACCTAAACAGTTACATTGTGCCATATTTTTAATATCCTTTACTACCTGAGGTGTATACTGAAAAAAGTCTTCATCAAACAATTTTCAGTGTGATTTCTGTTCCAGCCACACTGTGTGCAAGGAATGCTGTTTGGAGCGGAGTAGGGTGGGATGGAGTGGAGTGGAGCAGAGTAAGGCCTGAAAAAGGAAGACCATTATTTACTTGATTTTTTTTTTCCCCCATTTTTTTCACAGATATGCCAAGACTTGTCACATCTACAACTGCATAAATTCTAGGTTTTGCTTCAGCAATGTTTTCTAAAGTTGGTCTCTTTTTCATTTTACTTTGTCAAGGAAGTAAAACAAAGAAAAGTAGTCTCAAAATTAACTTAAGGGTATTATTGTTCTCTGGTGTGAGGTAGCAGTTTCAGCTTTGTGCCTTGTTTGACGTAGAAAAACCTGACTCAGATCTCTCCTTAGCAATCACTTGCTTACGCCTTTAACTGGAATTCATAAAGAATAAATATGAGCTATTTCCTCTTGCATAAAGAATTGGAAGCTGCATTTTCCTTTTACTTGGGAGGCCAGTGTCTTCAGGCTTCTCTCTGTTGGACTGCCATAAGACTAACTCCAGTCTCTAACTCAGATTTTGGCTCTTAGGGTGGTGTCACTCCACACACAAGGGTAGTGTTGCAACCTAAGCCCCTTCCCTGACCTCGGCAGGTCCTACTCATCTGTGAACAACCTGTGAGCATCAACGCTCTTGCAAACTAGAGCCTTCAGTCCTGTCAAGGAAAGGGTGGGATATTCCACTCCCTATCTTTCCTAACCAGGATCATCTTCTATGAAATGCCATAGAAAATTGGCTGCAAAGTCTATTAAGTCAAATTTTTAACTGCCTTAGAAGAAGCACCTCTTGTTTTCAGTGAGCAGTGACACCAAACTTGTGTGGGAGGAGAAGTCCCTTATGAACCAAAAGAACAAATCAAGTTCAGATTTAGTATTATAAGCCTGTTTTTACCAAATGGCATATAACTTAAAAAAAAAAAAACACATACAAAAAACCCCCCAAAACAAACAAACAAACAACAACAACAAAAAAACAAACAAACACAACCAACAAGAACCCCCTGAACTCTTCTTTTTTTCAGGGGAATAGGTACAGCAGGGTGGCTGGTTGTTTTATTACAGCCTGTTGGCAGAGGTTCTGATAAGCTTCTCTGTTATGCAGCCTTTGACAGTTTCTCTCTTTTCACCTTGAAAATCTCTGCCCCAAAACCAAACTAAATTCTAATTCAGCTCGTCATATACTTTACTGTAAAAGTTGCTTTCTGGTAAATGCAGAACAAGTTTTGCCACATGCCTTAAAGATAAGAGACTTCCCAGTATGAAACTGGTGACCCTTCCCAAATATTTTAAGTGCCTTGTAATTCATCTTACCAACCTATAAACTCAAGATTTAAATGATCACCTACTTCTTACATTTATTTTTCAAAGCTGATGAGGAAATTCAGGTGTCACCTAGAATTGGAAGCTGAAGGATACACAAGGAAATAACAAGATCCAAGTGACTTATAGTTCACTTGCCAAAACCTTGGCACTCCTTTGGAATGCTCAAAGACTCCAGACTCTACATTGGAAAAAACTCTTTGAGATGCTAATTTTCATCTGCTTAACATTACATTGTTAAAAACTTGGTTTTACCAAGGCCTCAGGTTCTCAAAAAACGATGGTTAACCTAAAAGAAATACAGAGGGGAGCTGAATTGGCCAAGACAGTGTCTTTTATTAAGTCAAAGAATATAATGGGGAGAAAAACCAAACTCTTGTGGGCTTCTGAGCTCCACAGCCAACTTGAATCAGAAACATCAAATATTGGGGAGGAATGCTAGTGACAGTTGAAAGATAAACAACCCATCCCGAGGTACTCAGTTTTCTAATTTTCCCTCCTTCCAGCCATCACCAAACACTTCCAAACTCTCACTTGCTCATTCATAAGTCAAAGATGGAATTTCTTGGGGAAATCACAATTTTGGGGGTAGGGGATAATACTGGTTTTAACATATTTTGTCATGTTGTAGTACCAAACTTACATATCCAAGCACTTCCAAGAATATAACACTTCCAAGCACTTCACTGTCAGTGAGGATGTGTGTTGGGTGTTGGGAGTAAAAGAAATAGGGGTTTTTTAGGTAGGAACTGTACTTTCCATGTGTTAAAGAATGTCTGTGAATTCATGTAACTGTCATTGTCAAAAATCTTAGAATAACACAAAAGGAGATCTGTAAGCAACCTGCTCCCATACAGTAATGCCTGTGAATTAAACAGCCTTAGTTAGAAGCAGAATGTACCTGCACTGTCACAAATTCTGGCCACAATATGGATTTCAGACATTCAAAGCCTCCTGGCTTCTACAGTCACTCAAGCTTATTATTTTTATTGTTGTTATTGCTGTTATCATTTTAATACTATCTGTGGGTCAGTGACATTTCACATGACATTTCCAACTGTATTATTCAGTGGAAATCACTGGGTTTGTTTCAATGTTAGCCTATTATATATTAACTCAGGACTATCTCTTAGGTTTTTATTTTATGTTTGCTTTCTCATTAATCATGAGTCATGAGATTCTTCCTTGTTCAAAACTGCTTCCAGAAGAGCTACCATCCATTTTGTAATTTTAGTGTCATAGAGAATGCTTTCTTTTCCCCAACACTCTCCCGTTCTCAACTGATTCATGCATTTCTAGTTTGATGTGATTTCAAACAGCACAGATATAATAAGTCCCAGAAGTCCCAAGACATTCAAAATGTTTGGATTCAAATGTACACTCAAAACTTCCTGGTCAGGAGGTTTTAAAGTGTTCCAGAGGGAAAAAAAAATATGGCTGAAGAGCATTAAAATTTAATCAGATACGAGGAAATCATATGGTCTCAGCACAAGGTATTCAAAGGGTATAAAGTGTCTTGGCCAGAGATCTAAACAGCACATCCTGTTCCAACAGGGTCCCTGCTCCCACATCATCCACACTGAAGACCTGCTTAAAACAAGATGTATTCCTCCCTTGTCTCTTTACATTTGGTAAGAAAACAATCTGAGGGAGGGGTTAGAGTGTTCCTGTCCCTCACACCAATAGGAAAATAGTGTACAAGGGACATTTCATGGGCCATGGGTACCACATAGCTCTGCCAGTATAGATATCTGAGACACAGATGTCTCAGATATAACTCTGAGAAGCTACTTGCTTTTTAGCACACCATGTGAGCTCAGCTGGGAGACCTCTCCTCCACAGGGGCAGACTGAGGGCTGGGGGATATTTATTTACTCATAGCATGATTAGAGGTAAAAAAAAATTCCTAACTAGCAGGTCTTAAACAATCCAGTTGAGAAGAAGGAAGTAAATTTTTCCCTCATGCCACACAGGACTTCCAGATACCTTTAGAAGGTCCCTGTCCACTGATGGGCCTCTCGGTCATTTGGGGCTCAGTGCAATACAGAGGGGTGGAGAGGGAAGGGCGCTCCCAGGTGGCTAAAACACCTTTTGTGGCTTTCTGACCTCGAAAACGCCAAAAAAACCCCCCACCTAATTCAGAAAAACAATTCACATGAGCTTTGAGCTCTTTCAACTTCCACCTCCTCATACCTAACCATCCATGGCTCAGCCCAACCAAGCTAAGAAAAGTCACAATCTTGTCTTTGAAAAAAAAAAAAAAAGACAGAAACAAGAGGGAAACAAGCAAGGGAAAGAGGTACCTCTATTTACCTTCTAGATTTGGGGAATTTGGAGTTCATGCTGAGATACTTTTTGAGCATTATAATGACTGAAAATTTTGGACAGAGAAACTAGGAATGCTGAAGATGCATGCTTCTATGGAAGCTCGAGGCTTTAAAAAACCATGTGTCATCAAACAAGAAGTTCCAGGCTTGCAAAATATGTTTCCTAGAGACTATTCCTGCTTACAATTGGCAAAGTTCAGTTCCTTTTGTGGCGGAAAAATGAGGCATGGTGCTGAGCTCCAAAGGTAAGCAGTGTGCTCTATCTATCTCTGATGAAATGAAACCCACATTTTCCTTCCCAGTCTTGCATTGGATTATCCTGGAAAGCGCAAATGGAAGAGGAATCAAGTACAAAATACGATGACAATAGCAAACAGGTAAAGAATCAGAGATACAGCTGAAATCAAAATCACAAAAAAACCCCCACAAAATCACAAAATCAAAGGGCACCATCATCAGAGAATGGTTCTACCTCCCCCAGTAGCACTGCAGAGAGAGATATCTGAAATAAGACTGTGCTGGTTTGAAAGTTAACCAGCAGAGGAAACCAAGCCAACTCAAAGAGAGATTACAAGTCAGAATAACAATTTAATAAAATAATACAATAAGTACAACCACACAGACAAGCAACAGGCAATAACCCACAAAACCCAAATGTACAACCCAGCACCCCGGGGCACAAACGAAGCGGTGCTACCTGGGCCCCCCCTTGAGTCCAAAACAAAGGGAGAGGGGAAAAACCTGCTGGTGGGAGAGCTGCTGCAGTCCAACCAAAAGTGGTAATTGTAGTCCGGCCAAGGGTGGTGAAGAGCTGCAGGTTGAGAGCGATGAGCTGCGGTCCTCCTCTGGATCCCACGAGTGGTCCCAAAGGTTCCGAAACTCCAGGTTTATATACTCTCCAGTTCAGGTGGGAATGTTCAGTCCTCCCCTCAGAGCGGGGAATTCCATAAAAGGGTATGAGGGTGCTCATTCCATAAAAGGATATGAGGGTGCTCAGGAACATTCCCCCCCCCCCACCCCCCCTCGCAGGCCTCTACTGACAACAGTTTCTGGGAAATGGCATGGAGGGCTATAGAATACACAGTTTGGGCTATACCCATTCAGTGATGAATCGGTCCCAGCTGTTCTAACCAGGACAAAGACCAACCAAGTTGGCTCTAGAACAAGAATCAGAAAAATCCTAATAATCTTGATCTATACTAATGACACTGTGCTGCTTCTCCGACTTTATTAGACGCTTTTTTTTCCTTAAGCTTGTACTGTGCATGTGCAACAGTTTAGTTATAGCTGTATTATGGAATAAAGCTGTGTAGTCCCCATAAGTCTGGAAAGGAACATGAAGAAGAGAAAATTATTCCAGAAAAGAAATTCCAGTTCTCCACGAAGGAGCATCACTGATGCAACATCTGCTTCAGGGATATAAGAAAATAGCCCATTGGCAAAGAACAAATACCAGTGTTAATCATAAACCACAGATGAAAATAAAGAAGTTAGCTGTGGGTTCAGGGTAGAATTCAAGACAGCACCGAGCCAGGGATTATTGCCAAAATAACGATATAACTTCAATGCATAGGGAAGGCATCCAAAACTAAAATAGTAACTCTCAAGGAAGATACTCCTGTTTTGGAGGCTTGCTGCATGGGATCTGAGGCCTTTCTCACAAACTAAGAGAAATATGATGGTACACAGAGCTCAGGCTTCCGTCAGCGTGGCTGCTGAGGGAGCTGACCAAACTGGTTGATCTATCAAAAAGCCCTTTTCAACAACTTTCCTTCTCTTTTGAAGGATCCGTTTTAGTAGCAACTGCCAGCTGAACTGACTGTCCATGAGGCCACAGAGTCACGGAATTTGAAACAACTGCTGGGCATAACAGGTATGTGAATAGAGAGGAGGCTCCCTTTGGCAGCTGCCAGGTATTGGGTTGGCAGGGCTCTCATGCCCTGTTGCAGTTCAGTGTCTCCCATGAAACAAATCTTGATGCAAAACCAGCAACTGTACAGCAACTTTTTTTTGCCACTAACATAGTTGAAAACCAGAACTCTCATGCTCTCTGCCTACCCTTGTTATCAATTTATTTCTCTGGAACAAAGAACTCATTCAATAAGCAACTTTTTGCTACAGATTGTGTTTCAGGATGTTTTTAAGAAGGGTATTTTATAACTCACTGTCTCCTCTTTCCAGCCTTAGTCCATAGAGGTCAGCCATACAATTTTGAAAAAGCAGCAGTAGGTGTGAGAACCACAGGAATCCCTGTGTTGTTTCAAGACTTTGAACTTTTACCTTATCTGACTCAGGATTCGGAATGTCACCACTCTTCAAAGAGCTCCTGAAACAAAGTGTTCTGAAAAAAAAAATTTCAGTCTGAAGGAAACTTTTGGTTGCATTAAGGCTGAACAGTCTGGTTTTGACCCTTATCCAAGTTTGAACACTTTGATTTCCCAACTGTATTAAGTGGCAATGTTATCTAAAATACAAAATTATGAGGACAAAACAAAACCTATTTGACAGTTTTTTGGAAAGAAGTGTTATGATAACTTCTCCATGGTAATTCCAGTGAAGTCAGTCTGCTTCTCAGGGAGATTTCCTTCATGAGGTTGCACAAAAGGCACAAGGTTGAGGTTTTACAAAAAAAAAAAATCTGTTTTTCTAGGAATGGGAAGTGAAAAAGAAGAGGAGGTGCCAAAAGATCACCATCAACACAAATACCACTAAATAGAGGCTATGAACTGCTCCTGGACCCCAAGGCCAGAGACAACAACTGGCTCAAAATTACACTGCTTAGAGCTCATCCCTCAAAAGCAGGTTTGTCTTGGAGAGAACCAGGGAGTGAACTTAAGAGTTAAGCACTGTGAAAGATCAGAAGTTTAGTGAATAAACGTTTTCCATGGCTCACTTTTTTTTTAGAAGCATAGATGTCACTGGTTAGAATGTGTTATCTCTTTTTGTGCAGAGAAGACATTTGTGAAAGCTTTTCTCTGATTTTTTCAGGGAAGGGCTCCAATCATACATTTTCCATTGTCTCACTGACACGTGCAAGATCTAGAAAGTTCAGGACCAGAATTAGAAGTGAGACCACCATGAATAAAACATACCCACGCAAAGGGTTTGGGGGGATCTCTTTAGGATGAGGACCAAATGCTGAACACTAATTAGTTTCTGTGCTAAATAAACAATTTCCTCTCAAGAACTCACTGTATACCTTTGGCTTAACCAACTGTGTGAGACAGCTGAATATTCCCTGTTTGAACACACTTGGAATTCAGCCGAGTTCTTGTAGTCTGAGTTGGATCCCCCTGCACAAACAGCACAGGGGCAATGGAACTGCTCCCTGCTAAACAGGCAAAGTGACTGACACTGGATTTCTCACTAGTCCAGCCTGTAGAAAAACACACAGGATGTTAGTTTAAATCTTCTTTCCCTAGTTTAATTTTTCTGTCACAAAGAACTATTTCTTTGGCTCACTAGCAACAAGGCAACTACAGCCTGTTTTTCTAGACAGGTATCCCTTATATAGAATCATCCCAGGGAAAATCTGGGATTTATCCTTAAGTACTCCAATATCCTTAAATCCTGGTATTTTTCCTTAAATAGAGTAAATAAATGAAGGCACAGACAGGTAAGTGACAACAGAATGAACACCTTCAGAGGAATGAGCATATATAAAAATGCAATAATAGGTAATTCATATAATTATAAATAAAATAATTATTTATATTTAATATAAATATTAAATCCATGGGCAGAGAACCCTCTGCTAGACCAGGTTGCTCAGAGCCTCATCCAGCCTGGGTATAGAGATACAGACATTTACATCTCTAGAAATACATATTATGACTCTCCCATTCTCTGCCTGTCCTCAGCACCACAGCAGAATGTCAATGCCAATTACTACAACCAGTGACAAAGTTAATTCCATGAGCATGTGGATTATTGAATACTTCCAGCTGCTTTTTTACTCCCTATGAAATAACAGCCCCAAGCTTTGTGGATTTTGGAAAAAAAACTTAATTACCTCTAATGACTGTTCGATGTACCTGGCATGGCAGCACAATCCCTTTTTGTACTCCAGAGCCTCACAAAACATGACCCCACACAACACAGCTGTGGGAACAAGAAGTTGGTGATGCTTGTGAACAGGGTACAGGCATTAAACAGCCTTGGCTTGCGACCATCTCAACCAGGAGAGCCAATTTTTGGTGCTCTGCATAAGTTTGTGAAAGATGATTTAGCTTAAGATGACTTTTGATTTGCCTGTGAAGTTGCTCTGGGGCAACTCAGAGCCATCAAACTCAGTTCTGGGTTAATATAACTGCAAGGTGAGGGCAGGTTGGCTGCAGTTGTCCATTTTTGTGAGAAAACATTTTGCAAGTCAGATGTGGAAACAACAAGGGCTTAGGTGGAATGCAAATTATTCTTCTGGGGCCTGCCAGCATTAATGGGAGGAGGATGGGCCCCATATTCTTGTTTTGTTCTGTTTCAGGACTGAATATAAAGGAAGGCTCTCTTTCCCTGTTATTGTCTCCCTCTGAGGACTCCAGGGGAAGATCAATGACTAAGACTTGTCCCCTGCTGTATTTCTTTGTGTCTCAGCTCTATAGAATGCTCTTTTCTTCTCTTGCTTTCTTTAATTTAGTCTGGTTTTCTCTCCAGAGGGATATAAATTCAATAAACTTCTAGCCTATGTTCTGACTTTGGAGACCCTCTCCTCCACCAGCCTTATCTGTCTACAGCTTTCAAAATGCACATATGATAAACTGGCACCTTTATCTAGCAAGGATAGACACAGAAATGAAGGCATCTTATTCCAAGCAAATTAAGCTAATGATCCTTCTCTAAAGCACCAGTTCTTTAAATGAAGCAAAACAAAATAAATCTTCAAATTCCTCTATAAGCCCTGCAAAGGAAATGAGCCTGAGAAAGTGCAACCCAAATGTCAGACACAGTACCTGAAACTTTTCTTCAGATTGTGCATTTCAACCCAGTTATAGCTACAGAATGGGTACCTTCCAGCTCTGGATATTCTGTGATTCTATATCTCAAGTGAAGAGTGCACAGGACAGCAAGAGTATCCATGATCACCAGCAAATAAAACAATATCAAAATCATTAAAAATATTCACAATTAAAAGAGCAAACTCCTAGTCCTCCAAGTCTGTGCTGGCATTGTCAAAGTCATTTGACTGCAGTGCCTGAAGGTTGTGAAACAACCTTAAAGTTTGCATCTCTACAGCAGCTGCCATTTGAGATTTTCAAAACGTTTTACAAAAGGGATTTGGCTGCATTTCACAGATCATCTGCTCCAAGGGTTTCTCCAAGATAGATTTCCCTGGTTTTATTAACAGAGAAACTGAGTGGTTAGACTCCTGGCTCGAGTACTTCCACAAAAGATTTCCTGAAGACTACAGATATCACTCCTTAGGGGCCAGAAATCTGCCCTCATCTGCCAAGGAAAGCTTTCACATGAATTAGTGCAATTGGTACCACAAGAGGTGAAGAACTGGTGTGTTGATATTTCCAGCACTTGGACAACTTTCTATTTCCCTGAAGAAAGCTTAAAATCCAAATAAATGTAAGTGATTGAACAATACGAGGATATGTATCCTGTTTGTTTACTTTTATGATAGGGATGCAAGTTGGGGAGAGCTGTAGGTGGACAGAAATAGAAGAGCTTTAGGAATAATACTATATTCCTGTATTAAGAAAAGCCCCTGATTCGTTTTGAGGGAAAAGCTGTACTACTTTCTTATGATGTATGTGTTACAATTATGGTATGAAAGTAGCCATTGCACTGAATGCATTCAAATTTTGGACATCTTGTTTAACGACTGACAACACAGAAATTGGGTTGCAGTATGTGCTAGAATCCATCTCTCTCAGGCACTTCATGTAAGGTGAGGCTGCTCTTCCTGCTAGTCCTGGTATGAACCTTGGCTGTACGTGATGGAAGGCTGGAGAGGAATGTCTTTGCAGGACATTGCCTGACCTACAGGTTCCACTAGAGAGCTTACAACTTCCAGCTGATCAGGTTTGGGTAGAGGCAAGCCTCTGGACTCCCCTGATGGGAGTTATGGATAATACTATAACAAGGTCAGCAGTGTGTGAGCTCTGCCCGTGTGCAGGAAGACTGAGCACTGAAGTGTCTGATATTGGTTCACTCTCAGAAAAGGTTTCCCAAATGGTAGTAGTAAAGTGGGGTTAAAATCAGAGCTTCTGGCTTTCAGAGAACACTTTACCACTCTTGAATTTTATTTTTTTTTTTTTTTCCTCTTATTGAAGCAGCTTTTCTGTCATTTACTTCTCCAGCAAGGAAGGTGGAGAAAATCCAGACAGTGATGGCCAATCCCTGTAACACTTATCTTTCATGACCAGGATCCCCTTCAAGTTCCATAAATTGCACCTGAGCCAGACAGTTCACTGCTTTGTCCCTCCAGAACCAGGACATCACTGCAGGCTCCCAGTGTTAGAAAAGCTCTGTCTTTTGGTCACTCAAAAGAAACCCACCTGAGGGTCTTCATGGCTGTTTGTGTCCCTGCTGACACTAAACTCCATATTCAGCCTGGCAAGGTGAGTGATAGACTGCCCTGCTATGAAATCACTAAGCTGGACCAGTAATCAGCAGTCATGGTGCAGTGCAGAAGAGGTCAGAGTACTTCTGTGGCCTCCTTGTAGCAGCTCACAACCTTATACGAGTGTGGCACAGATGCTTGGACTTTCAGCTCACCACACCCAGTAATGCACCATTTCAGGGCTCTATCAATATGACTTCATATTTGACAGAAAGTTCTTGCCATTTCCTTTCACTAAAAGATTTCAAGATTCACTTCTCCTCTCCAGATGGATTAAAAAGGGAGTTCTGTACCTGTAACGTGAATATATTTCCACAAGAAAGGGAGAACTGGTTACCTGCTGATAACTCGAGTACTTAGAGATGCATTGTCCATACACACACTTATTGCTCATTCTCTACCATCTCTCTCTCTGATCAACAGGTTTCTGCAGGTGAACAAAATCACAGTGTGTAAAACAGATTGGGGGTGGAGGGTGGTGTTGTACCCCTTTGTGTGGAACATAAGGGGAGGTGGGTCCAGAGGCTGCTGATATGAAAAAGCCTCAGTGCTGGGGTGTTCACGACATATGTGTCCTTACAGGATACAGCACAGAGAAAATACATAAATATATGCACACACAAAATATAAACCACAAAGACCACTGTCTGTTGATAAGTACTTTCCTTTTCTGTGATGTGGCATGTATTGCTGCATAGGAGATGTATTACTACATGGCTTAAAGATAAACAGAAATAATTTTTATATCAGTGGTTGGGTATTTTACATAATGCTTATTTCTTCCACTGTCCCTTTTTACACTGAAACCTCTTTGGAGAAAGGACAGTCACGAGCTACAAAGTGCCAGCACCAAGCACAGTGACTCCACGGCCAATCTGCCCTCCCTACTCTACTGTAACACAAATTATTGAAAACACTTGTTTAGCATTTCTAGCAATCTTGTCTTCAGTTACTGTTGAAGGCACAAAAGGGACCATGAACTGAACATGAAAACTAGTTACAGTTCTGAATTAGTCTTGCAAGAAGCTGCTGACAAGGGAGCTTAGAAGAAAGATGGAGAGAGGCTATTTACAAGGTCAGGTAGTGACAGGACAAGGGGGAATGTCTTCAAACTGAGAGCAGGTTCAGGTGAGATATTAGGAAGAAATTCCTTACTGTGAGGGTGATGAGGCACTGGAACAAGTTGCCCAGAGAAGCTGTGATGCCCCATCCCTGGAAGTGTTCAAGACCATGTTGGATGGGGCTTGGAGCAACTTGATCTAGTGGAAGGTGTCCCTGCCCATGGCAGGGGGGTTGGAACTGGATGATCTTTATGGTCCCTTCCATCCCAAACCATTCTGTGGTCCTCTGATTCTATGACAACTCTCTGTTGAGCTCTTCTAAGTACCAGGGATGGGGGGAAATGGCTCCAGTGGGTGAGGTGAAAGGGAATGGGGAGACAAGCCAAGGAAGGAGCCTCTCCTTTATTGTGCAATCCTGAGGACACACATAACTTTGCAATGCTAACAGTCAGGTGAAAACTGCCTTCTAACCTCCACTTATCCTGTTAGTGACTCAAACAACAGGTGAAAAAAATTTATGGGGAAAGATTTATATGCAAATATCAAAGAAGGGTGCACACCTGCTTAAGGAAAGGCAATAACTCAAGTACTCTTGAAGTATATTCCTCTATAGTTTCTTACCGCAGGATTTCTTGGTTGATTGAAGGTATTTTCGTAAACCTGACTCCAACTTTCACTGTAGGTGCTGTCCAAACAAGCAACACTCTCTGAAAGTTGTTGCCAAGCCTCTAAAATTAACGTACAAAGGTCAGAACCTTCATTTATTTAAGGAGGAAAAAACCTGCCGTTGCCATTTCTGATCTTATCGTTGCAGATCTGTGTTTATTTTTTCTCCAGCACATTCTTTTCTCCTTGTTCTCGGAGCTGAGATTTGTAAGTACCTCATGGCACTATCTGTGAGCAGGATTGTTAAGGGCTTTCCCTGTCATCCATCCTTGTGGGATGTTGTGGCTGACTGCACGGTGCTGGCATAAGGTATGTGAGGGAGGAAGGAGAGGACCAGGGCTACACCAACTGAGAGGAGTTTTGGGAAGAAACCATAGGTTAGTCACAGCCCAGCTCCTCCAAAAGCAAGAGGGTAGATCTTGATCAGAGACAAAGTGTTTCCCACTTGGTGTGTTCAGGTGATGTACTAAAATTTTTCTTTACTCAAGTCACATTACAAGCACTTTGGTTTTTACTGTGATGTGTAGACACTTAAAAGCACCCTTCCCTGTCCAAAATGTGGGGTTGTAAAATCCCTCTCCTGTTTGCTGCACACACAGGCAGGATGTTGTGCTGTGGGTCGCCTGGAGACAGGTAACCAGATCAGCTCCCAGGACTGGCAGAACTCTTGGTAAGCAGGGAAGAACAATCTTCAGGCAGCACAGCAGGTCTCCATGAGGTCAGGCTGGTAAAGAGGCTCAGGGGACCAAGCTTTTAGGAATGAGCTCTGAGACTCTCTGGAACAGAAGTCTGCACACGAGGCATACTGTGGTCTGGGGTGACACACTGACACAGACTTCAGCACTTGAAGTCTCAAACCTGTATAGACACGTCTCTTAATCAGTAGAGACCTCACTGGAGACAGTGAAGGAGTCTGAATATCATTGGAATATGCTACAGGTTTAATACACACCTCTGCTGAAAGCTCATCCCACGTCCAGCTTCAGTGTCTCAGGCAAACTTCATCAGGATTTTTTCTCCCTGCCCTCCTGAATCACCACTCCTTTAGATGTGGGTTCTGCAGAAGAGGAGTTACCTGGTATTTTGTGCCTCTGCCTTCTGTAGTATAACACTCCTTTGGGAGTAGTGGATGGAGGAAAGGAATAATATTGTTACTGTCCCAGCTCATCCAATTACATAAAGAGGGAAGGTAAAAGGGGAGTTTGGGGAATCCCAGATAAGCAGGTTTGAACTGACAAGAGTTAAAACACAAATCTGAGGCTCCTCTTCAAAAAATAACTAGGAAGATGATCCAGAGACCTTCATGTCAACTGCATTAGAGTTTCTGGAAAGTTTGTGGAGCAAATCCCCCTGGAAATTTTTTATTCCAGATGTACAAAGGAGAAGAAAGTCATTGTGAACAGCCAGTAGTAGATCAGTAGATTGCAAACTGTGCCTTCTACAACGAAATGTTTGGTTCTGTGGACAGGGAGAGAAGAGTAAAGATCCTTAAACTGGGCCTCAGCAAGGCTCCTGACAATTTCTCCTGCAGCATCCTTGCATCCAGCCTGGGAATGTATGAGCTGGAGGGGTCAAGCCAAGCGACTGTTTCCTCTAACTGGAAGCTTTGAGGCCACAGTAGAAATCTTGTGTTCAGTTTTGGAACTCACAAGTGCAAAGGACATATTGTGAGACTGAAGCAAGTCCAAACAAAGGGTCACCAAGCCAGTTAGAAGACTGTGTACACGATATTTTGGGGGCTTGAGAGTGTCCCTAGTCAATAGGTACAAAAGAGAGTCCTCTCCACTGTCTGCCAATGAGTTAGTTCTAAGCTCAATAGGCTCACACACTGTCACAAGGTACTTTCCCCACAACTCTGTAAACAGTGCTTTGGTTTGGGTGCCTAAGGAAGAGAAAAAAAGAGATGGAAAGGAGGTGGAAACTGTGTTATCCTGTGCTGCTGGAAGACATTGGTCTGGTCTGTGCTCTCTGTTCTTTGTACTGGCAAATGATGACAACTCAAGGTGTCCCTTTTTTAACCAAGAGAGATGCACACAGATATTGTATAGTGTGTGGTCAGATGAACATGAAGATGCCTTAAGCTGGAAAACCTTCTGCCCTTTCCATACAGCTCCCTAATTCTAGTTTGAGAGCACCCTGGATGGGTGAATTCTGCTGTCTCCACTCTAATACAAATAAAGATGACAGCACCACTATACAGAAAAAGGGCATTTTTGTGCTCAGGGAAGCCTTAGTGGGTGTCTTCACTAAGACTGTCCAAAGTTCTGGGAAATGGATGATCCCTGTTCAGAAACACCTATGGGGCCTCTGCTGTTTCCACAGCACCATGATTCCCAAACTGGACAAGCTTTTGTGAGACCCACTCCCTCTTCCTTCCTTCCTTCCTGTTCCCCATATTCACCTGTCACCGACATCGCTGTAGAATTTGTGTTTACTCACAACAAATGACCTACGAGAAGAGGTGTCAACAACACAAAGACTAGGGATGACCCAGCAAAAATTATGCTGCTTTTCTGGATCACTCAGTGCATGCGTGAATGGAACTCGCAATTATGTACTCATATTTCTTCTTGATTTGTCATAAACCATCTATTTGATTTGGTGTGTTTAAACACTCAGCTTAATCTCCACTGACACTGCTTGGTCTGTGACGATTTGTGTTCCTACTTACATGTAAATTTATTCTCTACAGCACAATTGGCTTTCTATATCTATAGACAGGCTTGTGATTTTGCTCTTTACCTGCATAACAGCACTTGAAAGAAACACTTACCCAAACTCATGTCACTTGAAATTAATAGTTATTAATACTGCTGCCAATCCAGAAGCAGAGGGGGTGAAGGAAGGAACAGGTGGAGGTTCATTTTCTGACTGGAAAAATATATTTTCTTTTTGAGGTTGGTCTCCTCTCTGCTAAGTTATTTATCAAAGACATACTCTTGTAGGATTCTAGAAAGAACCCACTCTTGTGCCATGAAGGCTGAGATTTGACTCATTTTGAGTGACTTTCCAAACTCCTTTACCATTCCAGAGCTTTTCCTCCTTTCTCCAAGTAAGTAATATCTTCACTTCCCTCTGTGGATAAGAGAACAACACCAGGGAGAGTTCTGGTGAGATTCGCCACCTAAATTCTGGTTTCTTGACATCATGAGTGGGTTCATTTGGCTGGTATAGTGAATTTTACCTGCTGCACTCCAACCTTGCCAGAAGCTCAGTATTATTAGTTTTTCCAAGTATTTTCAGATGAACTATTGTTGGCTGAAGAGGGAGACGAGTCTGTCTACCCCGAATGAAAGGGGCAAAGAGGAGAAAAGGGAGAGTTTTGAATCAGCACAAATGAAAAAGCTGTTTTCAACAGTGATGCAATCAGACAGCAAGATACCTCAGACAGCAAGGTACAACAATAATGCAATTACAGTTTTAAGCAAGTTCCTCCTCATGTTCTTGCTGGTCAAAACTGAAAAAGAAATGAACAGGTGTAGGAAAGAAATAATGACACACCTCACTCATACCTGTCCTTGAGTTGTTCTCCTAACTCCCTGTAACAATGTGAGCAGACAGTCAACAACTTTGCCAGATGGCTATCAGCAGAGAGCTGGAACTATAGAAAGAGTAAATACGTCATGTCTGAAGATCAGTTGCAAACACTTCCCTTTTTTTTCATATAAATATGGGAATGCACAATACATGTTCACCCATGTGTATGAATGCAGTAGAGCCAAAACGGAAGAGCTAAAATATTGCCTCAGGCCTCAAACCCTCTTTAGGCCATGGGATGCCTTCTGGAGAGGTCATGGACGGATGGTCAGGAGAGTCTCCTGAGAGTATATTCAGATATATTTCTGAGAGTGTAACCAAGAGCACAGCAGAGGGAAAGCTACATGAAGGAAGCACTGCCCTTCTCTGCGAACTTTGGACCTTCACTTCTCCCAGAGATCACACTCTGTGCTACAGAGGGCTGCAATTCCTCTTTGGTTTCAACCCATTTGACCATAAATTCTCAAATCACAGAATAGTTTGGGTCATGGGGGACCTTAAAGATCATCCTGTTCCAACCCCCCTGCCACGGGCAGGGACAGCTTCCACTAGACCAGGTTTCTCAGAGCCCCATCCAGCCTGGCCTTGAGCACTTCCAGGGATGGGGCAGCCACAGCTTCTCTGGGTAACCTGTGCCAGGGCCTCTCCACCCTCACAGTAAAAATTTTTTCCACTGTCTAATCTAAATCTACTCTCCTTCCCTCTGAAGTCATTCCCCCTTGTCCTGTCACTAAATGGTCTTGTAAATAGTCTCTCTATTTACTCAGTCGAGTGACTCAAAGCCATAGAACAGGATCTGTATTACAGAAGCTATTTCCATTTGAAGAAGCTTAGAAATGACTGAGTATCCAGTTCTGAAAAGAAGTGATATGGCCTTTGATCTCTATGGTAACATGTCATTTGCCACGGGACAAAAAAAAAGAAGAGAAATCCATAGGTAATGTGTATTTATCAGATTAGAAGTACATGGCAGGTAGCAGCCAACTGTGAACAATTGAATTATGATATCTGTTGCTATTTTAAAGGGACAGTTTGAGAAAGGTGTGGAAGAATGAGTGAAAAAATTCTTTCCTGAGGTCAGAACCACCTGCACAGACTTAAGAGGTAGTTACAGGTCAGGCATCTAGGGAAAAGGAGTCTATACATGTTTTGTGTATGACCACTGTGTCACACATGGATTATCAATCGGGGTTTCTTGTGCATGGCTCTGCAAATCCCTTTGAAAGCTAAAACCACACTTTGAGAATTTACATATATCTGTGGTACAAAATAATATGACATATAATTTGCAGTAATAAATGCACCCTGCCAAGACATAGCAAGTCATCAAGCTTTAAAAATATGCCATAAATTATAATACTTTAAGAAGTTTATATTGGAAATATTAAATATATGCACAACAGGAAAAGAAATACAACAAAAGCCAAACCCATCTTTTATTTACCTGTAAAGAATGTGGGAACCTGTGCTGTTCTCAGCATCTATAAACTAATACCTACTCAGCAATAAAGGAACATGTATGTTGGGGCTAAGCACCTCCCAGGTTCTGAGTTAAGGTAAAGCTTGGGGGAACACTCACAGTCTCTCTGTCAGCAATAGCCAAGTGAGCCTTAGAGGCAATTGGCACTGGTTTTGACAGTATTCTTCCATGTCTTTTAGGATTAATTAGCTAAATCTCATTAAATGAGTGTGCCCCATTTTTTCCAGGCCACTCAGAGACAGAGTTGATAGTATCTTTCTAATAAGCACACATGTATCTAGTAGACAGAACTTTTAGTAGGTGTGCAGCTTTCTCACAAGTGCAAGAATTCTTCCATGCTCTGCCTTGGTGAATATTAAGTGAAATGCCTAAACTGCCTCAGGTAAAAATGGGAAGATCAGCTTCTCCAACAAAGACCTGCTTTGTAAGTATTAAATGCTACAATACTTACATTAATTAATTTAACCACAATCCACATGTTATTGCCAGTAAATAAAATTAAAACATGCATTGATTGATATATTTGGGACACAGTTTCAAACTGCTTTGAACAGTTAGTTATACGTCTTCTTCTGCTCAGCAGATAAACAGGAATAAATGTACCAGATCACTAGAAAGGTCTCACTGCAGAATGAAATACTAGACTGAGAATGAAGCACTACTTTCATTTCAGATACAGCTTCCACCTTCTGCTGGGAAGGAAAAATCCATCAGTGCCAAATTATGTGACAAGGAAGCAATGTGACAAAAGCTCTCTGTCCACCTGTTACCCATGGCTGGCTCACCTTGGCGTGTGTAGTACAGTAGAGGTGCTTACAATTTACAGCTGTGAGGAGTTGCAAATCATCTCCTAACAAAGCAGAGGTTGAAAGGCACCACTGTGTGTTCTTGGGAGAGAGCACAGAAAACGGGGAAACAGGTACAGAAGGTTAACTCACCCACTCATGCTGAGTGTGTTACTCAAGGCTGCATTTGCGGGGAAAATGCAGTAAAACTTTCCATGAGATTTTGCTTAGGCATATTAATAATGTAAGGTTTGCAAGCACTTATGAACTACAACAGCTGTAACTGCAGATTTTGTAACTGGATACATGCAAGTGTGTCACTGAAAGTGCAGAGCGTGGCCAAGGGATTCTGTCAGAAGTAGGTTATCAGGGCCCATTTGAGTCCCTCAGGAAGTGCTAAAAGAAAAGGCAGTTCTGTTTGTATCTTTGTAGAGATTTGGGAAGAAAACAAACTCCTAGCAAGTGTTCTTAGAGCACAGATACAGTTTATTCAGCTGATGGTCACTAACACATGTTCCTTAACAAAAGATAAAAAGCTGTATGATCACAGGGACAATTTAAGGCCTTGTTTCATCCTTTGTCAGATCTCCTGCCTCACCCACCATCTGCCAAATGCAGCAGGAATTCCAGTAAGAAGATGACATGCAGACTTACCTCAAGTTTGCTCCTGTCGATGGGAAAACACTACCATTTGTGGTCACAACAAAGAAGGCAATAAGTCAGTAGCATAGGCCATCCCAAGTGTTCCTTTCTCTGATGTGTATGGCTTTATTCCATGAAAATACCAATACCAGTTTCAGAAACAAATTTGGGGTAAAGTTGCTAAACATGTGTCTTCCCGTGCAGCCTCCAATGGTCTGTTTTAGGAAGTACCAGAAGAGGGATTGTGTGTTATCTTCAGGTGTACTACCCCATGAGAGAAGTCCAGGATGTAGGACAACCAGGATATAGGACAAGGACACAGCCTGGACATCCTGCCATACTGACTTTGGCTTTCATAAGAAGTTAGATGACAGTCAGATGTCATTTCAGGGGAGAGACTAAATCTTACAAGGTCGTGCTTCTCATACATCTTTCAGACAACAGAGGTGCCTTTCTCCTCTTCAAAAATTAGATGTCACAGCTGTAGTCAAACAAGTGAAAAGGAGGAGAACAGCAGTCAAATAGATGCTAGCAGGTACTCAAATAAGCGCCAAGAGACTCAGGGACTTTGCAGTGCTATCTAGTATCTCCTGAGACTAAACCAGGTGATTTTTAGATGGACTGCAAAATGGTGTCTCAAACAACCTATCAGCTGAAAATCTTTTGGGGGCATAAAGAAAAACTACTCCAGAAGCCAAGAGCATCTTGTTTATCTGTAACTCCTGACTCATGTATCATGGACATGGACAAGAGCTGTGGCATTTGGTTTGGCCCTGTGCTCTGCAAAAGCTGCTCTGTAAAAACTGAAGTTGGATTCAGTAAACGTGCTATTCCAAATTCAGCCATATTTTCACATTCTTGGCTGAGTAACTCAGTGGACAATTTACATTGTCTCTGAGCAGGTATGATGCAGTGCACAATTAAATGTTCTGGACTAGGCTTAAGACCGCTATTCATTTATAATACTCAGTAATTAGTCTCTCAAGGTTGGCACTAGAACAAACACAAGACCCTTCTGTCTCCATGTACTAATAATAGCTGTATTTGTTCAAAATATCAATGTGAAGCCCTTCCTTCATCCTTTCAAATTGCCAGATGCCAAAGGCAGCTAATAAACGGGAGCATTGTTTGTGGCAGGCATTTCATATCAAAGCTAAAGCACTATGAGAGGCAAAGCCAGACATTTCCTCAGTGGATTTGAAGAGTTTCAGTATTACTGAACATGAGCCATGAAGAATCCACACTGTCAATAGTGCTATTAGCTGCCAGCACATTCCCAGGGATACAGTGATATTGTTTGCTGGAATAATTTTACCTGAATGAAAATTCTTCCCAAGCGTCTCTGTCACAAAGGAAGTCTCTTCTTGGAATTCAGAGTCACCTTCACAATCCCAGAGGTTTCTTGGTGCTTTGAGATGGATTTGTGTCAACCTGTTGAGAATACTGCTACTCATAACCTGCCCTGTCTGATCTGCTTCCAAATATCCCTGAAAATAGCTCCCTAATGTCAGAATACTTGGAGTTCCTAAACATTCCTCAATACTTATATTAACATTTCCAGTTTTACCCTTGGATTTTCCCAAAGGCTTTATTCAGGTGAAGAAAGAGTAAACCCATGTAGCAAGGTGCCAAATATTCACTGCACAATCAATAAAGTAACTGAGGCATATTTTCTCCTCTCATTGTCCTTAGGTTCTGCTCCTCCTCAGAGTTATCTGTAACAAAAACAGACACCAAAGAAAAGCAACTGCCAAGAGATTGTGTTCCTTACAGGAAGAGGAATGCCACTTTCCTTTTTAAATTTGTTCCTTCCATAGTAAAGCAGGAAAAGGAGAAAATCACTGTTTAAATGAAGGTTTATTACTTCATCTATGCCTACAGATACTTGCAATTTTCCAGCAGGTATAAAGTATTTTTATATGTGCCTAGGAAAAACACTTCTACTAATACTTTCTCTGAAAGGACAGGAAGAGGAAAAGGGAGAAAAGCAGGATCAAATTGAGCTCTCTGCACTCAATAATTGCAGTATTCCTAAACTGTGTTGAAATTTGTCTAACACAAACCCAAACACACACACAAAAATAGTTTGATAAAACTGTTAGTATTTTTCATTCCTTACAGTTGTTATTTCAGCAAATTCAGTTCTAGGCAGCAACACACATTCACCCTGATCATTCCAATCCTTTTATAGCTTTTATTATAGACAGGATTGAGCAGCAGATGATTTAAAGAGAATACTGTGGGTGGACATTTCAGGATCCATTGCAAGCACTACACCAGTGATTTATTAGTGACACTTCCATACAGCATTTGAGCTTCACTGCTTCGGTCCTTTACTGCTCTTTTCCTTGCCATCTCCAAATGTTCTGGCTTTTTTCTCAATTCTGCTTTTACACTTGTGCTAAGATTGGTTTTCGTGTACAAGTCTTTGTGTTAAGTCTCTGAAACTCTTCTCTCTGTAGATTGCAGGGGGGACAAAAATCACTGTTTGGGGAAAGAAGGGGAGGAGAGGCAGGGAACACCTTCAGGGGAATTTTCTGCACGTGGAAAGGTGCTGCATTGACAAGTCTCCTGTGTTACCCCCTGGCAGTATCACATCCAGATTATGTATCCAAGAATGTACACAGTGCACCCTTCAGCATGAGGTGATAGATGTACACACAGCCAGAGGGAAGTGAGTTGTGGAAACAGGCAGAGATTCCCTGAAAACCCTAGGCTGAAGTGGGCCTGCCTGGATCATCAGGCAGCAAGGAGAGAAACCTTGAGGGGAAAAAAAAGAGAGGGGTCTTGAAGAAAATTACCACAAGCTCTGCAGGACAGATCCCCAGGCAGAGGAGATGTTATGGAGCAGATCAGGGAAGCCCTTAGGTGGCTCTCTGCTCTAGGCTTTCCACCAGGCTGAGACAACATCATGTTTTTAGATCAATTGCAGCTAAACTTTTTCAGTTCCTTTAACTTGTTTCCTTCCGCAGCCTACAAGAAAACTTTCCAAACAGACATTATAAACAGACATTATATAAACAAACATGGTTTGTTTATATTTTAATGGGCAAGGAAATTTTCCAATTATCTCAGCTTTTTGTCCCCAACCCGGCTGGGACCAGAATTTGGCAACATTATAATACAAGAGAAAGGAATAATCACTTCAGGTGTCAGCAGTGTTGTGTCCCCGGTGAACAATAGGGACATGAGGTACACACACCACTGGTCTAAAGTGCTTCCTAGAAAACTAGGTAAGAGGTCAAAACTAAATCTTCGTTTCTCCATATTTTTCATCCATTGTTTTAAATAATTACCTAGAGCCAGTGCTTCATTAAAAGAACAAAACATGGGCAATGCAAACTGGAAAGAGGAGATGGTCAGTGCTGCTCCTCTAGAATTCTCCCCAAACAATTAGTGTCAGAACTACTTGTTTGGTGACATTGCTTCATCCCTGACCTGGGGAACTGATCACAGCAGTCTAAAACGAGCCCCCTAAAGCATCAGAACTTTGTCTGAAACGTGGTGAAATGAATCCCGTGGCTGGAGCACTGCAATCCATGGCTATAAAATGTTCAGAAGGGGCTGGCAAGGAAGGAGGGGTGAGGGGTTTGCTCTCTGTGCAAAAAATTCGATTGACTGCACAGAGCTGTCTTTGAAAAACAGTGATGAACGAGCTGAGAGCTCATGGGTGAGAACTGGAGGGCAAGCCAACAAAGGAAACCTTGTAGTGGGTGTTTACTACAGGCTGTTCATCAGGGGGAGTCTGTGGACAAAACGTTCATACTTGCAGGCTCTGATCTTGCTGGGAGACTTCAATCACCCTGACTTCTGCTGGAAAAGGAGCACAGCAATCTGTAAGAAATCCATGAGTGTCTTGGAGTGCCATGAGGATAATTTCTTAATCCATGTGATAGACTGTCCAACCAGAGAGGAAGTGTTACTGGTCCTGTTGTTTACCAGCATAGATGAACTAAATTTTTTTTTTAATTATTTTTTTTAATTTATTTATTTTTATTTATGTTTTTAAATGTTAGAGATGTCAATACTGGCAGTACCCCGGGTTGCAGTGATCATGTCCTGGTGGGTTTCACAAGCCTGAGGTATACAGGCCAGGTGAAGAGTAGGATCAGGACACTAAATTTTTGAAGAGCAAACTTTCTGTCATTTAAGGAATTAGTGGATGGGACCCCCTGGACAACTGTCCTCAGGGATAAAGGAGTTATATAGAGCTGACTGCTCTTTAATGATATATTTTTTAAAGCACAAGAGCTCTCAATTCTTCTTTTGGAGCAGCTGTTAGAACTGTACAAATTAAAAGCCCAGGGAGTCTGGTGTGAGGGTAGTTTCAGATTAAATCACTACATTGTTGCAATACTATTATTGAACTGGGAAGGTTGAATACTCCTTTGGCTGTATTTTCTGCAAAACATGAAACTAAAAATATGTTTATCTTTTGCAAAGTTGGAGAAAAAGACCCTTACTAAGTATATGTAAATATATAAAGTTGTTGGTGATTGCAGTCCATTGGTGTTTGGATAAGGCTATGTATTGTGTTTTAAGTGATGTTTGAACATTATACTGATACTTGAAGCTGCCACATGCATCAGTGTACATCTTAATACCTGTGACTAAATCATAAAGGAAAATATAACAGTACAGAAGTCAACAATAAGTTACAAGACTGCTTTTATTAAGGTATGAAAATTCTTCTGAACAGGCTCAGTCACAACAGCAGTTTCTGCTGAGCATCCAAAGCATGGGGGACAAGCTATTGGTTTGCATTTTCTCTAAAGATTACTGCTCAGCCCTTGTAAATGGCATAGTTCCACCAAAATCAATAGGCAGATCTCTAGTCCTGTCACCTCCAAGGAGTTCAGGATTATAAGTACTAAAAACTAGAAAAATATTTGTAACAAAATAGCTTATTCTTTCACTGTGTGCAGAAGGCAACCACATTACATATTTGAGAGAAAACTGAGCAAAAGTTGAGAGACTCCTACATAAGAAAAGCTAATGGTTATTTTGAGAAGTTGTGGACTCCCCATCCCTGGAGATTTTCAAGGCCAGGCTGGACAGGGCTCTGAGCAACCTGGTCTAGTGGAAGCTGTCCCTGACCATGGCAGGGACTTGGAGCTAAATGGTCTTTAAGGTCCCTTCCAACCCAAACCATTCTATGCTTCTATGTTCATCAGACTCTAAGAGTGCAAAGATAATTTAGTTTCACTAATGACAACTAAATTATTTATATATATATATATATATATATATCAAGATCTGGTATGGTAGCAAGGACAAGTTAAGTCAAAGTGTTTTACTCCTTACACAATCACCTGAATCTAAAGCCCAATGCAAATGACTAACTCTGAAATGTATTTATGTATTTTAAAGGTGTATATAAAACCTCTAAGATCCATTAGTATCACCTTTTGCAAAATGTGGAAGTCTTTTACCCCGTTAATCTTATTACCTAACAGAAATTGGACTAGGGGGATAGAAAAGCAACTTTCCTATTCTGTTCTGTACCAAAAAATCAGCACCTAAGTGCTGTGGCTACTAAAAGTGTTCATGCCTTCGAATTAAGGACCCATTTCCACTAAGAATTATTCATAATGTTGTCCATTGGTATTGAGGAGGAATTAGTTTGTTCACTATAAATTGATGTGACCCAGTCACAGCAGGCTGTCACTGTGTGGGAGGAGCACATGCAGCAAACAGAATAAAGGGGAGGTGGGACAAGTTACAACACCATTTCACTCTCCATCTTCCAACACACTCCCTGAAGTGGAGTTTTGGGGCAGCACAGAAGAGCACTCCAGGAAAGAATCCTGCAGGAGATGCTTACTGTGTGGAAGTGGCTTTTGGTCCAGTTTATCCAGGTGAACAAACTGTTGTTGTACCCAACAGAGTGTGTAAACTGAGCCTTTGCTGCAGTAATAATGGTCTTGCAGCCGGGCAAAACTCAGCTCAAATATATAAACTATTCAGTTGCAATTGGAATGCTCTCACTTGTGGCTTGACTGCACAATCATTATGGTCTAATTAACAGAATATACAGGTACCAATTGATTTATCTGGGCTGCCAGGAGGAAAAATCGTTTCTTTTTTCTCTTCTCTTTTTCCACTGAGTCCTTGTTGATTACAGAATTTACCATCAAATCCCAAAATCAGAGTGCTGAAGAACACTCTGAGCAGGTTAAGCCCCGGATTCATGGTGCCTTTTCCTTACTTGGTGGCAAATCCAATGCTTGTTCTCCAGGTTCTCAGTATACTTAAGAGGTTGCACAATTAGGTCTTCAACGTTGTTGCAGCTCCAAGTTTCCACCTCACCTTAAGTAAACAGTCAATTACAAAGTGAAAAAGAGATTTCTCTACAGGTTTGATGATTCACTTCCTGGAATATTTATAAAAACAGGTAGCTTGTCAATAGTAAGGGCACAAGTGATGCTGAGATGGGCACATAGTGATGTGGCACAGCAGGAGAGCTAAATCTTGGAATTTTAATAATGAGGTCTTTGTTTTTCCCTTCTATTTTATCCATGGAAAAAACTGCCAAAATTCACTTGAAGCTGGAGCTGTAGTCATTAATAGCTCTTAGGACACCAGGGAAGAGCCAGATTGCTAAGAAAAAAAGAGGGAAAAAACCCCGGAGGATATAGAAGCCCTTTATGTAGGATATTAATTTGGAAGGGTCAGTGTTGCAACCCATCCAGTCCACTACTGAGAAGAGCAATGAAAGCCAGATGTTGAGTGAAGACAAGCTTCAGTTCTCCACATGATGAGACATGATCCCACTAGGAAAAAGAATTAAAACAAATTAATCATGATTGAGAAATCGAAGAAAGTAACTGTCAAAGAAAGTTAATATATAGGAAAGAAGAGCTGAGTAGCTCCAGCTTGTAAAAGGAGCCATTAGCTGAGACTCCAACGTGGTGTGTAAGCATTATGAGCCTGAAAATATGCTTTATGCTGCATTCTGTTTGCACAACTCCAGAATTCCTGTTACTATCAGGTGTTGTAAACACCCATGACCACTCAGGAGAGCAGGGTGATGAATATAAGACAAGCCATTCTTCTCTCTGTGGAGAGACTCAAAGGCTTCATATGCTGGTTTTATTTTAATGAACCTCAAAACGCCCTTTATGGCTCCATGGTGGGACTTGTGTCACTGATGGAACTGTACAGCTGATGGAGTTAGTCCAAGGAGTCCTGGGTATCATCCCTTTAGAATCCCAACAGGTAGCCCTGCCCAGCCTTTGGGAAGCCATCAGAGCATCACCCTCACCTGCAGCCGTCTCCTGGGAGCTGCCCACAGATGGGTGACTACAGAGTGTGATCAACCTGACTGTAAAACTGGGAGACAATGAGCTACTGGTGACTACTACTCAAGATTCACAAGCTGACAGTTGGGGTACAGTGTTCCCTGCCCTTTCTCTGTGATTTATATCAAACATTATTGCACTCAGGTGAGTCGAACTAAATTATCTGCAAATACCATCATGATGAGTCCAGTAAAATCAGTGTAGTCACGGCAGCTGCACTGTCATGCAGGAGCCCTCCCCCCAGGAAAGGGTTGCTGACTAACTCTGGTAACAATGTCAAACAAGCCTGTTTCCAGGAACAGAATCTGATCCACGGTAAACATCCCTGAGTTGTGAAGTAGTAGTAATCATGGGCTGCCAGCAGCAAAAATTGTTTCTTTTTCCTCTTCTCTTTGTCCACTGAGTGAGGTGTTCTTTTTCAGCCTGCCAGCTTTCTCACCTCTCTCTCCTCCTCTTAAAGAGGCGAGCAAGCCAAATGGTGGTGAGCTGCTAGAACACACTAATTTTTACAGAAAAAGTGCTGAACCCTATGGTATTCTGGGAAAGTGTTAAATTCCCAAGTTGCAGAGACAGAATGTGTGACAGTGGTTAAGTCTCCTCAGAGCTATCTTTTCAGACTCTGTGCAGGCACTTGTGTGCACTATTCATACATCATCAACATTTCCAGCTCTTTATGTTTAACATCCCATTATTTTCTTGAAAAATATTTCTTAAAAACAAACAAACAAAAAAACCCCACCAAAAATCCCCAAGCTATTGCAGAAAGGGAAAACTTCTGAAGCAAGTTTATAAAGAGAGTGCTAAAGTTTGTCTCCTTTATTATGCCAATCCATGGTCCAAACCCAAAAGTGATGTGTTTCTTTTAGGGAAATGGTTATTGGTGTTCTTTTCAAGTGGTGTGTCATTTACTCTGCCTGAGATGGAAGCCATGAAGGAAGATGAAGAACATAATGCTGTCTTCCTCCTCTGTAGTCCTGCAGCATTTGAAAACAGGCAGGAACAGTTTTTTTCTTCCTTCTCTGGCCTTCACCCACAGCCAAAAGGAGAGCAGGTTCAAATACTCTCAAATAGAGGATGGTCATCTACAAGTATTTCACCATTTCAGGAAGGAGATAAACAGCTAAAAAAAAGTAACTGGTCATAATTCAGTACTTACACAAGGTAACCCGAGGATCTCTAATCGTAGAACACTTGGTAGCTGACGCTGTCAGACTTGAATCTGAAGTTGTATCTTCCCATCTTTCGCTGGTACTGGAAAATGAGAAGGCTCACAACTCCCAGCACAAACCCAACCACAGCGAGGGCAATGAGGATGATGTATCCAACTCCCATTCCAGCCTCCTTTTCCCTCTTCAAATCAGGTGCTAAAAAAAAAAAATGAAAAACCAAGAGGTGCAAGAAAAAAAAGCTTTGAAATCCTTGAATATTTTACTGGGGTAAAAAACAAGCCTTTCCTACAAATTATCCAACAGAATCTGCCAGCACAGAACTGTGATGCAGTAGTGTATCAGCTTTTTGAGGAGGGTGATTCTCATGGAAAGGTCATGAGGATGGTCCATGTTCTCCCTTTTGCATACAAGTGTAGAGTCCCTGCAGATATAAGTGTGATTTTCAGTAAAACAAGAATTAAAGAATCAACACTGGAGACTTTTTGAAAGAAGAACCTTAAAGGCGAAGCATTCTCCCATCTCAATCCTGCCTCTCTTCATCTGTGATTATTAAAACCCACTTGACTTGCTTTTATCACATACGTAACTCTTCTTTAATCACAAAGTATTTAGAAAAGGATTCTCCATGTGTGCTGTGTCAAGGCTTGTGTTGCCAACTGTCTCCCAAGGCACCACCAACCATCAAAGAATGTGTTCTCCTGGTTTACATTTAGACACTTCCATATATTGGTCCAAATCTGCCAAAAGATCCGCCTCTCCCTTTAACATTGTGCTTCACTTCGTGTTTGTACATGTACTTACAATTCATTCTTGTGAAGGCTTGATACACCTACAAAACCCTTCTATTTGTGTGCTTACATTTTCAGGACAGTGCTTATTTAGCCAAGCACTTATGTGGTACACAGAAGGCAAATACTACTGCATTCATTCCTGCAATTACAGACAAGATTTTTGGCCAAAGGGCACTGCTGGCAGCCACAGAGGTGTGTAATACCTGTGTCCATGCTACATAACATCCAGGGCATCATTCCAAGACAGGTCAAAGCAGTGCTGTATAACATATTCAGTCTTATTTCTGAATTTCAGTATGAAACACAGGAATAAAGAAGAACATGCACAGTGAAAGTGGCAGCCTGTATCCAGATACAGACAGAACAGGCCTTCCTAAGGACATGTAGCAGTGGCCTTTGCTATGGAATGTGGCCAAGTGTAGGTAGAGCAGTGAGAGCTTTTTTTTTGTCTCACTGCACAGGTTACACCTGTTATTACCTGACATCATAATTCATGTTGTCTCCTTCAACACAGAGATGTAGATCACTGTCTAGGTCTATCCTCACACTTAAAATGAGTTGTGAGTGTCCAAACTGGAAATAGGAGACAACCTTTAGTAGAGCCACCTTTGCCTAGGAATCAGTGCAGTACAACCCAAATAAAACTCCCCTCACCAGAGGTCATTTGGGGAAATGGCCATTTTTCAGTATTAGAAAAGCATTGGAGTTTCCTGTGAAAAGGAGTGTGAGAACTGCTTGTCGTAAGAGCTGAAGAACAAAACAAGCTGCATTAATAGCTAAGTTTTTTTAAAAAAGAACTAGTTCAGAAATGAACACTGAAGGCCTATTCGAAAAGACAAACATTTACATGTAATGGAAGAAAAATACAATATGCTAAGTCAGAGTCCGTTTCTAGGTCCAAAAGAACATTATGAACTGTCTATTCATAGCAGCCACATGTTAAAACTCTGGTGTTGGTGAGCCCAAATACTCTCAGAAAGTGTTTTAGATTAATAAGTTATGAATGCAAGTGGCTGGAGGAGGCCTGATGACAAAAAACATTACAGATCACAGGTGCCCTTGAAAACACCACTCAGAATGCAGAAGAGGCAAGTGCATAACAAGTCAGACCTTGCTTGTACATAATACTGGTGTTTGCTCTCTATTAACCTGTACTGCACCTCTCCTCCAATGTGCTGTGCACCAGCTGTGCTCTCTGCCACTTCCCCTCATGGTGGTAAAGAAGCCAATGCCAGGGAGTCAAAGGAAACACAACAACAAAATCTCTTACATCCTCAGATATTGGCCTTCAGAGCTCAATACAATTGCAGACCAACAGCAGGGTAAACACTTGGAAAACCGATTGCAATCTGAAAGATTGAAGCTGCTTTCACGCTTCACAATTGAAATTGCTGTTTGATTTTGTGGTTGCTGCACTTGCTGCCCTGTGCAAACAGCTGCACAAAGCACTTTATCTTCCTTTCTACATTCCCTTGACAACCTGACAGTCACTTCACCCAGGAGGGCACAGGGTTCTCCACATTGCCACGTGGCTTCAGCAAGAACCCACGATCCTCAGGAATATATGCAGAGGGGCACGAAAACCTTGCATCACAGGTCTTCAGCTTCCTTTGCCAGTAAAAGATGATCTGTTTTGTGGTGTCCCTTTTTTTGCAAGCATCTATTCAGAACTCACCAGCTGCTTTACACAGGGGTCCCCAGGATGTTCTCTGTGTAGCAATGATTTCTCCAGCCTTCAGGAACCGAACCATTGGGTGGCATCTCTGCAACAATCAATTCAAACTCCAACAAGTAATGTGGCTTACTTAGTCAAAAACACAAAGCCTTCTGATGAGCATGTGAAAGCCCAGTGCTACTCTCACTCATTGGGGTTTTTGTTTCTTAATGTTGTGCTTTGTTCAACTGAAATTAGCACCAAAAGGAAGTTCAAAGGAAATGGCATCAGTATGAAATCTGTAATTAGTCACACTGGAAAACACTGCTGTGAACAGACATTTCACACAGACAATCCCTTTCTTTTTGTTAACTTTCTGTTTTAAAGAAGCCTTATGGGAGAATAAACTTATCACTATTTCTGTATGCCAGGGTTTTGCAAACATTTTTGTTGGGGTGTTTCTACTGCCCATGGTGGGCACAGCAGATGCCAAAACCAGCACCACCAGAAGCAGCAGCAACTTTCAGTCCCTGCCAAGCCATGTGTCATTTTGGAGCTACACACAAACTTCAGTGACATGTGAATTAATAATCTGGGAACTACTAGTTTGAAAGCCCTGCCCTGTGAAATGCTGGGGATCAGCTGCTTCAGCTCTGTGTGAGCAGCACTTTCAGAACACGCAGCACACTCATCCTCTGCACATTGCCTCGACAGCACTATTCACTTTGTTTGCCACCTTTTTGGTATAAGTTGCAGCCTAAAGGTCTCTGATGGGAACTGCAGCCTAGTGGAATTATTAAAAAAATACTGTGGTTCTCCTGGAAGTGCACATAAAATAGAGATACTGCAGCATCATACTATAATCAGCAAAAGAAAGCAGGGAATTGCAAGGGTGTCCTACCAGTTTATATACACAAGAATATGTTACCACTGGTTACACCGAAAATCCTCTACAATCCAGTGCCAGAAACGGTGTCTTTAGCTGGGTCAACCCCCAGAAAAATACCCATGTGTCTATGATTTTGGCCTACTCTCAAATAGCTTTCCCAGCTGGGTGGATCCATTAGAGAATATGCTCATGTAGCTGCTCCCTGATGGCAATGATTTTCTGGTTCCTCGTGGCCACGGAGCAGCCACGTTCCACCAGACACCACTGCTCATTCAAAGTCATGTTTCTTACTCATTTCTTGCTACATTGCTCCCCAGCCTATTTCTTTTTACTCCAAACTCTAGAGCACCTTACTCTCTTCCACTGAGAAAACAAGGGGGAAAAAAAGACTGAGTAAGAAGAGATAATGCAACATGCAACTCTCAGTTTTGGGGGTAAAGAGCTGAAGCAAACCTGACCTGAACAAGACAGTACTGTCTGAAGTAACAGATCAGAGGATCATATCCCAGACCCTGGGCCCTTTCCCAGCCATCTTACACTCTTTCCAAATATACCCTCTTGCTCCAGTTTTCCTTGATCTTTGCACCTTCTGCAGCTCCCACTCCCTTCTGTGTGAAAGAAAAAGGTCATCCTTATGTAGAGGTGCCTAATGCTTGTCTTCTCCACATCACAGTTTGACTCAATCAAAGATATTGAATTCACTGACTTTTCGTGGGGGTAAATTTTGCATAGGAGAAAGAAAAATGTACATATACATATAGATATATATGTATAGAGAGATATATAGATATATTCCTCCTCAGCTGTGCAGGGCACATTGAATTCAGGGAGGGCAGCACCTCCTGCAAAGGAAGGCATAGACTGGCAGTTGCTGAACCACTGGTTTTTAACATGTATATTCATATTGAACTGCAAAAATGGGAGCCATCTTACCACTGTCAGTCTTGTTTCCTGTCCCTACTTTATTTCTTTATTATTTATTTATTTATTTATTAAATCTGGAGGAAGCTTTATACTCAGAGAAAGGAAACAGGTATCTTCTGGTAGCCATTTTTAATCTTTCAGGAAGAGATTTTTTGCTTTATAATGGGCTGAAATTGTGTTATTTAGAGCTAGAGGAAAGTGGTAAACAATGGAGGAACACCAAACTGCTAATGAAAACATCCTTGATAGAAAAAGAGCCAGGAAGGCTGTCAGAAGAGAATTCCCAACTGTCTGCTATTAAAATAAAAAAAAAGTCATCAGCAAAACGTATTTTTTCTTATTTCTATAGTAGCAACACATTTTTAGATAAAGTTGTGTACCACTTACTTGGAAGTAAATAGAAACAAAGCAATGCTTTGTAGCACAGACAATTAGAAACTGCAGTTCTTATCAGAACACTGCTTTGTTTATTGCTTTAAAAAGCAATCAGGCTTTAAAAAGCCCTAATAAACTCTATTAGAGTCACAGACCTAGAAACTTAATGCCACTGAGCTTCCTGTCCTGGCACCTAAAGTCTCAGCTGAAGCATCAGATCTCGAGAGGAAAAGAAAAAAAAAAAGAAAACATCCTGAACCAATTTACTCTGATTTTTCCTGCTGACACTGCAAGTATGGGTGCTCACTTTTTTGTGTCATGTCCATCTGAACTGATACTTTTCTGAACAGTCTAATTTCCAGCCACTCCTATGCAGAGGAGGAAGGTCCAATTCTCAGGTTCCCCAGTTCTGTGCAAGCTCCATGATTTTAACTATGAGCATGAGGAACAGGAAGAAAGGCAGACACTTCCACATGGTTGTAGTCCTTCCCCACTTCTCTCTGCTCCCAGCAGAGAATGAAGGAAACTTCAAGAGCTATTTAAGCCCAGTTTGTCCTTCCATTCCACTGCAGGACAGCATAAGGCACTGAGAAAAATACATATTTTTGGGAAGAAAAATAGCAAAACACTTACTGTCCTGCAGGTTCTTCCTGGTGTCTCCATACAGATACGAATTCTGCAGTGTAAGTAAACCACAGAATTGTTGACAAAGGAAAAAATTTTCATCTTAAACTGGGCTTTGCTTGAGTTCCCATTCTCTAGCAGTGTGGTGTATGCATTTGGGATGGGACAGCTGAAAAGGAAGAGAAAAACCAGACAGACAGGGCTAGAGAAGGCAAGTTGTGGCTGTAGCACATAAATTGGGTTCTAAGGCCTTTCCTTCCTTCAGGAAGTCACAGCCAGACCCTTCATGAAGCAACTCTGGCAGTGCAGTGATGATAAGGGGATGTTTGCTGCTTATTGCCACAGTAACCAAATAGAAGAAGAGATTTGAGAAGTGGTCGGAGGGTTGGAAAACAAGGGAAAGAGTAGCAGAAAGAAGGATTTAAATTTGGCTTCACCAAACACAGATTGAAAAAACATCACATTAAAAGGAATAGGTTTTGTTACTGAGCAAAAGGATTATTCTGTATTTTAAGGTGGCAGGTGAGCCCAAAGGGGTATGACATTGGGGTGACATTAGTGATCCAGACAGGAACAAAGCTCCTCTTTTACCAGAGGCTGCATTAATATCATGTGTGAGGGATTAGCTAACCTATTTATTCATTGAGGAGAGGCATATAAGCTCTTGGTAAAGCTGAAACCACAAGAGAAACCTCTGAACCACAGAGAAATAGATAAAGCACCCATTTTTTCCAATGCTCTTTCACTGCTGACTGCCAAAATCACCTTTAGGTCAAAAGTACAACGCCTTGACAAAACTGTAGGGAAGACAAGGAAGCTCAAACAACTATGACATGGCCCTTTGAAAACCCTTTTCACACCTACTGTTATTGTTCAAAGGTGTGACCAGTCCAAATGGAAAGGGAACATGTACATGAATGACAAGAACACACATAAAAGGCATTTAAAATGTAACACATTAGCAGTCAGTGCCACTGGAAGATCTAAGGCATGGCAGATGCTATTTTTAAGTGGTATTGCTGTACCTGTTGCTGATAAAACAAATGAGAGGGGATCCACTGAATTATTAGTTGGAGTTGCCCAGCAGTCAGTGAGAACCACCTTGAGCTTGCTGTCCCCTCTCTGGATCCCCACTTCGATCAGCACATTGTCACTGGCAGAGACACTGAAGTTCTTTGGTATTGGGGAGTTCCCAATAAACAGCTGCATTTGTGTTCTGAAGTGTCCAGATCCATGCAAGTCCTCAAAGATGGTGTAAAGTCTGAAAAATCAATTAGCGTCCTTTAAAGACCACAAATTTTACTGTATGCTTCTGTAACTTATAAATCAGTGGCTGTTTCTCCACCTCTTAAGCACATAAATAGTGAAGAGTTATCTGCAGTTCAGGGTGTCAGGACACTGTTCAAAAGGAAAGGAGGAAAATGCATCCAGTTGGGAAGGCAGAGAGCATGGAAACACAAGTGGGAAAATCCAAGGGGTGGAATGCCTCTGCAATACATCATGGCAGAGAAAGAAATTTGAGTGCAGCAGAAGGGGAACAAGACCATGAGGTCTCTGAAAGTTTAAAATAAGGACAGTAAAAGCTTAGTGCAGAAGAGAAGAGCCAAAAGAAATTATAAAGGACAAATCTGAACTCAGTAATCAAAATCTGAATCCCAGAAAGTGATGGGCATGAGAAAATTATAGAGTTCAGAGAGAAAGGGCCTGACAAAGACTTTGCAGGGGATCAGAAAGAAAAATGTGATGTCTGGACAGGGTTAAGAAGCAGAAGGTGGATTTGCTGCCAGTAGGTTAAGCATGGTCCTAGAGGAAGTGAATTTGTATGAAGGGAGGACATTCCTCATCAGAGTAAAGCTTGTGCTGCCACAGTTTCTGTGAGCATGAGCTTGATTTTCTGTGAAGTGTGGATTTGATTACATCTAACTTGAAGACAGGGCCTTCCATAAAAACCCCCATGATTTGCATTATGTGTCTCCTCTTTTTCCAAGTTGACCGAATCAGGATTTGTGGGGGTTAATAATTGCCATTCTCAGAACCCACAGAGGAGTCTGCAGGCCCACATCAGGTAAAAAGATACAGTATTGATATGTTCCAAAAGCAGGAAAATGCTGTTGTTGCTACATGGGATTGCTCAGGAAGGCAAAGAGAAGTGAGGAACTCTGAATTCCTGAACCTGCACCAGTGGCTCCCAAAGGTTTATTTCCCTCTCAAGCTTGTTGGCTGCTGGATCTAATGGCACAATAGGTGGAGTGGGTGAGAAGCACATAGCAGGAATCTCCTGAGCCCAGGACTCCCAGGATGGCAGACTATTCAGCATTACAAGCACCTTCACTGGATACAGCCACAGCCCCTGGGGATCTTTCCAATGCAGCAGCACTCAGCCACACAGCAGCATTTCAAAGCAGAGAGGGTTGTTACTTACCCTTCTGCAGTGTACCCAGAGGAAGCCAAGACATCATTTTGAAACACACAGTGAATGGGACTGGCAACTTTTAAGTGGTGGATTATTCCCTGAGCAGGAACGTCGTTCCGAAGGATGGTTTTCACTACAGTATTAGTCACGTTCTGCAACACAGAAGGAAAAAAGCACAGCTTGTGAACATCAGTGTTTATAGGGATAAAGCAGAGCTACAGGCTTACCAGTGTCAAATGCTCAGGTATTCTCCATTCTCTTGGCTACAAAAATCACATTAAACCTCTAATATCTTTGTTGCTGTACAGTGAGACAATGAAAATCCTCGATTCTTCCTCACTTTCCTTCATATCATGTCACAGAATCATAAAATCACAGAATGACTTGGGTTGGAAGGGACCTTAAAGATCATCCCATTCCAACCCCCTGCCATGGGCAGGGACACCTCCACTAGACCAGGTTGCTCAGAACCCGATCCAGCTTGGCCTTAAGCACTTCCAGGGATGGGACAATGATCCTTCCTTAGCAGTGATCATTGGTCCAGAAGGGAATTTCTGTACTTTGGTCTGGTCTGAGCACAACCTTTGGTTTGGGATCCAAGGAGATAGCCATCACTCTCTGTCCCCACTACTGGTACCAACTGAAGTCTTTGTCAAAATGAGACGACGAAATTGCTTCTAAGAAAAGAGGAGCTTCTGACAGCTGCAAAGGGAACCTAGAGAGGCGTGGGAAGTGACTCTCAGTTTAGAGAGACTCTTGGAGAGCATTCAAAGGAGGACAAGGAACATGGTGAAGGGCCTTGAGGAGGAGCCGTGTGAGGAGTGGCTGAGGGCACTTGGTGTGTTCAGCTGGAGAAGAGGAGACTGAGGGGAGACCTCACTGCAGTTACAACTTCCTCAGGAGGGGCAGAGGAGGGGCAGGCACTAAGCTCTTCTCTGTGGAGACCAGGGACAGGACCCCAGGGAATGGCCTGGAGGTGTGTCAGGGGAGGTTTAAGTTGGATATCAGGAAAAGGTTCTTCACCCAGGGGGTGGTTGGGCACTGAACGGGCTCCCCGGGGCAGTGGTCACAGCACCAAGCCTGGCAGAGCTCAAGAAGCATTTGGATGATATTCTCAGGCACATGGTGTGACCCTTGGGGATGGTCCTGTGCAGGGCCAGGGGTTGAACTCGATGATCCTTGTGGTCCCTTCCAACTCAACACACTCTGTGATTCTGTGAGTTTTGCTGCCTGACCTCAGAGACTCCCCTTCTGTTTTGTGCTTGGCCCTCATTCCAAACAGAGAGGTAACTTTCCATCACAGGAAGGAGGTTTCTATCTCCAAAGGAGTTTCAACAACTGATAGACTGTACACCTAACTAAGGGTCTGCCGTTGCCTCTCCCCTCACCACCCCCAGAGACAAAAGTGCTCCAGAGTTTCTTTGCACTCCCTGGCTCAGAGGACTTACGGTCTCCACCTCGGTGCCGCAGTCTCTCCATCCTGCCTGCAGCACAACGTGGGTGCCATTGCTCCTGCTCACATTGCAGTGAGGCTCCCCCAGGTAGAGGGAGGCTTCTGGGATGGACTCCTGCTGTAAAAACCTCTTCTGGATGGCCAGGACGATCTTCTCAATTTCACAGAACACGCTCACTGCGTCTTTAATGGAAGCCTCCTGGGCAGGTTTGGCAAGGGGGGCTGGAGATGCTTGAGGAGAAACATCAGGAGTTGACACGGGATCCTTGGTGAGAGGAGACACCACCGTGCTGGAGAATGTGGTGTCCTCCAGAGCTTTGTGCTCAGCAGCAGAGAAGTCCAGTGAAGCAGGGAAAGAAGTTTGCAAAGATGTCACAGATAAAACTGTGTTGTGCACAGGTTTCTTATCTGTCACTGTTGCCTTCTGGCTGATAGGAAGTGCTGAAGAGTGCCAAAAAAATAAAGGTACTGTTGTAATTTACAGGTTCAGATTGATTTCATAAGTCAAAAGTAAAGTCCAAGGAGGAAACTCACAGTTACTGGCAGGAAACTAGCCTCTTTTGTTTTTTTAACTTGTTCCACTTGCTGCCAAAGCTGTGGCTTTTTTTAAGAGCCCCAGAGAGACACACAGTGCCTGTCAGTAAAGCTCAAGTGCTTTATTTCCTGACAGCTGCAATAATTAGTGTGTAAAACATGTGTATACAGCTTTTGGAAGATCGGTGCCTGCGAGAGATCCCCACCTGCAAGTGGCTCAACAAGTGTTCGTATGTTTTTGCTTAGTACTGCAGGAGACTCCACAGTTCTGGGTGAGGTTATAAACAGGAGGAGAGTTTGTTAAAAAAAAACCTGGCCCCATTTGTGACCAGTTGCTACCCAAAAAAATATGACCTTGAGCACTTGGACAACCCACTTTGGGGGAAGTGTGGGACAAACCTCATGTAGCAGACCCACATTGCCCATTTGTGTCCTGAGAGAGAGTGGGGAGCTGAACAAATGTGTTGGTAGCAATCTCTAATGGTTTCAGGAAGAAAGCAAGTGGAGAAAAGAAAGGGGAAAAGAAGCACAGGTTGAGATCAGTGTGCCTGTTGAACACCAAACATCCAGCACAGGCTCTGGGGTTACCCTGTGGCTCTTTTCTGGTAGAAGCATCCTAATTATTCATCCACCACTGACTTAGAGACCATGAAGATAATAAACTCCATTTGCACTGAAACACAGAGGATGTGTCTCATTGCACAAAACTTCTCTCAAATAATTTTAGTGTCTTGAACATACAAATAGCATCTATTTCTCAAGCAACATGTAAAATCTGTACACAAAAACAAACACACACACAAACACACCCACACACCCCCCCATATATATATATCTCCTTCTGAAACTCCCTGGCTTCCAGAAATGCCCCAAATGAAAAAGTTACTGTTTTGAGCAACAGAGGAAGAAAAATAAAAGCCTGAGCTCTTTCAGAGCTGGATTTCACAAAAGCTTAATATGACATTATTCTCTTAGTTAAAGAAAACTGAACTGGTTGGTATCAGTTGACAAATCAATGTGACTTCAGTGAAAGAGTTCCTTATCAACGTGGTTACAAAAGCAAATATAATTTGTTGAAGAAGTCTAAGAGAAGGAGCTTAAAGACCCGTCAAACACCAGCTAACAAATGACTTGGGGAAAGAGAGAGGCCAGATGAATCAATTCGTACCAAAAGGAAGTTTGTAACACCAACATTTCCTTCCTCTTGCCATACAGAGGTCAAGCCACCTATCTAGTGCCTTCTGTTACCTTCTCTGTTATGTTTTCTGTCCCCTCTTTGCTTGTGCATTCATCATAATCTGTTGGGTGGTACATTTAAGCAGAAGACAATGCTGGAGAGCGTATAAATGAAAATCTGATAGTTCTGAAGCTGGAGAATAGTCAAATCACTGGGGTGTCACGATGAGATCACACCTCTTAGGTGTGATACCCCACTCTGTGTGTCAGGCAGCTGCTGGGTCTAGGAGAGGTGGGATACTAGAAGCACAGCCTAGAGGGAAAATTGCAAGGCACTGACAAACCCCTTCAAGAGCTGGGTTGCCAGTGATGCTCAGTTGATGTTTAAATATAGGCACACTGCTCCTGTCCTCCTAAACTGATCAGCAGCCCAAGGGGATGCTCCTAACCTGGAGGCTTCCTCGGTTATTCCTCCATTTCACACTCCTAAGGAGGTTGTTGGGAAATTCCCAGCATGAGTGAAGCAGAAGAGTTGTGTGATTGGTCCAAATCACCATCTGGTTGCTTTCTTAATTTTTACCTGGCCAGAATTTTCACTTTTTAAAGGCAAAATACGCTTTTACTTCCCTTTCTTTTCCCAAGGTCTAAAAATCAGAGCAGGTAAGGACATACCACCTTAGGTGGGACTCAGAAGGCAGCACCTGCTCTATGGGGACCTGTCCCTGCAACAAACCATTTGTTTTAGCACAGGTTCAAGGGGGACAGGTACTCTACAAGCCCCACCATGAGATAGTTGTGATCCTACTAATTAACAGGATCTGTAACTTTCCAGATTTACAGCTGTGGGTGTAACAAGCAAAAAGGATGCATAGGGCAGAGCATAAACATGTTTCTGAAGTAATTTTACTTTAGATTCTAATTGACAGTTTTGACAATATTCTTAGGACAAATGCATTACGTCAAGGATATTGGTTTTGGTATTTTTTCAGAGATAACTTGTGAGAAGAATTCAGCAGCTGTAAGTCAGCCATTAGGAGACTAATATTTCTTGTTACTTGCTTAAATTATATGTAAAGGAAAAGAAGTTATACAATCAGCCATCGTGCTGGTCTTGGCAACATGTGGGTTTTCACCTGAACTCCCAATCCACAGATGTGTGAGGAAAACTTGTGCTCCCAGTGAAGAAGAATTCACATGTTCATTTATTTCTTTCTTGGGGTTTCTATCACATTCAAAATTATCAGTGCAAAGCAGAGGGCAATGTGTTTTTCAGTCTTTTAAACAGAGCTAGTTATGGTTGTGTACAGGGACCCATTTCCACTGGTAGTTTATGGACCCTAAAATTTGTGACCAGTGTATCTAACATCCCTTTACCTTCTCCACTATAAAATTGTTTCTCGATATAGACAAAAAGACCAGTTGGTTTTGTCCTTTTGGATCAGTGGTACCTCATTTCCTGGGTCATCTATTGATATTGTGTGAAAAAACTTATTGGATGGATAAGCAGGAGCAATATAAGGAGAGAGAAAGGCTTTTCATCCACCTGTTTTACACATACTTTCACTTCAAAAGATACAGATTAATAACAGGCTTTATCATCTTTCTAGTTCTGAAGAGCTCTTGGGATACAAGCTGCTCCTTACCCTTTATGGAGAGGCTGCTCTTGTCGATGGTGAAGTAGGAGCTGTGTTCCAAGGCATCCCGAAAAGTGGTGATGACACAGTGAATATCCACATCTTCTGCAACCACTAAATTGAAACCTACCACCGTGCTGCCATTGGTAATACCCGTTATCAGCACTTTAATCACACCAGCATCCACCTGCTGAAGAACATCGAGGGGTAGAGATTTATGTACCTGGAACAAAAACAAAATGCACGTGGAGATGGATACATAGGGGCAATTAAATTTTTAGGCTCCCAGAAGAGCATTATGCATTTCAACTGTGCTCCATACTCTAGAAGGAAGCAGCAGAAAATTGACCTTTTGCTTCATGACATTTTCATTCTACAGCAACTGAAGGATGTGGTGTATATTTAACCACGAATATTAAACAAGTCAAGCAATTAAAATATCTCATCTGTCATTTGGCACTGGTCCTTGCCCCTGGTAACAGAAAGGGAGGGAGGAGGCTGCAGGGGAGTTCTCATGTTCTGCCTCTCAAAATGCCTCCAGAGAGAAGGGGAAATCCAAAATGAGGAAGAGTTGCCAATGGAAGTGGAGATGCTCTTGACACTCCACACTGCACATATCTCTCAGAGGGGTCCCACAGCCCAGGTATGTTACAGCTTACAGCAGACCACTCTCAAGCCTTTCTTCACATCTGATTTCTCACCAGAGCCAAGCCAATAACACCTCTTTTTAAGTGGCCAGAACCAGGGTAAAGAAAACAGAAGGGTGTTTCTTTTCATTTGCTCTGCTGAACAGTTCAACCTCCCACTCTTCAATTTGATTTCAGAAATATTTCATTAAAATCTTCTGTGAGGAGTGTCATATTTTTTTCTGCAACATCTGACTGTCATCAGGGCACACAGCCCCGACTCTTGATCCTCCTGGAGAACCCAAGAGCTGGGCTAGGAAATGGCTCTGCACTATTTTAAGTAGGAACAGTCAGCCTCAAAATATCGCAGCACCAAATCACTGCTGAATTTAGGTCAGTCTAGAAAAATCGATAAAATAAACACTCACAGTGTGCACAGTCACCTTGGACTTCACTGGTGGCCCAGAAAAGAAAATGCCACCTTTTTCAAAGTGCAGTGAGCCTCAGTCATGACTTGTCTGGGCAGCTCCAAAAGCTGCCTCCTTCACCATGCTGGAGAGGAAGATGGAATGTTTTCTGTGGGATGGGAAAGCACAGCCCTGTGTGAGGGTTTGCAGCAGCTTGGCTGCTCAGCCTTGCCACTGCCCGGCTTAGATGGAGCCACCAACCCCTCTCAAAGAGCTAAACAGGCTGCAGCTTATGCTCAACCTCTTCCCTTCCCACCCTCCAAGGCTGGATACCTCTGGAGGGCACCCAACCACGGGAACATCTCCTCCTCTTCACACAGGAGAGCACTCCATGGGACAGGGCACCTGACCTTATGCAGGAACCCAAGGAGGATGTACAACAGCATTTGCACTTCCAGCATCATTCCCCTTCATCTCCAACCCCAGCACCAGCCATAGGTCATAGCAGACATAGGTCAGATGGCATCATCTCATGGGAGCAACACCAGACCAGACACAAGGCTAATATTAATTCAGCTTTAAAGGACATTTTGAGAAAACATCATACACAGAAATATAGACTGTTTCTGAGAAACTCACTATGAAAAGAAACTGGTAAACATCCACAAGTTCTCACCTCAGTCCTTTTCCTTTGGTTGCCCAGAAAAGGGGCCTGATAAGACAGCACTGGACATCCCAAAGGAAAGCAGGGAACACACACATAGAGGTTTGCATGCCATCTAACCACAGGCAGAGCACATACCTGAAGACCAGGTGCCTGGGTGAGCCCAGACTGTGTGATACTATCCATCAATGTCCTGAATTTTTCCATTAGAATTGTATATTTTCTTCTCTCCCTCTCTCCAGGAGATGCTCACAGATCCTCTGTGTTTCTTAATCTCCTTCACATGTGTCTGGGAAGTCTTTTTAGATTCTTTTACACTTTACAGGTAGAAAGTGCAGCATAAGTGGGACATAACTTTCGAGCCTGCATCAGGCAGACAGTACAGGCTGTTCTGAGCTATCAGTATTAAAATTGCACTTAGAAACTGCCATCAAGAGTGCAAGGGGACACTGTCAACAGCAAGACAGCAGCTCCCAGCAGCACAGGAAAGATAAATCCCGTGCTGACCCTATAAACCCTCCCGAGCCTGGGGTACACACAGCAGCCACCAGCCTCAATGCAGGACACAGAGAGACGGAAACAGCCAAAGAAACACCTACATTTTTTGTGATTTCTCAGCATATTTGCTCTTTGCCTTCCCCTTCCAGTGGCTGTCAGGCTCCCAGGAGAGGAAGGCACAGAGCAGCAGGGCAACCTCACTGTAAGGACCAGACAAGCAGCATTTGGCCCAGGTGAGAGCTGTGCAGGAGAGTCACCTCTTCCCCACACCTCACTTTGCTTTAGGCCCTCTCTTTAGGGTACATCACTCACTTCCCTTCCAGTGCTCAGATTTCCAGGGAATGAAGGGGCCAGGTGGGGGCTACACTGCAGCCACCTCTTCTTCCTCCACGTAACTTCTGCAGGAAATATCTGGAGCAGGAAGGGTGGATTTCAGCCATGAGTTTAAGGCAGAGGTCGTGCCAGTGGTGTAATGATCAGGGCTGCCAGCAGCGACTCCTGCCAGGGAAAGCCTTGGGAAGAGGTAAGGCAGGAGTCAGTGCTGGGAGCCAGCAGGAGAAGCAGCCTTGTTTCTCTTGCGCCCACACGCGGAGCTGGTGCATTTTCTTCTGGATTATCCCAGGTGATCACAGCTTTTGCACACCTGTGTGCCCTGCCTGCTGTGCATTACCCAGCCCTGACTCGCCCATTATCCATTATCCAGCCCTGGAGACAGCCCCAGGATTTGCAGGCACACTAATTTGCAGCCCTTCCCTGAGTCATCGGGGCTGTTGTGTATTGCATGTGCTGGGTGCCAAAGTAACATTGCACAGAACAAACCCCCTACATGCACCTGGAAAGGGCTCCCATCTGCCTGCAAATCCCACAAAGCAAACCTTGCAGTGCCCCATGAGAATGGAAACAGCTAACTTCCCTATAAAACCTGGGCAGACCGTAGGTTGTCCTTGTCAGACCCAAAATCTCCCATTTCACCAAGCTGGGGGCTTTGGGCCCCTTCTCCTCTCTCTTTCTGCTGTTTCACAAGCAGGTACTGAAAAGTTGGAGGTCATCCCTAAGTTTTCATCTTTCATAGTTTTTGTCTGAACTTCTGGACACTGAATACAAACACCTGTGACATCCTCTTAGCCCACCCTGATTTCATCCTCTTTCCTTATCTATCCTGAAAATTTTATTTTTTCAGTTCTTCCTTTTCACAGAATCACAGAATTATTTAGGTTGGAAAAGAGCTCCAAGACTGAGTCCAACCTTTGATCAATCCCCAGCTTGTCAACTAGACCAGAGCACTGAGTGCCACACCCAGTTTCTTGAACATCTCCAGCAACAGGGACTCCACCATCTCCCTGGGCAGCCCATTCCAGTGCTTAATAACCCTTTCAGCGAACAAATTCTTCCTTATGTCCAACTCGAACCTCCCCTGGCACAGCTTGAGGTCATTTCCACTCGTACTATCAGTGTTTCCTGGGAGCAGAGCCGCACTTCCACCAGGCTCCAACCTCTCTTCAGGGAGTCATAGAGAGTGAGAAGATCCCCCCTGAGCCTCCTTTTCGCCAGGCTAAACACCCCCAGCTGCCTCAGCCTCTCCTCATATGACTGAATCTCTAGAGTTTGTTTTGTTTCTGTCCTTATTCCTATTTTTCCTCCCAAAGCAGATCTTGCAGCTTTCAGTGTCAGGGGACATTCACTGTGCTTGTGTTTAGCCACTAGGTGACACTACAAAACGCTTTATGCAAAAGGCTTCAGGATTTCACAACAGGTACCACACCCTGGGTTATCAAAACAATGCTTGATGAAGGAGGGCTAGAAGAAAAGAGGAAAAAAAGAGAAGTTTTTGGAAAGAAATATTCAGTACCCTTGGGCATGGGCTTTTCTCATGAGACAAATTATCTTTGAGTCTGTCATTGTATCTACAATTTCTGTAGCACATAAAGGAAACCTGAGCAGTGGCAGAGCAGGAGAAATCAGAATGCCAGAAGAGTCACAAAAAAGGGAGAGAACATGAGCAAAATTAACACCAGCTCCCTTTCTCAGGCAAGAAGAACAGGAGCAGGTAAAGTCCGTTTTCAGGGCCAGGTGGAAGCCACACTAAACCCAATTTAACAGGATGGAAAAGGCCAATTTTTATATTTTTTTATTTTTTTTTTTTTAGGAAAAGGGAAGTGGCAGACCCAGGCAACCAGGCTTACCCCAGGGATGGCTGTGGCATGTTTGGTGGGTTTTCTGGGAGCACCCATCCACAGGTCCAGGGAAAATGTCAGCAGCCACTGAGAAATTTAATGCACCTCAGTGAATGCATTTTCAATTCAAACCTTTTGTTTTTCCTGATCCATTTACTTGAGGACAAGCCCTAGTGCCATGATATTCTTCCTGGCTCTTTTCAAAGACAGGCTGAGCACACCCCAAGAAGATTAGAACACTCCCTCACCCTCAGCTATGTTGGTTTTCAGTTGCATTGCAAGGACGATGGTGAAACTACCCTGGACAATGACAGTGCAAGTTGTCCCATCAAATTTTTTCCTCCTTCTGATCTACACATTATTTAAAGGATGATATTTCCATTTGCTGTGCTGCCAATTTAACCACATGGCACTTAAGTGCTGGGGCTAAAGAACATTATACACATTAGGATTTATAAATCCTCTGAATTGTAGATAGTGATTCCAAAGAGGTTTTAAAAAACATCTCGGGCAAAGTGTATTTAACTGGAACCTGATAGTGCTTTTAAAACCCATAGAACTTTCTTAATTCACTTTAAAGGATCCATTTCTGGTTCTCATAACCTGAAAAGAAAATCTGCAGATCTTTCTGGTCTCCTAAACTTCATTTCCTTTGGCTTCTAAAAATGCAACATTTGTAATATTATTTCACTGTATTATTATTTTGCTGTGATTTTATTTTGCTATAATATTTTTTGCCATATCCAGTAGCTATGCAACTACAGACTATATAGAGTGGCTCAGAGGTGGGAAGGAATCAGCACTAACACATCTCGCCAGCTGATCCACAAAACTGGAGCTCTGGAAAAAGGAATTAGTTCCTCATAATCACAAGCAGTCATTTTCTGCCTGAGCACTTGAGAACCAGGTAAAACTGACACAAAACTTACTTTTGTTCCTTTATGCCATCATTTTACGATTTTTCCAAGCATACTTGTAGCTGTGATTTTCTGGATTAAAGTATCTGACCGAATGAAGAAAATATATTAATTTTAGTCCATTTCAACACTATGCTGTTCTGAAATAGCCCCAGGGCAGAATGTGATGCTGAATGAGAGCGAGATCAGTGGAGAATTGCTCCGTTTTCACTTTGCTAATCACGTCACTCTGCTTTTTTCACTGTTTTCCTGATGTGACAGCTCGGGGCCGGAGCAGCTCCGTGAAAGCTGCGCTGGGCTAACACATCCAGAAAGGTGCAAACCAGCAACGGCCACTGGGAAGCTGATTTGATATCCAAGAAGACAACATCATGCACAGATCAATGGACCACCCTTTTCCCTCCTTGCAGTTGTCTCTGACCCCACGCTGGCCTGACCTCTGCCCCAACACGTGCTGCCGTCGGTGCACCCGCTGCGTTCAGCTGTGTCTCAGTGCCAGGCTGTGACTCTGCACACGGTGAGTTTAGGGAGGCCTCAGCAGGGTTTGAAATTCATACAATTATCAGCGGTGGATTTGTCACCACAGTTATCAAGGCCTCTGAATAAACGGACAGTAAAGGGGAGATAAGGAAGGCAATAAAGCAGCGCAGAGGTTTTTTCAGGCACGGGCGTGTCTGAGTGAGCACCAAAGGAACAAAACTTCTGATAAATTCCCTACAAAATTAGAAGAGTGATACTGTCAAAGGCAATGCCTGAGAATTCTGAGAATGTTAAATGTGCAGAGAATATCACAATGTGCTTTGATATCCTGCACTCTAATCAGAACTCAGGGCAGAGGTGACGACAAGAAACCTTTCCCTTTCCAGATATGGGGCTACAAAAACAAGGATGATTATAAGAACTGTCAGCCTTGAGGTACTATAACAAAGGGTAATAGCAATCATACAGTTAATTAATCTACTGCTGTGCAGGGCAAAGGTAGCAGAGCTCTTTGCAAGTTCCATTAACTTTTCACCACACCCCTGGAGGAAATCAATAATCCAGTACAACTGGGTATGAGAAGCAGAGGATATGAAGGCACCAGAGAAACCCCAAACCCTTATCTCCCTCTAAAAGACAGCTGTACACTCATCCTGCAGTCTCAGACAGCTGGGGGAATTCAGACCTTACAGCTGTGCCAAGGGACACACACGAGCCTTCTTGGGAGAAAGACCATACACGTGGTTTCTTTGAGACTGGTAACAGGTCACATCCTTATAAGCCACTTACTTCATCAACAAAGAGCTGTGCAAAGGTTTGATATTCCTCACTGCTGGTATTGCTAAAGCCTGGGGAGTATTTCACATTTGTTATCCGAACTGTGCCACTAAGCTTCTGGACATCTGCAAAGTAAGAAAAAAAAAAGTTTAAATTCATGTTCTATGGACTGTAGCCCGTGGACAGGGGTGGGACAGTCTCCAGCATGCCGGGCCACCTGGATATCTGTATGCATCAACTCCTAACAGCAGAAAGCTTGAAAGGTATCCAAAAGTCTATATGTAAGTCATCCAGCACCTTAGTCTGCCCTGTCTGAGCCCCAAGAAGGGCACTGACCTCCTGTAAGACTTATTTCTGCCAGCTCTGTCTGGGTTGCTCAGTTAGCTGTCCCACCAGTCCCTCCAGAGGGCAAACCACTGCAAGCACCAAGGTCCTCCCTGCAGCCTCAGAGGAAGGCTGGGCAGCTGCCTGAGGTTGGACATCTACACTTTAGACAGCTGTGGTGGGATAAGATGAATCCCAACAGGGTGTATTCTTTCCCCCTGAAGTCCCATCACATTAAGGTAGTCTCAAACATTTTAGCTTATTTCCTGATATTGCTGGTTTTCCCAGTTTCTCTGGGTTAGGCATCATTACCACAGATACTGGAGGTGATCAGAGGTCAGATAAAAGGGCTCCTCAAGACAGGGTTTGTACCCTTGGCATCCTTTCAGTGGCTTGCCAGGCAAGTTGACTGCCATCACTCAACACTGTGACCACTGCCAGCAGCTCGTCTTCCCTCTGCCTCCCAGCTGCTGACAGGTCATCACCCCTGGCATACCAAGACCTAATGTTACAATGGTATATAAAAATATGGGATAGTCTTCACCAAAAACCTCAGGGATTCTATTATCTGATTCAGTTTAAAGTTGTTTGTGAATCAAGTTACAAGTCTTTGCTCCCTGGTGTAGCAGCTCCCTACACACACCCATCTGCATTTCTACAGTGTGTAAGGCACCAGGTGCCAGCTCTGAGACTGTCAGACTCCTGTACTGAGTTTTAGTCTCTCGTATTTTTGAAACAGCAAGAATTGTAAAGCAGGGCTCTGCATAAACTCTGTGGGCCACTTTACAGCAAAGTTGGTTCTAGTCACATTGGGATAAAAATCATGTGAACTGGGACAGGATCTGGAAAAAAAAAGAAATAGTAATCAAGTAAAGCTTTGCAGGGGAGAGGAGAAATGCCTGCTTGAAGGAAGCCACTGAAGGAGGCTTCTTTTATCCCAGCATACTTCTGATCCTGAAGGAGCCCCCTCCACCACCAGTCTGATCCAAGATTTTGGGCTTGCTTTTTGCTGTGCCTTGTGTCCTGTCAGATGAACATAGGGATTTGAGGGGTGAATCATATTCAGTTATCTCAGGTGAGAGGGGAAAATGTTCTGAACAATTCTCAAATTAAAAAAATAAAAAAATCAGTATTTAAAAGACATGACAGACTATGAAGAGTTGGCTGAGGTTGAGCCTCCAGGTCAGAGATGATGCCACAAGGAGGAGCTACATATTAAACTCCACCAAACATGGATTTTTGCCCTCTAAACTCCTGCCCCAGGCTAGTGAGATGCCACCATGGTGGTTCTTGTTCTTGTTCCTCAGGCATAATCCCTTCACAAGCTGTATTACCAGCAAAGGCCCTTGGCTGAATATTTGATTCAGGGAAAAGAGAACAATTTTTTTATAAACTGAACTTGTGTAGAATTCTTCAATTTCTTTTCCAGCTGAAAAAAAATTACCTCTATTTTTTTGGTCGGTTAAAATTAGATACTTTGATATAAAAAAAAAATTTGTTTTCATTAAAAACAAACAAAACCTCCCATTGTTTTACTCATCCCTACATTGAAAGGGGGCAGGGGAAGACAAAGCGAAGCTGTAAGTGAAGGTTTTCAGTTCAGCATAACATGTTTTTCAGCCCAAAATTATCTGTTTCCTCTATTTGACCACTGAGGTCCCAAATCAAGTATTTGTCCATCTTTCTTCCAGGTTTCATCCATACCAAGCAGAGCCAAGAAAGAGAGAAGACAGAAGCTGAGCAGGGCATTGGCAGGGCTGCCCAGAGCATGGCAGGGTGGCAGGAATGGACACCCTGGCACTGGTGAGCAGGGCTGGGGGTAGGAGAGGCTGGAGAAGCAGCAGAACTGGCCTTACATGGCTGAAAAAGTGGTTTTCCAGGGAGAAAGGAACGAGGGAGAACTAGAAGCAGGGCTGGATGAGGGGAGACCACCAGAAACAGAAGATCATAGGAGAGGGAGAGAGGAAAGAGAAGAGGTGAGTGTGGTTTGGGATCAGAGAGATGAGGAGGGCACAGAGAGAGAATAAAGACAAGCAGAAAAAATTTGAAATAGCTACTGAATAGTAACACACTACAGAAGAAAATACATTTAGTGATAGGCAGAGACAGCAGCATTCCTATCCCCAAAAAAGCTGTGATTTTAAAGACCAAGTCTGACTGTAACTTTGAAATATGATTCAGCCCCGACCAACAGAAAAATCCCCTAATTAGCTGCAACACATCTGCCCAAACCCAAACAGATTAAGCCCTACCCGACAGCCTTGTTATTCTCAGTTACAGCTCTTGAAAAAACATCTCACAGGTTTCCAGGCAGCTCCTGCCTCACAGGGGATTTATGGGGGACTCTGACTCATCATCCTCTGGTGAGAGGAATAGGAAGGCAGGTCGTTTGCCTCCCTGGCTCTCTCTAAGTTAACTCTATAGGCAGCTGCTGCTGCAGTGCCCTGGTGCCAGAGGATGCAGGAGAAACCAAGATGTGTGGCAAAAGGACAAGCAGCAAATGCTGTGATGAGCCACGTTCAGCGCATCCTGAGTGCTTCCTCCTATTTGTGCTTCCTCCTCTATTATGTGCTTCCTCCTCTTTGAGATGAAGAAAAGCAACACAAATAAAACCAACTGCCAAATTGCCCGGAAGAGAAATCATTTTGAGAAGCTGATTTAGAAAAAAAAGTGCCAGCTCCTGCAGGAAAACAATTTTGACACTGAAAAACTAGTTTCAGATGCCTTCACCCCAGAGCTCTGATTCCAGCTGTGCAACTTTGCTGACTCTGAGTGAGGCTTTGCTTCTCACACCGCTGAATTACCGTGCCTGTAGATCCCCACCATACTCACTGTGATCCATGGCTGGGCCTGGCATCAGGCTGGGAGCTGCAGAGGCACCTGGAAAAGCTGGAGACCCCAGGGATCCAGTGTATTCCTGGGACCAAGAGCTGTTCTCTCTTCCCACCTCCACATCTGCTCCGAGAGTGGCGTTGAGGGTGGGAACACCAGCATTCCCTGTGGCCGGCAGAGCTGTGCCAGGGCCACCTCGAGAGCTGGCCTGGGGCACACCAGGAATTCTGGTGGTAGCAGAGGCTGTTTGATTTGGAAATGCCAGCAGTGGGGAGCTGAGTCGCTCCTGCCCAGCTGTGCCCGTGGGAATGTCTGTGAGAGCAGCCTCTGGCTGTGGTGCTCCAGGAGAAGCCTTTTCCAGGGAGTTTTGCTGCCATGAACTTGTGGCTCCCTGACTCTCTGTGCTCAGAGCCAGTGCCTTGCTGGTTGTGGTCCCTGTGGCTTTGGGGCTGTCAAAGCCCATCTGTGCTGCCAGACCTCTATTCCAAGGGGCTGAAGGAGCACTGGTGGGACTGTGGGACACTTGTTTGTCACCCAGGGGCAGCAAAGAGGCCGCTGTCTCAGTGGAAGCAGGAGATGCAAGGCCTGCAGGGCTTCCTTCTTCAGGAGCAAACTCTGTGCTGTTTCTTGTTTCAGGAGCCATTGTTTCAGCCAGAGGATCCACAATCTCACCTACGACACAGGAAACACGTTTAAATGGGACCTCAGACTGGAAGAGGAGGCACCAGGGTCTCACCTGAAAATGGTACCAAGGCCCCTCAACCACATGTTAGAACATTGCAGAAACAGGTCTTGGCTATTCATTATCACCCTGTAGCATATGTGGGTTTTATAGGGCTGAATCTTCTTTGTGACTACACAGAGAGGCAGGTTTGATTCCTGAGTCTCTGCTTGCCAGGCCATGGACCTTTACAGTGGAAGGAAATTAGCCACAGACACATCAAAAGAGGAAAAATTACTCCTTATTGCTCATCAGTCAGTTATTTCAGAGAGATTTCATCTGAAGAGAAATATATAAGGTTCAGAGTCAGATCAGATACAGTCTTTCAGCCAGAGACTGCAAAGGTGCAATTACATGAACAGATGGCATAAAAGAAGAGGTAAAACCCTACAACTTATTCCAGCATTTCATAGCAAAGAAAAACTACATGCCACTCTTTTGCTCACCCTCACAGTTCCTTCCAGGCCTGGATGGATTGGTATCCATGGCTGTCTTGCATCTGCACATGTAGGAGCCCATCAAATTGATACACTCTGCAAACACAGAGCAGTCGTTCTCGGTGTGAGAAGCACATTCATCCCAGTCTGTAGATCAAAACAAGAACATGGGTCAGAAAGCCTCCCTTCTGGCTGCATTAAGATAAAAATAATCATAAAGTAGTCCTTTTTCAGCTTATTATTGTGGTCTTCCTTTTCCATCATTTATCTGTCAGCCAGGCTGAGTGATGCAAAATACTATCTGCATGGTTATCCTCTCAGATATAAATGTTTTGTTCTTGTACTCTGACAAATATTTTCTCTGTGTAAAGACTTCTTTAATAATTATTTTTAGAAGTAAAAACTTACTTGAAATGACAAAAAATACTGCAGGTTTGTGCTATAGCCATATCAAAAGCACACACTGTACCAAGTTCTGTGTACAGTACCTCCAGATACATCAGGAAATTAATAGATCTGTTACCATTAGCTACTAGTAGCTAGTGAACATTAAACAGAGACTTAATCCAAATAATCTTCCACATAAAATAAAAAGTAAATGCAAGTAACTCCCACGGGAAGCACTCTTCAATTCTTAACAAAGGAAGAGTTAAGGGCAAAATCTCTTTCTATACAGGATTTCTTCTCAAATGTAATACTGTAAAACTGTGACCCTCTTTCTGATAGTCTCAGAAGATAGCTTCTGTTTCATCAATGCATGAATATGCTCTCAGGGTGTCCCTTATGTCTGGTTTCAGCTGCTCTGAATCAGTTAGAGATGCTTCTTTCATGCAATTATAGACCTATTTTAATGCTGTCTCTTCACTCTGAAGGGATTTATATCTGGAGTCTTGTATTGCTTTTCACACCCTGTTCCAGCAAACCTGCAAAGGCTGAGTTAGTGCTTTGGACATGAATAATGTCAGTGAATCCCACATGAGCCTTCCCTGTGTGCACTCCCTCATGGATACACCTTCCCTGCCTCAGGGCTGTGAGAGAGGGAGAGCAGCAAACCAGACTGAAAACTGTGTCTTGGGACAAATAATTCTAATCAGAGGCAGAAAATTGTTTTGAACAACACATTAGCATAAATGCTTGTTCTGCAAACAGGCAGAGATTAATGACTATGATTATTTGTCCTAAACAAAGGAATGCCCCAGTCTGTGTGCATGCACATACATGCACTCCTCTTTCTGCTTGCAGACAACCTTCCCCTTTTACTTCCTTCCAGATAATACTTCAGTTCTTTTTCCTTTCTTTGTCATTAGCTAATTCTTGTGTCCATGATAGCCTCCATCAGACAACTTCATGTACCTGTGGCCAGCATCTGCTTATTATATTACAGTCTAAGCCACTTAGAGGGAAGGCAGAAAAGTGCAGGATTGACTAAACACCAGCAATGAAAGTGCTCTCATTAATTCCTTACTGTGCTGTGAAGTAATTGCGACTCCTGATGGCTTCACACACCATCGGAGAGATGCTCCCGTGCTAATTGCCAAATAACTTACATTCACTGGCTCCATTGTCTCTGAGGATTTCCTTTCTCCTCACTTAGCATGGCTTTTTAAGCAAATTCCTTCACCTCTGATGGCCACACTCAATCATGCATCAGCCCAAATCACTTATGTTCCCGTCTCAGTGCTCACTGGCACTGGTACATCACTTGGGCATGTACACACACACAGAGTTTTTTTCCTCTATAACCATCACATCTCAGCCAAGGTGTGCTTTGTGCTCTCTTTCTGCTCTCTTGGCATCTCTCTGGCCCTCCCCATTTGGCACTTCCCCACACACACCCCCCTCAGCCAACAGTCCTGCTCTGAAAATTATAAAAAACCCCACCTTTGTGTTCACTGTGATTACTCATTATACTTGTAAGGGACACACGCAACGGGTAAAAATCTGTGACATTCCTTGCCTAATGATGTTGCAGGTGCTAAAAGCCTGCATGATTTCACAGGAAACACATTGGAGAAGAAACACAAAGGAATCATTTTGGATTCAGGGAGTCCTTGAGCTGAAAACAGTTGGTGGGTCAGAGAGTATTGGTGAGAGGCATCACCTTCACTTGCTGTACTCTTACACTTCTCCAGGAATTGGCTCCTGGCTGCTACTGAGGATGTGATATTGGGCCTGACTCACCACACATCCCTTTCTCTTTTCTTACCGTGCCTCACACAACAGATTTTATTGTCTCTATTCATCATGGCAATAAACTTAATAATTTATGCATCTTCAAAGAGAGATGCAATTCCTCCACTCCCTTCAGTTGTGCTGTCCCTTCTGACTTCTCATCCCAGCTTTTCACGGTTGAACTCACTGTCACTAAACCAAGCACAAAGCCTTGTGGTGGCCAGGCTCCACAGAGGATCCCCGTGTGGGATTACTGGGTTTACTGTCAAAGGTCACATCCTGGGGCTCTCAAGGGTCAGGAAGCAAAAAACATCCCATTATACAAATCTGTCTTTCATGTTCTTCACTCCTTATTTTCTACATTTGACTTAGGAAACTCATGTCAAACAAATACTCCTTTGGGCAGAGCTAAGAAATAAACCCCTTTTCTCTGCCCCTAAAGAGGAGTGGAGGAGTTGGCCATGCTCCTGGATGAGAGTGGTGCTACTGGAAGCCACCTGGTTTTCTGCAATCCAAGTGACAGTCCAGAGCTATTGCCTTCCTCCTCCACACTCTCTCAGTCCCAGGATCAATAACAGTTGTAAAGTATTTTGGCACACATCAGCATCTTGCAATTCAGTATCTGCTGCCACTGTGATATCTGTGGCCTTTGGGTGCAACTTGTCTCTACTGGTTTTTTCCTGTCCTGTTCTCCTTAACCTCCATGCGCTCTGCATCTTCAAGACTCCAGAAGGAGTTTTCCCTGCTCACAGTAAATAAGCTTTTAAGGGATCAGCACACTGAGAGAGAAGAATAACTTATTCTGTTGGCTTTGGCAACTTTCTGAACTCTGGTTGTCTCTGCCAGCTGGGAAACCTGAAGCCAGAACTTAGTCCTTTGAAGATAAAAATGGTGATTACTGAAGATCAAACAAAGGCCTCGTTTACCATAAATTCCATGTGTGTTTCTTTAGCCCTATTTACAGGAAGGACATTTGGGAATTTCTCTGGCTGGGTTTCCAGAGTGAAGATGTTAGATTTCTTTTCTTAAATCCTGGCCCAAACGCAGCCCCACAGTCTTGAAGCACAGAACTGTCTAGAGGGCATGTGTATCCAAAGGCTGCAAATATTCCACAGTAATCCTATCTGCAATTCAGCATGAGAAAGATATGGCAAACTTCCAACTTGGGGCAGAGAGGAGAGGGAGGAAAATAAATAGGGAAACAAAGGGCTCAACTCCTTAAAAACACTGGAGGGAAGCAGTGCCTGCAGGTACCTGGGGACAGCCAATACTCCTTTGCCTGACCCTTCCAGGCTTATGGATAAAGCTCATGGAGGAGCTCTCACATCATGGTTTTCCCTCCAACAAACCACATATTTTGTCTCCCTATAAAGCACATTTTCTGAAGAATACTGATGATTGTGTGATCAAAACAAAAACCCTGTTTTCTTCTTTGGAAAAATAATAATAATAAAAATTACCTCCTACTGTGGTGTTTTGCTGATCCACCAAAATCATGGAACTGTTGTGCAGGTAGGAAAGCACTAGGGCAAATGTGGAGGTATTGACTGGAAACTCAGGATCCTGCACAGTGATTCTGAGCCTCACAATGACACTTCCAGCCTGCAGGGATTCAATCTGCAATTTCAGCTTCCCAGATTTGTGTAAAGCAGAAATGTCGGGTGGAAATGAATGTTCAAGCTGAGCAAAGGGAGAGAAGCATCGACAATTAGGAAGCCAACAGGAAAACTCCTTTAAAACTGAACTAGGGTGCTACATTTTTAAAGATTTATGTATGCACAACATAGAAAATGTTGTAAAACAAGTACCAAAGCATTTCAGAAATCTTATTTTTCAGAGATTATTGAGGCCCAAAGTAATGTGAGTCTCCTTGGTGCACCCTTTGAAAATGGTAACCACCTGACCACTGGTCTTACAAACCAAACTTCATTTTGGCTCAAGGGAGAAGGTTTGCTCCTAGTACTGTTTGCCTGGGCCAGAGCAGAACTGGCCCAGCTCATGTTAGCTCTGTATGTCATGTAAGTGTTTTGTCCTGTATACTCACCTCTGCACTCCCAGACTCTGGAATTGGATCATGTCCACTGTGGCTTGACCAGTATCTGGCTTGATTTTGACTACTACCAGCTAGGAGTCCCCCAGGGAGGGTTTGTCTTTTACCATGGCCCTGGGGCCAGTCCCGACAGGCAATCCCAATGTGACCACTGTGTTTTGGGAGACCCAATTGCATGGATGCAGGCTAGCTTGTGCCAGTTAGGGTTAGTGCCAGAGAATGGCTCAGGAAATATTTCATTTACCAGCGTGGGCATAGATATAGTTCCTAGGGATTATTTGGAACTCACCAGTTCAAATTCATCCTGCAGCTGAGTCCAATAATAAAGAAATCTCAGGGTGAGAGACAAGAAAAATGGGGGTGGATAACTTCAATAAAGTATGTTTGAGACAGCCCAGCCTCAAGGCAATATCACAATTACACCATGGTTAATTACCAGCCTGGTGAGCAGTCACATCAGCTGAACAAATGGCATTGCTCTGAACAATAAGGCTGGCACACTGCTGTCAGTATCTGAGCTGTGCAGGAATTGGAAGTTCTTCCTTACACCTCTAGAAGGCAGCTCCTTGCTTGAGCCTTTATTCCTTCATACACCTCAAAGCATGCCTTTGAGCACGCATTGCAGAGCCATAAATCAGCACAGCTTCATTCCCATTCAGTCAGAGTTTGCTCCAAAAAATTCCTACAAACAAGCTGTTTGACTGGGCTAAGCTCACATCAGGGTGGGGAGGCAAGAAAAAGAGGAGAGAGGAAGTGAGAGGGGGATGTTATGCTCCCAAACACCCAGGGAGGCAGAGACAACACAGATGGGAAATGCTCCTTTTCCTTCACAACCCCATGATGCCAATTAGATCTGCATTAGTCTCAGAGAAGATTCACTCACCAAAATCCTCCTACACAACAAAAGTGAACAATTTGCAACCGTGGGAAATGAAACCGTGTCAGGAGGTTCAGCTTGCAGTTTCTCATAAGCAAACTCCTCTCCCCTGCTGCCTTTGAAAGTAAAGCTCCATTACTGGTGTTTGTTTTTTTTTTTCCTCAGATATAAATTTACTTATATTTATGAGTCACCCTTTGTTTTGGGAAAGTCTCGTTTTGGATGGAGATCCCAATTCCTCTGTATGGGCCCTGTTCTCTGCAGCAAAACTGTAGGAGATTGCTCCATCTGAAACTCCCCCCCCTTTTTGGGAAGCTGAGAGCTGGTAATAGGCTTCATGACTCAAGTTTTGTTTGTGGCTGGTTACACCTGAGCATGGACAGTGGCTACAAGTGTGCAGGTAGTGAACGTGGCTGGAGGAGAAAGCCTGATCCAGCCACTTTTCCTAAAAGAAGAAAGAGCTTTGAGAGCAGTCAGACATTTATTGAGATGATAGCGCTGAAATGAATGCCAGGAATGTCATTTCAATAATCCATTAAAAAGCCTCAAGTCAATTTAGTGTGAGTTTATTGCCAAACTAAAGATCCAAGATCCTGTTGCATGCCTGCATTTATAATTCCTTTACTCTTCCATAGGGGAAAATTCTCGTTGGCTCCATTGCTAACAAGGCCAAGGGCTTGATCTGTCTAGTCAGTTGAATTTTGTTTTAATTGTAAAGAAAGGTCACAGGAAGCAGCATGATCATTTTCAAGGGATATTTCAGCCAGGCATAAAGTCCTCTAGTAGACTAAATGAATTTTAAATGGAAAAAAAAATGTATTGCCCACAGATATTTTAATGTTACCTCTGTAAGAAACAGCCTTGAAAATTCTTCATACGCTGAGCTGCTGGAATTATGGAAATCATCAGTGAAGTTGTAGTTGAGAATCCTCAGAGTGACATCAAATATCTGGGCCTCTGTAGGACACAACATTAAAACACACACTGAGAAAACAGGAGAGGAAAGGATTCAGTCAAAACTGATGTACCCAGAGCAAAGTCTCAGATGATGGAAGGAGAAGGGAGGATGAAATTGAGAGAGTTTGGTATCAAATAAAGAAAATACAGGCAAAAGGCTGCTACGAGCTTCCTACACATTGAGAAGATGCACTTACATCAGGCCCATAGAGACACTGAGGTGCCTGATTGCTACTGCATGAGAACTGGGTATACACATACCTTTATATGTGGGTATACTCATATCTGGACCTGACCCTACATAACTCCTGACTTGAAATTACATCCAGGGTTAAATTGCCAGTAAGTTCATCTTTGGCCCACCAATCAAAATGTTTTTATTTATTTTCCTCGTCTTGGCAGAGTGGATAATAAATATATATTCCTAAAGTGAAAATACAACAAAAAGCAGTGCATGGCACTTCTCTGGTGATCCCTGATAGATAACATAAGCAGCACAGGAGCCAAAACCAAGAGCCAAGGAATCTATAACTGCTGTAGCCTGTATAAACAATCTGAGGCTGTTACTCTTTGGACTGATCTTTGGAAAACTTCTTTTTCTCAAGGGTTCCAGCTTCATACTCTGAAGTTCAGCCCTCTGTTTTCATAACCACTAGACCTCCTACTTTCCCTCTACAAAGGGAGTAATTTCCTTCTGACCCAAGCTGGAGTCATCCCTCATCTGATCAAAGGGAAGGCTCTTATGGATAAACATGAACAGCAGCAGTCTCACTGTGGTCAGTAATAAATACTTCATTGCCTGCTCTTCAAAAAAAAAAAAATGGGGAGAGATTTATTTCTTTATTTGCATGAAGGCCTAGGAAATAATTTAAGGCCAAAGGAAAAGCAAAATTACGTTTGATCAACACACTAGGGCCTCAGGAAGCCACCATCGCTGGTTAATTGAACCAAACCAGGCAGGCAGTCTGTAAGCTTTCTTACTCAGCTCTTGTTATTCCTTTTAATCCTTTATTCAGCTGAATCTGCCCTTCCTCCTGGCACTTTTGTTAGCTCAGCTGAGCCCTTGACAAACCAGTTGACTGGATTTCTCGCTGGCCACAGGCATCAGCCAGGAAAAATGGGACCTGATGGGTGATGGGTGGCAGCAGAATGCAGTGCCAGGCACCAAAGAAATAAAAAACAGAAGAATTCTAGATTAGCCTGATCTCTGTAATAGTTTAAGTCAGCTCCAGCACTGCTTTATCAACCAGTGTTTGATAGTCTGGCTTGGATAAATGCTGGGAAAAAAAGTGATGAATTGTGATGATGATGGGAAGTGTTGTTCAGCAAGGACCAAATGGATCATTGCTGAACTGCAGGTGAATGGAGAGCAGCTTCAGGGAGAGAGAAGGAAGGAGAGAGGGAATATATTTTAAGTTGTATATCTATTTTAATATATCTTAAAATGTGTGCATATTTGAAGGTGTTTCTTTACCTGTTTTAACACTTTGTCGGGAAATGATGGTTTTTCCACAGGTTTCGTAGCTGACCTCGACTGAATACATCACACCTGCTTCCAGATGAGACACATTCATTTTCATTTCCTCTGTCTTCAGGTCTTGGACAGTCTCCTGGCCCTTGAAAACTTGGACTTGGAAAGTGTGGTTCAGAGGAGAAGTGACATGCCAGGACATTTCAAAACTGTTGCCGGTAACGCTGAAGATTCGGTGGTTTGTCACTGCAGAAGGATCTACTGAAGTCCCAGGAAGAGTTAGCCCAGAAAAAGCAACATTTCACCTCTAAAGCACTGTGCTATTCTAAGTCCACTATAGACAAGCACTTTGACAATCAATAGGGTAAAGGTCCTCTTTAGGTCAGGGCAGAATCTGCCCCCCTCACACTACCAGGTCCCCTCACCCATGAACCATCCCACTGGAGTGGTTAATTTGGTGCTTACTCTTTTCAGTTCCCTTTGCTATATTTGTTTGTGTTGACTCATAGAACCCTAGAATGGTTTGGGTTGGAAGGGACCTTAAAGGTCATCCAGTTCCAACCTCCCTGCCATGGGCAGGGACACCTTCCACTATCCAAGGTTGTTCCAAGCCCCGTCCAATCTGGCCTTGAACACTTCCAGGGATGTGGCAGCCACGATTTCTCCTGGCAAACTAATCTCCACTGAATGTCTAGGAACACTAATAATCAGGCAGTGAGCTACAGGTGCAAGCAACAGGAATAGTTTGGAAGAGTGAATCTGTGTACTCTACGTGTGTTGACACCTGCTTTGCCTCTTGTCACTTTAATCATCAAAATGCACCTCTTCAGGCAAAGGTTGTCTGGATTTATGCCCAGAAAACCCCCACAGACCCCAGCTTGCAGAGGCTGGGGGCACAGTGGTGTGCAGCACTGCACCTGTTATTCCTCTCTAGTCCAGTGCAATCATTGTCATGCCAATGGGAAAAGACAGGACCCTTCAGAGATGATTCCTCTCCTCAAAGGAGGAGGTGTCTAAACTGGGTAGGATGAATTGCCCTCCAGCAGAGCCAGTCTGTCTCCACTAACTAGAGAGAGATCCCAGACTAGACACCTCTCCTGCAGAAGCTGGGGTCAGGTGAGATGAGCATCACACCCCATGCTAACCCAGAGACCGTGTCATTCTGCTACCACAACTTCAATTCTTTCATGCTGATGGTTAGACTAAGAAAAAACGTTTGTTTTTGTAAGTTGCTTCAATAAGACATAATTGTTTCCAGGACTCTGAGCCAGGTGGTTGCCAAACACCCCCAAAGCCATCCCCCTCCTGCACTAGAGGTGCCTCACTTTAATTCCTCCAGTTTGGGCTTGGATCAGAAGATGTGGATGAAGATCAAGAATATCCAGCCTGTCTCTCTGAACTCGGCAAAGAACTACTGAAAGCTATTTCCTCTCACAAGAAGGACAGGGTGTTTTTAAAAGGGCTGTGATAACTCTTATCTGAAAGGGATCTAGGAGTGACTGAATTAAAATCAAGACAATATTCACTAAAATCCAAGATTACTTACAGCATCCAGTATCTTCAGATTGGTTAGTTATGGACAAAAGACTTGAATTCATTACAGAAGGAGAGCTATTGCTGGTACTAAGGGCATCTACTGCTGAACTTGGAGTAGATGCTGCAATGCCTAAGGGGAAATAGTATTATCAAAGAGTTAGAGTATTCCTAACAAAGCAAATCCCAAATAATACCATTCATGTTTTCCACAGCTGGAAAGCAGCAATAGAAGTAACATAAATAGAAAATAAGTACATTATCATCTCACAAAAGCCTAAAATAACACATTATCTTAATTTTTGAGATTAAAGGATTGTAGAATTGTTCTCTAGCTAAAGTATCAAATCTATAAGCAGTTACTCATCTCATTAACTTAAAGCCTATTATCAGCCCATTGATGTCTGTGGGCTTTAAGTACATGCCTCTCTATTTTGCTGGGCTGGTACCACAAGGTATTATTTCACCCAGTGCCAAACTCCAGCTCTCTGCAGCAAAGGGCTCGGGGGCAGTGGAGCAGCTCAGGGTGGGATCACACAACCACTGAGTCTGGGCTGCATTCACGCAGTCAAAATGGAGAAAAAACTTAAAAATTTTTATAAATAACATAATTAATTGTTTCCCAGGAGGCTGGGGAGGTGCACTGGTGGTGAATGACGTTCTGAGAAGCAGTCAGGGTCTGAAGTTAGAGGTTTTGGCAGATGAGTGAGGACAGCTGAGGGTGAGATAGGAGAAACAGCAAGGGACTGTGAAATAAATACACTGCATTTCAATCAGAAGCAGGTAACAGCTGGCTTATGTGGCATCTCCTCCCAGCAGGAGGAAAAGGGGCACTGAGTCCTCCAGAAATCCTTGCCCTGCAGGCGACTCCTGTGACAGACAGCAAATTCCCACAGAAACTTCCTCAGTGTTTCCCCAAGGTGAGATCTTCGTTTCTTACCTTCCTTCCTTCGGCTCAGCTGGTGAGGGGTGACATGGGTGTGAGGGTCACAGCTGTAATAACCCTCCAGGTTTACACAGGTGCTTTTCTGGGGGCAGGCGTTGAGTTCAGCGTAGGAACATTCGTTGACATCTAGGGAGAGGAACACACCTTGAACAGACACTGATATCAGCATCGAGACTGATCTGCAGTGTGTATAAACCAGGCTCTGGATATGATAAATTCAGTGTAAATCTGCAGTAACTCTTAAAATAATTCTGGATGTACACGGGTGCAATGAAATTGGAATCCTGCCCTTCCCCAAAGCAGTTACAACCCTCTCACTTTTTACTCCATTTCTTTGGAATTAGAGGACAGTTAGGGGGTAGCTCCTGCTTACAGCTGCAGGATGTCATCCAAACCTAAGAGATGTCAGCAGAAGAGGAAGGAGACCTGCTGAAAGTGATTCCACTGACAGTTGGACTGAGTAAACACAGAATAAGAAGCATTGAAAGTGGGGCTTATGGATGCACTTCGGGAGTACAAACGTTCAGACAGCTACACACTAATGAGTAGATTCACAAAACTTAAAACTAAAATACTGAAATGTTCACCTAACAGTTAAAAAGTAGGTAGTAATACGTTATAAGAATTAGCAGACTATCAATGTGACTTGTTTCATGCAAGCTACTGATAGCAACACATCTATAGCAATAGAGTATATCTGCTTCCCAAGAAAACACTTTTCTTAAGGGCCTGTTGAATACAACTAATATGGACAACATAACATATATGGACACCTTTGCTTTTTCTTTTAAAAATGGGGTATACTATTGGGAGAAAATAAATTTAATTGAGCATTCAGGAGCATTCCCTTCTAAACTATTCGATCTAAAATTATTATTATTATTAACTACAACCCTCACCATCCTTTAACAGAAATGCCAGGGCCATATTTGCAAATTTTACAAGATCCGCTACACAATCTTTTAAAGCAAATTAATAGTCATATAAATGAAAATGCAAGTGAAGGGGGATGAAACCTCCTAAAAAAAGCTTCCCCTCCCCGTGACAGGATTGTAAATCAATGACCTTGCACTTGTGTGTCAATCACTTCATACACGCGTTTCACCACGTCACCCAGGGAAGAAGAGACCTCAGCCAGCAGAGCTGGTTGGTGCAGCCCAAGGAGAACCTGGGAGGCCACTGTCCCGGCGTATATCCCTGCAGGATTGCTCTGGATGTGGTGCACAGAGGCATTCAAGGGCTGCAACGCACCAGTGATCTGGAAAACGGGGGAACAAACACTTGAGCACCTCGTTCATTCCTCAGCGCAGCTGAGGCGTAAATTATGCCACGATTATTATCATAATCTGAGTGGAGAAAGCACCAAATCAGAAAACATGGCAAAGTGGTAACATTTAGGCCTGTCTTTATGCACTCTTATTATCACATTTCACAGCTAATTTATATTACAGTAATGCCAAGCTAAGGGAGGTGTGGAGCTGATCTCAAAACACTTAGGCAGAAGGATGTAATCCAGGAGTATACGGGAAAAGTCCTGCTTTGCAAAGTCCCAATGGACAAACATTACACATGCTGTTACAATTCATCTGTAAAAAAGCTGTCCAACACTTCTTACTTTCAGCAGCTAAAAGGACTGCTGGCAAAGGGGTAGGAAAGAAAAAGAAGAAAAGCAATAGACTGAGGATGAAAAGTGAGATTAAGGGCCACAGAGAGACCCTCTGAATAGCAGCTTGTTTATCGTCTCTATTTCTCGAGTGTTTGACCTTGACATAGCTTGTTTTAGACCAAGATATAAAAGTCTTTTTAGATCCTTGCCCTCTATTCCTTACCACACAGTGACAGGACCAAGATTTCTTGCTTTTACAAGGATATGAGAAGGGGTAAATCAGGTGGAGGAAGAGCTACACCCACGCTGCTGCTATCATTTCTAGTCTCCTGCCCATCAGTGATGGCAGATTATGGCAGATGGGTTTCCTTTGCTACTTGCCCACTCCCAGCTGGAAACTGGGGAAGACCAGAAATAAAAATGTAGGGAATTAGGGACCTCTTGGGTGCCTTTCAAAGGCCATATCCAAGCCTGCTTTTTTCCATGGGAAATGCTTGGGTTTGTGGCCTGGAGGGTCTTGTCCTAGTTCATCAATCCATTTCCTAAGTACCCCTGAGAGGACAGAAAGAGCCTCCCTGTTTGAGCAAGGCTTTAGTTTGTGGCCTGGTCCCTCCTGCAGACCCTCCTTTCGGGAAGTGTGCCTCACACCTCTTCCAGGGCTCTGTTTTCCTTGGTTACCTGCAACTTTTCCTCCTTGACACGCTGGGGACAGGGACAGATTTACTGCTGCTAACTCATTCCCAAGGCAGAGCCTTGGTGCTACAGCAAAAATATAACACTCTGCTGTCTGCCCCAGCCCTGATTCTGGGGGCAAGATTGACAAGGCAACACCCTTGTCCCAACACAATCTCCTGCCCTAATCCTGTTTTTTCACAGTGAAACTTCTGGCACTGCTGAGTCCACGTGCCTTGCAGGTCCCAGTGCCAGAGATCAGGTTTGTCTCTTGAAAGGTTTAACTCGAAACTCCTTATCACACTTTGAAAGTCTTGAAATCTGGTCCCAGTCAGTCATAGGTCCAAAACTTAACTCAATCAGTGCTAGAGCAATCACCATTTAAGCAGGAAAACCCCTATATTTCAAAATGTCTTTAAATTGCCCTTGGAAGAGATGTGAAAAATTTACTGAAGGAGCTGATAAATCAACATTACTTGAATTGCTTAAGGATGCAGCTGATGTTCAGTAATCAGAAATATATTAGGGCCAAAAAAATCAATCTGGTAGAAAAGAGGGGGAGTAAGGGGTGGCCCCTGAGTAACAGAAACAAGGACAAAACAAGCAGCACACGGGATTGTTGGTGTCTGTACATACCATGGAGTGCAAAAGGCGGGAATGATTCAGAAGGTGGGAGTCCACTCTGATTAATTCATTAAAATCCATTTTCACAAGCACTGTCACGTTGTACCAGAATGTTCTTCCTGAAATGTATGAAATAGAACAGCAAAGTCATCTGAGGTCTGATGCTATAGAAAGCAACAGAGCTATAGGGAAACTCTGAGAGAACAAAGCAGGATTTAACTTGGCAAACACGAAGGGCCCAGGTACAGCCCATCACCTACTGGCTCCTTTGCCATATGCCACCTCCTTTGCAGGTGCCAGCAAAGGAGAAGAAGCCAAGGAAGGTCCACATGACCTGCAGCACCCACACACTGCTCAGCGCTCCCGGGTGCAAGCACTGAAGCTGAATATCCTGGAACTGATCCAAGGTGGATTCCCGTATTTGTTTTATGAAGAGCTATGGTAACAGTTTTCCTGCCCAATCCCACCCTCAGAAGGAAAACTTAAGCATATTTCTGTTAGAAGCAGTCCTGAATTTATCAGTAACATACCCTCTGGCATTGGGTCCACGCAGCCTGCTCCTTTGGATGAGCTGCAGCATTTTTTGAGCCCTGGACACTCAGCGTCGAACGTGCAGGGATAATCAGAGGTTTCCATATTCTCCATTGGACAAATACCAGGTCTTGAGGCAAACACACTGGATCTGTTGAGTGCTAAGTAACAAAAACATTTCTGAGAACAAAAATATAGAAAATTGTTTCCCCAAAATTGTGCTATTTAATTTATAGCAAACACCTCCTCCTCACTTTAGAAGCCCGTCTGTTCTGAGGTTTTCACGGGGAGAAAACAACAGCCTAAAAATACCATTATTTAATTCCAAGGGCGTAAATGCTCTCAGATCTTTCTCTCTCTCTCGTGACATTTCTGCTACAGAAATTTTGAATTTGTAGATTTCCATTAATAATTATTCAAACTTCCGTGGCACAAGGCTGACCTTTAGTTACAGTAATTGTGGGTGTTCCATGAGAGCAGAGACACGACGTAGCTCTCATGTGCAGGTGAGTGGGTTACACAGGAGGACAGGAGAGCAGAACTGAGCCCGTGGCTGCAGCCTGGCAGCACCTGCTCTGTACCAGCTGGCCACTCCAGGAGGTTGGTAGCCAATGCCAGAGAGCCCTGCAGAGAGGGCAGCTAAGGCAGAAGGTTGCTGCTTCCAAGCCAAGGGCAGTCAGTGGTCCTGACTCAATTCCAGGACATATTTCTCTCCAGAGGAAAAGAGAAAACATTTCTAAGCCTTACAATCACTACTTTCACCCACGGTCTCAAACACAGCTCCAAGTAATGCTCAGCTCTGATCTTTCTAATCAACCTGAAAGATTTCTCTTTTCCATTCATTCTGCACCTGCAGATTTTTGATCCATTACTGGGCAATTAAAGTCAGCCAGGAGGAAAATTAACCTGATTCTTGCAATGGAAATAGTTGTGGTGCAGAAAAACCACATTTGACATAATGAAGCCCACAGAAAGTGAAAAGTCCACAACAAATTATAAATCTATCATGAATCATCAGTTCTGTGGGTTTACAGTTTCTGTTATCCCAAGACTCTAGATGACAGTAAATGCCAGGTTTCTGAGAAGCAGAAGGGGATACTGATACTGACTTTTGGCCTCACTGAAGTAACCTTCTTAAACAGGGAAATTATCTCAATTAATCAAGATTTAAACTAAATCTCTGTAACTTGCTGCCACATGCACATTCCGGGTTCCCCCCTCCACTAGCCTATGGGAGACTGGAGGCTACTGCAAGCAGAAAGCCTCAACTTTTTGGCACACTCCATAGCAGTTCTCATTTTTAGCACCCCAAATCCCCAGCTCAATCTACAGTTGAGGGACTGAGCTCAAACTATGGCCTGCAAAACTCAACATGTGCAATTTTCAACCATTTACGCAAGTGGACATACAGAGATATTTGCACAAAGAATTAGACTCTTAAGAGCAGTGGTCTGTGTCCTTCTAAGGGCCCACACTATCCCTGTCAAGGGCCTCTGAAAGGTAACTATGAAAAGTAGGCATAATTTAATGATGGGAGTTACCTCCACTGAAAACCCCTCCAAAATCCAAATGCTGGGGAACAGGGAAGACACCGAGCTGAGTTGTCTCAGTAGGATGCAGGTCATTTACACACATATTTTTAAAGACCTGCATGCAGAGCACATGGGATGGCATTTCCCACACTGTTTTGTATTGTATTTCATCCACTCTGTGTGTGTATTTTGTGTGCACACACCCAACAAGCAAAAGCTTTAACAAGACTTTGAGCATCTTTCACAGAGAGTTGGTGTGAGACCCACAAGAGCTCTGGGCAGCAAATTACGAAACTCTGTCCCTATTCCCAAACCCAATGAATGTTTGGTTGCCCTACAGGGAGCAGGATTTGTCCTGCTACCTAATGCAGCCTGTCATGAGCCTCTTCATGCCTGTAAACCAAAGGCACTCACTCTCTTTAGTCTCTCACAGGACCAACTCTGCCTCCAAAGTTGAGTCACAGGCCCCATAGGATGAGAAAAAAAAAAATCGACCCTGTGCAATCTTACTCAAGTTACTTCTGGGCCCAGCAAGCACCAGGAATCCCATTCTGCTTCCCAGTATAGACCAGGAACCTCTGCTTCTGGCTCTCGGGCTGGCACTACAGGTTGTCCCCCCAAACACGTCTTACTCCTGGAAATATTCTTCCTGATTTTCAGTCTAAAACCACAATAAGGTGTGATATGGCTTCGGATGCCCTTAGATGAGTCTCCCAGACATTCCCAGTCTCGTGTGATTGCTCCATCCCAGCCTCCTGTGCAGGGAGCTAAGCAGCCCCTCACACCAGAGCACCAAGGGATTTCCCTGTATTAGTATATTCCTTGTTCAACAGTGCTCCTTACTATTCAAAACCAGGTGGATCTTAGTAAGCTGGACCCAAGCATGTGAATTCCTCCAGCTCTGAGATCCAGGTGCAGTTCAAGCAGGTTTGAGGTTCAAAGCAGAATTTTTTCCACCTGAGTCTCTTTTTTTTTTTTTTTTTTTTTTACTTGTTTAACTGCAGTGTAAATGGTTTAATGAGTCACATGCAATCTCAGAAAACACTATTGAATCCTGGCCCAGTGCCTCCCTGGCCATTTATCTGAAATCAAAAGGTCATCGTTTTCGGATCAGCGGAAACAGGGATGGATTCACTTCACATTTCTGCCTAATTGTACCAGATGCACTTTGAAAATTCAATTTATGCTCTCCACTTCAATAACGTTGGGGACAGTCACCTACCAAGCAATGCTGCCAGCACTGGGGAGCAAGCCAGCCAACTCCTCTGTCAGTTGGATGAAGTACAGGCTTTTCTCCTCTGTTATTTACATAAATGTATGGAAACAGAGCTGCAGCACCCAGTGCTTAGCAACCAAAGGTCAGTTACCAGCCTGCCCACTGGAGAGCCACTGGATCTGCTGTGGATGCAGGAGGGAGGGATCTCCCTGGAGATTGATGCTGAAGGACACCATTATCTCAGCCATGATACCCTCCCTCTCCCTCCTTCCACCTGGAGGGGACAGGGTTCATCCAGAGGGTATGGCAGAGCCAGGGACCAGCACCCTTCATTTGTCTCAGGTATCAGAAGGTGGAGACAAATCCATGAAATTATAGAAAGAGCCCCTGGCAAAGTCTGTTCCAAAGGCAGACTGGCAGTTTTCATCACATGTTTTGTGAGACTTTGAGCATTGGTAGACTTCACCTGCTCACGTGGATGTTTTCCATCCTGATTCCTTCTCCAAGGGTTAATTAGGTTGTGTGTTGGTCCATTATCTGACAAATATTTAACACCCTTCCCTGTGGAAAGCTCTGTCATTCACTAGAACACATTCAGAAGCCATGGGCTGAAATTTGGCAAGGATGCAGCTGTTGGACAATGGGGGACCATGGCCTTCAAAGAAAGACTTCTAAGAAAAGGCTACTAAAAAGACAAGGACTTTTGTCTTGAAGAAGAGGAGGCTGAGGGAGATGTGGCCAAGGTTTACAAAATCCCAAAGGTGGGGGGTAAGGTGAAAGCAGAGATGGTTTTCACCAGAGCCCACAGTAACAAAATGAGCAAAAGCACACATTTCTTTACCCAAACGGATTGTGGAGGCAGACAGCTTCAGTGGGCTCAAAAAGGGACAAGACAGTTCCCAGACAGGATTCCCATAAGCAGATACCACAGGGAACAGGTATAATCCCATTTCTGCAGCTGCTGAGGGCACACAAGGGACCCAAACTGCAGGGCAGAGAGAGACACTTGCTCCTGGGTGAAGTTCCAAAGGGCATTTTGGCACCTTCCCACCCCAGGCTGATGCTGTAACACCACCCATACGTGACACCACCATCCCATGGCTTTCTGGTGACAGCTCAAGCACAGGGGACAGCTGTGCCACAGCTCCTCACTGCTCCAGCTGGAGTCAGTATGGGAACATCTACACACTGGCCCTGAAATGTCCCAGTCCTGCTGAGGAGCTTCCTGGGCTCCAAAAATGAACATTTTTTACTTCACAGTGGTTTTTCTGAAAACCTTGGGAAGTTATGCACACAAAGAGCGATCTGATTAAAAGTGTGACCTTAACATTGCAAATCAAACACTCTCAAGTTGAGAAAATCCAGGATTAAAGTTGTCTGGGCCTTCTTATTTCAGGGTGTTTTTCATGGAGGTAACAGATTAACAGTGTGCTCAGGGAACTTGAACTAAAACAGTGTTTTAGAGACTTGTGTGCTTAAAAACCAGGGTTCATTGCATGCTGATACATTCTTTCCCTCCTTAGCTGGGGATCAAGCAGGGTTGGGTGACAGATAAGGAGCTCTCTGGTTTCATCTTGTGCTGGAAAGTGGGCAGGCAGCCAGCCACCAGCAGAATTAACTATACCATCCATTCTAGCAGCTGGAAATTAGCCTGGGGAATTACACCCTGTCTCTACCTGCAAGATTCTGGGAAAGCTTTGTAAGGTGAAACAACCTTTCAGAGCCGTGGGTTTTGCAGGTCCACAAGCCTGACCTGCAGCCCTGGACCTGCCAAGCAGTTGGGGGACCTCTCAAAGTCACCATTGAGGATGTGAATCTCTGTGGCCCAACCACACAAGTTGTTAAAGGCAGCTCTAAGCACTCTGAAAAGCAAAATAAATTAAAAAAAAAAAAAAAATTAAAACTGCCTCCAAGGTGTCTGAGAGTGGGCACAAAATGGATGGATCTCAGTATCTCTGCAGCTCAGTTGCCCATCTGTGAAAGACGGAGAACCTCCCTCACTTCCTGCAGTCTGTGTGAAGACAAATTGCTGCATGTAGATCCCCCAGGATTCACCTTAAGAGGTGATAAATAATTCTCTCTTCATTGAGAGGCTCAGCAGAGCACTGCACCATGCACTGAATGTGGAGGTCAACACAGAATGCTGCTGGGGAGCTCCTTAGAGGGGCTCCATCATCCCTGGGCACCACATGGAAATGTGGTCCTTGGGACACGGCAGAGCTGGATTAGGTAATTAAAAGAGTTTATTAATCTTCACAGGCCCAAAGAGAGAAAACAAAGGTTGTTTCATTTAATTCCACCTTTGGAATTACTTCTAGCACTTCCTAACTTTTAGATAATTAACTTTTTAGTTGTTATTTAAAAATGTTGAAGTCATTTGTGTGCGCATCTCTAATGCTGTCCCAGTGGATAGATGGGCAACTAATGAGAACTACAAAGTCATTTAACAATGTAGGTACTTTTTCCCATCATTAAAGAAGTAAGAAAACAGGGTCTGCCATATCCCAGGCAGGGGTAAATGTTTCCTTGTAGGAAGAAAAGGTGAGGAGTGGCCAGGAGCAGGTTGCTGGGAAAGGTCATGGAGACCTTCCCACCCCTAGCAGGATGAAGAGCATGACAGCATGGATAACGTCAAGGAAAAAATAACAGTAGTTCAACAGTGTGCTGTGCAGTAATTTCAGCAGTTCCAGTTTCTCTTCTCATCATTTATTTAAGACTGTGTCTAGACAGTGCATTACCATTCACAGAAATTATGACTAATGCCCTGAAAAGCAAAGATACCGGAATAATGTAAACACAGAAATCACCTAGAAGCCATTCAAATCCTTCTACGGTTTAAAATGTTCACAGATTAACTTTGACAGGAAAAAGAGTCAAGGTGACCACATTATTTCATGGACAAGCCTGCCCAGAGTGCCCACCAGCAACGTAGTAAGGGCAGAGTGGAAATTCTGCAAGGTTTACAGGAGATGTACAGATTTGTTCCTTTTAGATGAAACAAACCCATCAACAGCTCTCAAGTCCAAAACATCCTTAGAGATGCCTCTAAAAGACATAGAATTATGCTAGGAAAAAAATATTTAAAGTGTTTCCAGGCTGCTTTTTTTTTTTCCCCAGACAAGAAGATGGTCTTGATTTTCAGAGTTTCAAAACACCTGAGTTTCTTGTGCAAACTGTGATATCCACAATTAGTAAGTGACCCTTCCACATTTAGCTGGCACAGCTCTTTCCTTGCACTACAGAATTAAGAGGCCATTTTCTCTGATTGCCTCTTAGTCTTGTCATTTGACTCATGCATGCACACAAGAATGCACATGAGTGTGTAACAAAAAGACCTTACTGAAGTAATTTTTCAACAATAATTAGACATACTGGAGATTTTCTCCACTGTGGAACTCGTATTTGGAAAATGCAGATGATCAACAATGGGTCCTTTGCCAGTCTGACGAGACTGCCTGGGCACCCAGTAACCTGCAGGCCAAATTTTGCCCTGGCTGACACTCCACAACAGCCACAGAGCCAACCAATGGGAGGATACAGTAAATTAAGAATCATGTCTCTCTAATTATGCTTTAATTTCTCTTCTACAGCAAATAATTTTAGGAACAAGTAAAACACAACAACTGTGTTCTCATCTTTCTTTTAAAAGCACTTTCCTGCTATACATGATGTTCTACTACTGTTGAGAAAACACCTGGAAAAAAATTGCTGGGAGGTTCTTTTTTCCAAAGCTCTGAAGCAGCTTAAAAGTAGGATGAACACATTGTTCTTGACAGATCCCATGACAGGACATATGGCTCATACCCTCTCATGCCACGTTATATGATCTGGTGCAGGAGCAGGTTTGGGGACATTCCCACAGATCTGAGTCACCCAAGTCTCATGACCCAAAACAAGGGCCAGAGCTGCAATGGGACCTTTCCTTTGCAATCTGCTGTTGCAGTGTGTGACTGTGTAAATGCCCAGGTCCACACTGAAAAGGGAACACGGAGAAAATGCGATGTCACGCTGAAAATAGGAGATTAAATTATGTCCTGCAGAACTTTTCTGCATGACAGAACAGTTCAGTGCTGGCCTAGCTAATCCAAGATGTCCATTCAGCTCAAAAGCATGTAACTTTATCCATCAAAAAAAAAAAACATTCCTGATTCAAGGAATCTCCTCCATCTACATCTCAAGTTCTAATAAAACTGGGAATTTCTTGTTGACAACTGGTAGCCCTGATGTGAGAAGAGGAACAAGCTTCTATCTTGAGGCAAAAATGCTTAAGTCTTCCTGAATAGAGCCTTGTTAACCCTCAGAAGTCAGATCAGATCCACCAAAAGGTTCACCAGTTTTCATAGCACCCCCAGAGTCATAGATAACCAAGGAGAAAATGGGCCCTAGTATAGTTTTGATTGGAAAGCTGTTGGTACTGACTTGCCCTGAGGTCACAGGTTGTTTTAAACGTAAACCAAAATTGGGTTTGCATTCTGTCTAGGAATAGATCCTGCTTCAAATCAAAGGAGATGTTATCCTAAGTGCATCCCGAATCACTTCTGAGAAGAAAGCTCTCCGTGTAAATGGAAACAGGCTCAGAACAGACACTGCACCAGGCACAGGGGAGTTATTGCACTTGGCCAGGGATATTGGCCTTAACCAGGACAGGTAAGGAGCCCCTGGGGGAGAGCAAGGGGGTCCCTTCTTCAAGATCCCCTGGAATTTTAGTGGATTTGTGGCAAAGAGCAAGAACCAGAAGCTTTAGTCTTTCATGTCTACTCCTTACTTTGTTGGACAGTTTACTCCACATTTTTGCAGACTCACTGGTTCCAGTGAACAGGAACCCATGTCCCCAGAACTGGACGAACGCTCTTCCACAAGAAGCATTTTTTTTCAACTCTTAATCTGACCAAAACTTACCTAGAGAGCAGTAGAGTCCAACTTGTTCATATCCCTCACAGCAATCTGTGAGAGTGATGGTTTCAGAGACTTCAATGGTGCGATACTGGGTTTTATGGTACGTCCGGGGACACACCATCCACGGTATCCATCCTCCACAGGACGTGTTTCTCTCATAGGACTTTTGGTAGGCAACCATTTTAAGCACATTTTTGGTCAGGGTATAGTTGCACAGATGGTACCCTAGCAAAGAGAGGCCTTTTTCTGGGGAAGAAAAATAAAAACAGGGAAGCAAGGGATCAGCATTAACTTGTCATTCCGGAGCATCAGTTCCCTGCGAGTATCTAGTTGAAAACAGTGTTATGAGAAAGCAGTGACAGAACCAATACAGATGAATGATTTCCAGGAAAGCTGATGTTAGGAAGAACATCACTTCAAAAAACCAGACAGAAGAAAGAATTAGTAGTGACTGCTTGTCATAGGCATCACTTTGGTCATCAAAGGATGCAGATTGCCAGAAAAGTCAAAGAGTTCTTGGTGCCTTCAGGAACAAAGCAAAAAAAGGGCAATTTAACTCAAGAAAATGGAAAGGAAATGAGTATATGTTAATGGAAAATAGAACAAAATAGGCACTTCCAGGCCAGAGTCATCCAAGCACTTCACATGTCCACTCCAGCCTCATGATGCCAAAGTGTTCATTGCTCTCCTCTGGCTATAAAGGGAATGAAGGGAACTCATGGGCAGATGAGTCACAGTAGACGTCTGGAATAAGACATCCTTCAGACATCACTCCAGGCTAAAACTGGGTCCTCGTACATCACTGGGAAGGACTTTCAGGTATCTGACACAGAAGGTATTCCTGGAGCTCCTGTGCTGCCTCTCTGCATTTGTAGCAGACCTTGTTAGATCAGGCCTTGAGACCTGAAGTGGTTCATTGACTACAGGATAAACAAAGCCAGTGATAAGGTCGTTAACTACATCATTTCACACAGGTCTGGGAATGGGACTCATTTCCCAGAGTTCTGAAACCATTCGTGATGAGGAGTGAACTTGTTACATGTTTTACTTAAAACTGAAATACTTGAACAGGAACGGGGATTAAAAAAAAACGACACCAAACAACACAGAGAAACATCAACAACAGCAGCAGATCCAGATGGAGTTTAAGAATTAGCAGTAAGCAACCTACAGTCATGTCACAGACATCAGGCTGGCTCCTAATGAAATATTATAGAAGCCAGAGGGGTTGAGTCACTCTGTGTCCCATTTGGGAAACCGATCGGATAGAATTAAAATGCCTGCATCATCCTTCAGACAAAGCAAAAGAAACTTTAACAAGGATAAACATGAATTAGCTGCAGAGATTCAAATACAGCAGGGTTATTTTCTTTTCTGAGAGCTCTGAGGGCACCAGGGTCAGCCAACAGACAGACTGAAGCTAACACAGTATACACAAAAGACATACAATTAAAATATTTACAGCTTCTCTTGTTTGTACACTGCTGCCTGAAAAGATGAAACACATAAAAACAATTCAGGAATTGTCAGGCTCTTGGGAATCTGTGCTTTTATCACTTTTAGCTTTCCAGCTAAACAAAAGATATTTACAGAATTTGAACAGGACTGATGAAAAAGTTTTGGACGAGATGACCACAGGGACAGTCCAGAAGAAAACATGGCGTAGATATGGTACCTAAATACGGCCCCTGGGAGCCCAGCCCTGCTCTGCCCAACCCCTCTGTGCCTTCCTTCTGCAGCAAAAGGCAGAGTTTGACGCCGGGTTGTGCTACAGGGAGCACGTGTGGGAGCAAGAGAATTCCTGGCAGGCTCCAGGCAATCTGTGCTGCTGCTTAGAGCAGGTCAGCAGGAAAATACTGACAGTGAAGGCATAGCTGGAAATCCCACTCCCTGCTTCTTCCTCCTCCCCAGCCTCACGTGTGGCACCTCTGGGTCCAGTCCCTGAAGCAAGATTCAGAGGCAGAGGCTGGAAGGTCTTCACATCCCTAAAAAGCACCAGGGCTTGTCCTTAAGAAGAGATTGAAAGGAAACAGTCACAAGGGGTAGGAAGACACCCAGACTGTCCCCAGCTGTGAGGCTGAAACCCACATCCAGCCTGAGCCAGGAGAGGAGCCCAGTGGCCGGGATGGAAGTCTGACCAGGACTGGGAAAGCCTATTCCCAACTGTGGCTGGGCAGGAGGGAATGGAGGCTGAAGTGAGTCAGGGAAAGCAAAGTGGCCTCCCTCCCCGGATAACTTTAGGATATATCCATCTGGGAGAAATGAGAAAAGAAAACAAATGTGGGTTCTGGGGCAGAAATCAGAGATTTGATTTTTATGCTGCTTTTTATCCAATGCATTTGGTGGATTAACACTTCACACGAGGCACAAGTGCCTGATAAGAAACAGGGAGCTGTGACTGCATTTTAGAAAACATTCCCTTGCCACGTCTTAAGAGTGCTCCAAGAATACTTATCCCTGCAAATGCTTCTAGGCTTGGAGGGGGGGGGGAATAAATCTTGTTTCAGCTTTTTTGCCTTTTTTTTTTTCTTCATTAGTTTGGGACCTGAAAGGCTAAATAACAAGAGGGGAATAGAGAGAACACTTAAATCACTGTGGTTATAACCTTTCTCTAGAAAAAGGGCATAAGCATCTATTGGTGACCAGGGAAAGTAGAAGGAGCAGGACAAATTTTATTCTATGAAAATGAGAAGAAAAAAAACCCAAACACCTCATGTATTAGGGAACCAGACTGTTATTGTGTTAGAGGAGAGTAGGAAGAAGACTTCAGCCTTGTTCCTCATCCCTGTGATCCCTCCATTTCCACAGAGCACAGGTATAGCATGGTTGGAGCAAAGCAGGGAGTGGAAGGGAACAGCTGAGGAAGGAGAGCCCAGAGGATTCCCGTTGTCCATGCAGAGCTGAGGCTGCAGCAAGGACATAGCACTGGAAAGCTAAAAATTCCAGTGTCAGCTGAGCTGGCTTAGTCTCTACAGCAATGTGCAACATAAACACAGGTATGAAACTGAGAATAAAATGGTGTAGAATTAGACACAGTTTATAATTAGAAGCCACAGCTGTCAGAGCAGATATGAAATCATATTTCATACTTAAACATTGATACTAGATATATATATATATGTGTGTGTATGTGTGTGTGTATATATATACACTAGATATAGAATGAGGCTGCTAAAGCCAAAAGAGAAGGTTTGAGATATGGCTCTGGTGGTACAAAAAGATGCCCTTATTGGAAGAGTTTGGACTGAAGGTGGCAGGGAAAGTTGCAGCACGACCAACTTTGGCATCATCCATCACTTCCATACAGTTTAAAACAAGCTTTGACACTCAGAGAGTTCAATTATTTGCTGACAGCAGTTTGCTGCTGAGCAATGTGGCTTGGATCAATCTGGGCTCTTTAGCAAATTGGCTTTCTGCTCTCATTGCTCCCATCTAGGGGATTATGGCACAATCAAATGGAATTAAAATGCACTGGCTGCTGTTTCCAGAGACTCAGAGCTGAAGTCAATCCCAAAGCAGGAGAAGGCAGACACCTGATGTCAGTAGGGCTGTGTTACACTTATCATCTCTGGCCTTCAGTTTTGTGTCTCAGAAACCACCAGCTTTCAGCACTGTCAGGAAGAGCATTAATTTTCTTACGTTAAGCAAGAGCAGAAACAATTAAAGCAAATATTTTATTAATAGAAGAAACAAAGCCTGGAAGAAAAGGCTACATAGGAGCAGGCTGCTTATAACTCAAGGTCAAACCCAGAACAGAACTGAAACCAGGGTCAAAAAACAGCAATAAAGAATGCTTGATAGCATTTATGACACTGATACAGCTGCAGTTCTCGAAACTTCACTGCTCAAGTGCCAGAAAAGCCACTGTGAGCTGGGATCTGCAAAATTTTTTCTTGCTGGAGAACAGCAAGAGCCAAAAACAAGCCCTTTTCTTATCTTGATGTAACCTCAGAAGTCATCTGTTAGAAAAGGTTCCCAGAGGGCAGATCCAAGCTCAGCTTTAAAAGGCAAAGGCTCCAAAACAAGAAGAAAAATGGACTAAGAGCTTGATTTTTCTGTGTATTCCAAATTCTTTTTAAAGTCAATACAATTTACTTTAAATCGTATTAGAATGGGGGTTCTGCTGGCCCCTAACCTATAAAAGCCTTTTTTTCAGCTGTGACTTGGACAGAATAACAGAAAAGTCTGCAGGGTTCTAAGAAATATGGTTTATATTTAACTGAGACTCACTAAACCACTTAAGCAAAAATATGCAACAAAAAGCAGCCAAAAATCACGATCTTTTCTCATCTAAATAAATCAAACCAGAAATGAAGAGCAAATTAGGAGTTCACTTAGCAGTTACAACCTAACAACTGGGTTAGGTTTGTCCAAATTACATCCCATACCACAGATGAAAGTTAAGCATGTCTTCTATTTAATTTTATAATTTGCTTCATTTTATATGTCTCTAGGAGTTTGCCAGGTACATTACTACCTCATTTCCTCTGAAAGTTTATTTTAAAGACAACTTTCATAAAAAATTTGCACATTATTGAAGACAGAGCAGGAATTCTACTCATTCATTTCTGGCACAAAGGGAAGGATTTTGCCTGGGGATGAAGAGTAGGTTGTATTTTCGCTGGGTTAGATTTCTTTGTTTAATTATCAATCAGGCATTCTTAAATGGTCGCTGAGACATTGCCAGCTCTCCAGAGAGTGGCCACCTTGGCTGGTTTATTTCAAATAAAGAGCCATTTCACCTCCAAACTAAGCTGTCCACATAACAGCCATGGTCCTCTGACCAGTTTTTGCATCACTCACCTGTAATCTCATCCCCACTTCCCTGCTGCGTGGCTGCCCAGAGGATGAGAACAGAAATAAGAGTGATCCCAGCCATTGTAGTGCCCATCCTGGATAAATCCTTCTTATGGCTTTGTTTCCAAGGTGGTAGAGCCTGACTGCCCTTACATGTAAGGCTTTTGGATTAGGGAAAAAGGTGCTCTGTTCTGTTCCCTTTTGCAGGTGGGTGATAACTCCTGGCAACAGAAACAAAGAGCATCCGGGGGGAATTTTGCCGGTTCTCTCTCCTTCACACTTTCCCCAGGGAAGCTGCCTCTTCTGCCTGTTCAGCTTGGCTCCCCCTCAGCCTGGCTTTGAGAAAAAGGCATTTCAAAAATGCTGGTTTAGTCCGTGTTTATCCTTCAGAGTACTTATTCCCTCTCGCACCTTGGACACCCCACAGGACTGACATACCTCAAACATCAGATATATGTACCTGGAACTTAGATTCTGTCCACACTTCAGGTGATTCTTCTTTGAAGGTCTTTGATTCTGTACCTTGAAAACAAACTAAGAGTGAAATCAAATGTCTGTGTCAATGTTTATTCCTGAATTTAAGCTGTTTCACCAGTTGCTCTCATTGTGCTCCTCATTTCACTGCAATTTCAGCATCCCATGAACCAGAGCAGTGCCAGGCAATCAAGGGCCTTATTAAGCAGGGCATGAATCAGATTTCAGAAAACCAAAATCCTTTTCTTTTTGTTGTGTAAATCCTGAAGGCACATTCCCAAGAGAGATGTGCCTCCAGCTTTACAACACACGACAGTAACTTCAGTGCAGTGTCACTTGGCTGACGCAAAGAAAAGGAGTAAACACAGGGTGATATTTTTGGAGGAGCCGACACTGAAGTATGGAAAAATCACAGGTACAAATCTTGGAGCTGAGGCAATGTGTGAAGAGCAGCACTTAAATACATATCCCAGTATTGCAGACAATTTTATGAGGATGAAAGAGCCAGGTGTGAGGGGTCTGGAATCACAGACTCTCGTTCGTGTACGTTCAGAATATCAATAACATCACTTTTGTAAAACAGTGCTGGGCCATCACTGTGTTGACACTCAAGAGGTAGTAGAGCTGCAGAACATGTGGTGCCAACAGAGGAGTCTCAGGATGGTTCCAATTATCTGTCAGAGGGCACAGCCAGAGCTCTGTGTAGCATTGAGGCACTTGTGAGCTGTTCTTCTGGCTTGGAAAATCAAATATCAAGCTCATCAGGGGGTTAAAAAAAAAAAAAAAGGAAGAAGAAAAATAAAGGAAAATTAACCCTGCACAGAAATTTTCTTTAAAAAATGGGAAAATGGCTACTGGAGAATATTTCAATCAAAAACAAAAAAAAAACCTACAAAAAAAAAAAGGAACAAAATAAACAAAACAAAACAAATAAAACAAAACACAATAACCAAGCGAACAAACTAATCCCAAAAAAACCCCAAAAAACCCAAACTAACCAAATAAAAAAAAAACAAAACAAAATAAAATTAAAAAAAACAACAACAAAAAAACCCCAACCAAAACCAAACAAAACAAAAGCAAACCAAAAAAAACCCAAATATATTTTGGTATGGAAACATTTCTGCTCTGTCAAAGGAGAATGTTCATCTTAGCTCTCCTTTTCCTGAATGCACCAGGATATCTTGCCAGGCTATATTCCAACATGCACCTCTTACATCTCCTGTCTGCACAGGGAAGACTCTGGCTGTAGGCTGTACAGAAGATGCCATCTGACTTAAAAACCCCACTAACAGATAAATAATTATAAAAATGAGGACTCGAGTCAGTGAAATTCAGTGTTCAGATAGAAATAATTCTCTTCATGATCTAGTGGGGTTTTTTTTTTCAACAATCTAAATTTTTCTGGAAAAAAATCTTGATTTAAATTTTTCAGCTAGCACTCACAAAAAAAAAAAAAAAAAGGTCTTTAGCTCTTAGAAATTACTTGGCACCTTCTGTAAAAAGCATGTGTCCTGGCCAATTTCAGATAGAGGTAATGCCAGACTGGCATCTGAGTTGGATTGCATCTGGAGTCTCCCACTTACAGTCCCAAGTTGCTGGATAGGGTTGCCATATGTCTTAAGCAGTTGCTGCTTTCCAGAGTTAGTTCTAAAACAAATTTTATCGCATTCATCACCGAGGATTTCTGTGACTGAAGTGTGACCTTCCAAATTGCAGTAAAGGATGAACATCCCCGTTCTGAAAGACCCAAATTTGCCTGTTCATCCTTAGGACTCTGAAAAAACACAGACAGAACTTTGCATGTTCACAGCTCAGTCTTATGGCTGGCAGCTGTAGCAGCCAGTTCAGGGCAAGGCAACCAACAGGGAGTTGCAACTTCATTGCAGTAGTGAATGAAAGAGTTCCTAAACACAGAACATGCAGAACCCCCTTTTCCAACAAAAATTTCGTTAAAAGTCAGTGGGTGTTTAATCCAAGCGAGAAATGGATACAGAAGTCACGTGAATTTCTTCACCTAAAGGGTTGTTAAACATCAGAAGGGGCTGCCCAGGGAGGTGGTGGAGAGCCCACCCCTGGAGGTGTCCAGGGAAGGGCTGGACGTGGCACTCAGGGCTCTGGGCTGGGGGACAAGGTGGGCATCGGGCACAGGGTGGACTCCACGATCTTAGAGGTCTTTTCCAAACTAAATGATTCTGGGAAAATTTTCTCAATCCTGCCTCGGTGGTGAGGAAGGACAACGGAGGGAGGAATGGAGAAGATGTTCAGAGGAAAAAAAGCCCTGGCTGTGTAGTGCTGGAAGTGAGCTGGAATCCATTCTGGAAGGAGCTCATGACAGTCCTCCTGGCACAGTCATTCTGAGCTGATCAGTTCTCCTGGCTCTGTTGTTTTTTTTACTTGCTTGTACTTAGGTTTGTAATGTCTGGATTGATCTAAAGTTTGCAATTTATACAAGGAAGGGCTGTGCCAATAAAAGCCACATCAAAATCCATTTGTGGATAACATTACAGGATCAAGAAGAAGATTTTTAGAGATGGGATTTGACTCTCCTGGAGTGTACTATCAGTAATTGAAATATTGTGGCTGACAGCTTTCTCATCATACTTTTTAGGCATTTATTTCTTTAGACAGATTCACTTTTGATTTAATTAGTCACTTAGAAGATCCGGATCTTCTTTAGACAAGGGTTTGACACAGAAAGGTCAGTTGTTGGAACATTTCTTTCTTGCTTTGTATTATTTTGCCTATAAAGTAATCACTATTTCAGATGCAGAAAATGTTCATGACATTTCAGGGCAGACTGATCTGCATGAGGGAAACAGGACTATGGATTTGAGCTAACTGGGAACATAACAGAAACTCTTCTGTGCTTCAGAAGCCAGCTTGTCTTCCTATAGGTGTACAGGACCTAAAGCTTGAGAACCATTAAATCAATTAACATAGAATCAGAGAAACATGGAATCATAGAATGCTTTGGGTTGGAAGGGACCTTAAAGATCATCCAGTCCCGCCCCTCTGCTATGGGCAGGGACACCTTCCACTATCCCAGGTTGCTCCAAGCCCCATCCAACCTGGCCTTGAACACTTCCAGGGATGGGGCAGCCACAGCTTCTCTGGACAACCTGTGCCAGGGCCTCACCACCCTCACAGGGAAGAATTTCTTTCTAATATCTAACCTAAACCTGCCCTTCTTCAGTTTAAAAACATTGCCCCTTGTCCTGTCACTATTTGGTCATATAGAAAGTCCCCCTCCCTCCTTTTTATAAACCCCCTTCAGGCACTGGAAAGGGCTTTCAGGTCTCCCCAAACCCTTCTCTTCTTCAGGCTGAACAGCCCTACTTTTCTCAACCTGTCTTCAAAGGAGGGGTGTTCCATCCCCCTGATCATCTTCGTGGCCAGCTTTGGACCTGCTCCAACAGCTCCACATCTTGCTTATGTTGTGAACCCCAGAGCTGGAGGCAGCAGTGCAGGTGAGGTCTCACTAGGGCAGAGGGCAGAATCACCTCCCTCAACCTGCAGGTCACTCAAAAACCCCTCAAAACGAGCTGTCAGTAAGTTTCTCCCAGATACCTCACCCAGGCTCCCAAAATTTCAGTCTGATTACAGCCTGTCAACCTGACAAAGCCCAGGCTGTGGCCACAGCAGACTGTGGGAATAGATGGAGGTGCTACCAATCCTGAGGATCTGACCGTGGAAATGAACCAATCCAGGTCAGGAAGGCAAAGGCAAAACCCTGCTGCCAATGAAGGTGACAGGAAATTCATATGAGACTTGGTTTCCATCTGGTTTCTGCCTCCTGACAACATTCCCTGATGCCTGTGGCTCCCAGTGAGTTTTGTCTCAGTCTTAAAAACCACTCCTGCTGTGACATTTCAGATGTTTAGCAAGGGCTGAGCTCACGTCAGTCTTTCCCTTAGTGGGGCAGTGCTAAGGTTTCTTTCCTCTTCTACATTCCTGATCTCTGTGAATCCTACAGAAACTGAACCTTCAGCTGATCTGTCAAAACTGGCTTAAATCAGTCAGCAGGGCCAAAAGGTGTTAGAAGAGAGGAATAGGCTGACTCAGCCTGAAGTGATCTTTTTGGAGCCAAATACAAAACAAAATAAATCATTCCTGCCATCAGGATACAAACTTATTCCTGATTCTGAAAATGAATCTCTGCTGATTCTATGATTCTGTGATTCTATGATTCTAATGGACACCTCAATGTCTACTCCCTGCAGAGAATGGAACTTCTCAGAAACCTTAACTATTCAGTTCTCAGAGTTAAAATGCCAGTCCATGATTCCAGGGACTTGAGTTCCCTGGCGCTGCCACAGACCTCTTGTGCAGCCACAGGTGAGTTACATGGGTGGAATTTGGCCCTGCAATGAAGCCATGGGGATGGGAGGGGGCAGAAATCTCAGTGTTTCAGACCTTGTAAGAGTCACAGCTACAATACTAATAAATATGTTACTTGAGAAAAAAGAGAGAAGAGAAAAAGCACTGATTTGCCACTGTATCCTAGGCCAATGGACAACAACTAAACTGGTAATTTTTTGAAGGGGTCCTTGTTTCCCTGAGCTTCAGACACATATCCAAAAAGTGGAATAGTAGCACTTGTGTTTTTCACTGATGCACTTCAGAGAAAAATGCATTAAAATGAGGGGGCACACACAAATGACAGCAAAAAATCCACTAACAGCCCTAGGAGCTCATTAGCTGAGCTGTGCGAGCAGAACAGTCCCTGACAGTATCCAGTGATTTGTTCTGTCTCACCAACAAACCGTTCCTCAGGAAAATCTTTGGGTTTTGTTCTTTCCCTGAACACTCACAAACTGTTTTAAAGTGACTCATGAGGAAAAAGTTCTTACTCGTAACGGGAGGAAAAAATATGAGTCAGGCGGAGGTCATGCTGAACCTCTGCTGGCCCTGCTGCTCCGATGGGGAGCTGGTTGTGCAATCCCAGCACAGAGAAGCTCTTGTTTGCTCCAGGGCTTTGACAGCAGGGTCCCATTCCCAACACACGAGCTGGGTACCAGATGAGACTCGATCACACCTCATCCAGGATTTAGCGGCGCCGCAGGGGAGTAAATCCCATCTGAGACATTCCGCAGCGTTCTTCCTGGTTTTAACACTAAACCCAGGCAGTTTTGAAGGAAAGCAGCCTGGGCAAACCTTTGCCAGGGAGGTTTACCTGGGAGAAAAGTCAGAGGGTCTCCTGCTTAGCATCCACCCATGGGTTACACCGACCTCACACTTCCTTGCTGACCCAACGTCACAAGACTCAAGAACAGCAACATCTTGCAAACACCAGCCCACAGATTTGGCCCTGCTTCACTGCCTTGTGCCTGTGCTGCTCCCTGTAACCCATTTTTGGCTGAAGGTACTTGCTGCTCCTTTTGGAAAAAGGATGACTTCACATTTTTTATCCCTCCTAAACCCATCCAACATACAGTTGAGATACGAATGGGAAGGACAAAAGACTGTGCAGGCAACTGGCACTTCCCTTTGTGAATCCATCTCTTGCACACGGATGAAAAACCCACCTCTAGCAACCAGATTTGAAGCACAAGATAAACCAAACAAAACACACTTTTCACAGTTAGTCAACATAAGATTTAGCCCTCACTTCCAGCTAAGAGTTACAGAGATACACACACAGACCCGAATACATGGTTCTGATGAGAGATTTGTCTACACTGTTGCAGAAACAAATCTACAGTCCAAACCCCAGAAAAGTATTTCACAATCTGTGTAAGATCTTTTATCAATGCATTAAATTTCAATGCTTACAGGAAGCTTCTCACTTTAAAGGACCTAAAGGCACCTTGTTTCTGTGGGCTCCTGAGCCAGCTCAAATGAATACAGAGTAGCTCATGAAGGAAGAGGAGCCTTTCAAAGCAGAAACACTGGACTAAGAGAACATCCAATATGGAAGAAGTGTGGGATGGCACCTCTCTCCGACTGTGTGAATACTGAGTGAGGAATCAGTAAAGGTTTGCAAAAACCCAGCACATTTTAACCCGGTTAGAGGGTACAAACACTTCAATAGGTTTGTTTAGAAGAAGGAAAAAAGTAAGGTGTTCTGGGGAGGTGTTTTGTTTCTTTTTTCCTCCCCATTAATACCTTTAGTTGTGATCGACCCAGAACAAACACTGGATTGCTAAGTGCAAAGGAGGTAAGGAGGTTTTAAAGTGGGCAGAAAAACAACAGATGACTAAAGCAACAGATGATTAAAGACGATATGAAACGGCAGTTTGGGGTATAGGGAAGCTTGTGCTGCATGAAAAAGAATAAGAGTTTTAATCTTTCTGCCAGAATGGTAATGACTAGACAAGTTATGAGCTCAAATCTCTGAGGAATTCTGCACAAACAGAAAATTCACCGGTGATCTCACTGCGTACAGTGAGGAAATGCTTTTCTTTTTTCTTTTCTTTTTTTTTTTTTTTAAAGAAAACTCTGGCCTGCTGTGCATCATAAATGCTGTTTCAAAATCATTTCTGGTTTGAGATTGATTATAAATCATCTGTGTGATTAAAATCAAGGGATCTCTCGGTTTTCCACGCCTTTGCTCACACCCTTCCCCCAAATAAAGATTGCAAACTACTTGTAAGAACCCCTGCAACCAGGTGTCTGTCAGAAACAAGCCAAGTCTGAACAAACATCCAGCCTTGCCCAGAAGGCACTGCCAGGCTAATCCACCCCCAGAATTATTCAGCAGCAGGAGGCTACTCCAATCCTGCTCTGACTCTGCATTTTGACACGTACAAATTCGCCTTGGCTTCACCCACCGAGTGACTTCTGTCATCCAAAGCATCTGTTGAGTTGAAGCTTTTGCTTAAACAGAGGAGGGCAGAGCTCCAGCTTGCACAGTGTATTCCAGCACACCAGCAGGACTTATTCCACCAGTACCTGTGAATTAAGTAATGGGAGAGGGGAAGTCTAATATTAGCCCCCAGGTGTCCCACAAGGGGGGCACGTCACTGGACCGTGCAGGCAGAAGGAATCCTCCAGCCTCAGAACGTGATTTTTTTGTTATGCTGGAGAAGAACCAGGCTCTGTTTCTGAGGAATTTCTCAGCACTGATATTTCCACTTCTGATGCCAGGAAAAGTGCTGCTCTTTCTACACCCTCTCCTACGTGCAGCCCCTGCCTCAGTGAGACAGCACTGTCGGAATCTCCAGGTACTCAGGAAAAGAGAATCATTCCCACCTCCCAACAGCACCAACTGCTGACACAAACACTGGCAGTTTCTTTCTGATGCCACAGTGCTGAAAGGAGAAATTGAAACGCAAATGCTTTGGAATAAAGATTATATATTGCATCACTGGCTTGGTAATCCATAAAAGAAATGATCGATCACCTTCTTTGCAAACCTAATGAGGAAAAAGGAGAGAGAGCCTGGCAGGGAGGTTCAATGTTTGGATTGCAAAGATTTCACACCAGGTTTCGGCATTCTCAGGTGAAGAGGAATACATGGCCATGCACTGTAAAAAAGGAGGAAAACCATTTTCTTGATTTTTTCCTCTCCTTCCAGTCTTCAGACCACAAAAACCCCAACTAAAATTATCTCACTCTATTTCACTAAAAAAAAAACCCACCACAACAAAACATATTTTGCCAGATATTGAGAGCTGATATTTAAAGCTCAAAAGGAGATGCTTTTCAAAATGTTTATTGGCTTGTGAAAACAGTGAGTTATTTACTGAATCTGTTCTGCACCCTTAATTAGCACAAATGCCAGTAGGGAAACTTCCTGCGTGCTTTCTCCCATGCTGACCCTCTGCATGAGAAAAAATCCCCAGTGAAAAAAGATTTTAATTCCCTCCTTGAAATCAAACATCTGGCTTTGGTTAAGGAGGCACATAACCCTGTCCTTTGTGATATTTGGACTGCAAAAGCTCTGAGACAGGAAGGGTTTTCTTTGTTATTTGCAGCTGAAAAAGATATGAATTTCAGTTTATGGATACAATAATGGTAATGCTACCACTGCAGAATGATGAGAACATGGGTTTTGTCATCATTAACATTCATTTATTGCTAAAATGCCAAGTGTAAATATCAGCACACATATTCCATCCCTCTCCATCCTTGCAATTAATTTCTATCATATTCTAAAAACTACTCAATATTATCCTACGTGAGAAATGGAGCTCAAAACCAATCTAATGCTTCAAATTCCCATAGAAGGGTGAGAGCCCAGGGTGTGTCAGCCTTCCCCAAAAGGCAGCACTAGTGATATAATTATGTGCATCGGTAAAATCAGTTCAATGAGAGATAAGAGAATGTGTGTGCATGTCTTAAAAAGTGGGAGGTAAATGAAATAAGGTAGTATCTAACACATTTTTGCTTGGTTCACTGTTATTTTCTTCTCAGAGAGCTCATGGGATAGATGGACTGGGCCCCACTGGCCAAGTCACAGAAGGGTTTAGGACAGTCTACAAAACTTCCATGCCTTAGCTGCAATAATCAGAAATTTCAGCAAGAAAGCTAAAGCTCAGCTGATGACAAGAGTAGATGAATGCTTTGCCTATATGCCCCTGTTTCTAAGCAGGAGGAAAAACATTGAAGGGCAACACCACTCCCTGCTTGCAAAAGATCTGGTTTTGATAGACCTTGTCCTTCCAGAAGCAAGAGGGACAAGAACACTTAACGCAACTTTAGGCACTGGAAAAGTTCACATGATGAGCCCCAAGGGCTTATAAACAGCAGCAGATGGGCAGAACCTTAATCATCAGTCTGAGAAAATCACCCTGATGTCAGTGCTGGAATTTGAGGCTTCCTCAGGATGTGGTGAGCACGTTCCCTTACCAGCAAGGTGGGAACCTCATGCTGTGGAGGGACACAGAAAAGTATCCTCATGGTAACAGACATATCTCTATGGATAACAAGGGTCCAGTAAGAAAGGATTTACCGTATGATCCACAACTAAAGCAGCATTTCCACATCAAGAATGGCATGGCTGAGGCAGTTTTGCACTCTGAGGAGCCACAGCAAGTGCCGGGAAGCAGCCGAACACTCAGCAAATTACCTGGAGTTTAATTTGGAGCAAAGGGTGATGCACACCTGGAAAAATGGGCTCTGCGTAATTCTCTGATCCTCGAGGCAGAGAAAAGAAGGATTAGTCAGAACAGTTTTGCTTGTAAGATGCTGCTGAAACACCGAGACCTGATCAAGAGGAAGCAAAGGCAAATTCCACCAGTACTGGTGTTCCCTTTCCTTTTGCTGAGCCAAGTACAAAAATGGGAAGTTCAACCTCTTTTTTTAAAAGCGAACATCTAAATTTTGAAGAGTCATCTGCCTACATTATGCAACTTAGTCCCTAACGAAACGGGCTGATTTTCAGCCTAGAGTTGTCTAAAAATAGATTTGAGAGGGCTGTTTTCCCAAAAGGGTAAGGGTTATGCACATAGCTCAGTGTCCACTTCAAAAATCTCTTCCGCATTCCTACAAAGAGCACTAAAGATTATCTAAACAGAAAGGTCTTTTTCATCTAATTTACTTTTAGGTCCTCTTCTGTCTTTCCCCTTTTACATTTCTATCAGTCTGAATACTGAATGCAGATGAATCTTTTGCTTGGGTTTGTTCCTTAACACGTCTCTGCCACCATATAAATTTATTTTTATATACATACTGGTCTATATTCATACACAAATATGCTTTGTATATATCAACAAATACATTCAGGTATGAAAAAGCATATATAAGTGTATAAACATACTCGTGCTCATGCAAAGATACAACTATTGCAAGTGGAATTGTATTTGATTCAGCACTGTTAATATTTAAATTAAAAGTGATGGAACTGTATAAGCCTGTTGAGACTTGATCTTGAAAAACCCATTTTTCAACCATGATTATTTCACTCTTTAAGCATCACAATTTAGACAGAAAGCAAATGTGACAAGGAAGGAACAGTTCTGGTACAGGTAGATGAGGCAAAGGATTAAAAAAAAAAAAAAAGAAAGAAATAGAAGCAGTAGCTTGCAACTGTGTGCAATCAATGAGGAGAGAAAAGCTCCCTACACATTGGGTGCTTGAGCTTGATGTTGTAAACACCCTCCAGAAGCTTTTATCCATCAGTTTAGTTTAAGCCTCTATCCTTAACAAGTCTTTACATGTGCAACGTAAAGGCAAGTCCCACAGCACCTTATTAACTTGTTTATTCCTTCCAGCCTCTGCATTCAAGCTAAATCACATTACACAGTTAGCTGCTATGAAAACAAAGGAAACTTATTTTGTTTTCCCCTGTTTAAGGACCAGTTCAAAATCTATTCCCTTCAAAAAGCGTTTGATAGCCTGAGTTAGGATCAGTTTGATGTCTGATTTACTTTTCCTGTGCTATGAAAAGAAGTTGCTGCTGAGATTATGCTTAAAAACCATCAAGATGCTGCAAAGAAAATATGTGACTCAAACAGTGAATTTTGAGGATTTGGACAACTTTGTCACCTTTCCTAGAGGAACAAAAGAATTCAGTATTTTTAGGAGGTAGGAGTGACAGGGTGCTCCTGACATGCCACAGAGTTCAGCTGGCAGCATATTAATACTTGTTTGCATTGAAAAGTCAAGTGGCTCAATTATTAGAAACTTCTCCCGGCAAATAAAGGGCAGCACATCTCGGCCGTGCTGAATGACATCCATTTGTACAGGAAAAGGAAAGAGACAGTTACCATGTAAACAAAAGAAAAACAAGAACAAAATCTCACTCGCTCTGTTGAGCTCATCACCAGCTAAGCCTAATTTTGATTAGCTCTCCTTTCATCAGCAGGATCCTCTCTGATAGAATTGACCAAAAAAGGAGATTTGGGGATTTACAGTTATCAGAGGGATTGACCAAATGTTAAAATACCAACGGAGAGAAGAAACTCGAAGTGTTTGAAACTGGTGGTTTTAGCATGGATTTGCTTTCTAAATGTGCAATAGATCCACTGTGGCTGTCATTGAAACGGCTCTGCATGATTTATTTCATGACTTTCTTCGTGGAGTCAGTTCATACAAGCCTATTTCCAGTGTTAATGTATTGCCCAAAAAATGCAGACTGAAGGCACACACTGGGTCTGTGTTCCCAGGTCACAGGAAAAACTTATCCCAGCCCAGGAAACCATGGAGGTTCCTGTCCTGCTCTTAGCAGTATATTCCAGGAGAACAAAATCACTCAACTTGTCCTTTTTTATTGCTGAGGCTGAATTCAGTCACAAAAATATCCCAGTCCTACAAGTGATAGTAAATACTGTTGTTCAGGAGTGGATGCAGCAGCTTATTTGCCTGAAGGATACTATGAAATTTTGGTCTTCACATTCCTCTATCAAGCACAGCACATTGTGCATGTACAAGGTTCCCTTTAAACCATACCAGGCAAAATGTATGGGTAATAAAATGTCATCTAGAAATGCATTAGAAAGTTCCTCAGTCCTCCTTGAAAAAATATAAAAATATTTTTGCATGCCATGTGAAGTCAGGGTTATTCAAAAAGAAGTACTTAAAAACAAACTAAAATTTTTATTATGCTATAATAAGCTGTTTAGGGTAAGTTCAAGCTAATTCTCACTGAAAATAAGTGGGATGAATTCAAGAAAAGACAAGTCTGTCCGTAAATATTTATGGAAATACATAAAGAGGAACAGAAACTTGGTCATAAATTTGCCAAGATGAATAGAAGGTGTCATTAATGTTTGCTCTTGCTGTTTGAGCCACGGGTTCTTCCTCTTGGGGGAATCACAGTGGAAAACTGTAAACAAATTTTTCTGCACAGCATCATAAAATAAACTCCCAGTTCTGTGTTCAGTGCCAGAGACATTGCCAGGCAACAGGAAATTATTGCTATATCTTGAGAGAATGCCCTGAATTTATTATTTTTAGGTCACCCGTTAGTGACACAACGCAAAGTTTTGCCTGGGTTTTATTCCAGTGAGCCCATAATTGAAGCTAAACAGATGTCCAGAAATTTCAGCAGTTTGAAAAACTCAGATCTCTGTAGTTCACTAAACTCTGTAGCTATTGAGTGACAACAATCAGGATGCAGCTCAGAAGGAATTAAGAGTTTGGCTGTGCACGCTCAGCATTATCCTGCAGGTTGCCACATTTGGAGCTTCAAGAAGATCTGGGGGGGGCAAATTCCCTGCTGAAATGTTCCCCCAGGCTCTGGACACAGCACCATACCTGTGGGAACACACTGGACACATGTACCAGCTGTGGCACAGCCTCCAGACAGGGATCCAGTCTTGATGACAGGGAAGCCACCATGACCCTCAGCAAATTTTTCAAGTACTTAATAATCCTTGCTGTTAAAATAACCTTCTTTTTCCCGTCTTTCTTGAAGTTACAGCTCCCAAGCTGGAAACTTTAATTACCTCTTTTTTGCTTAAAATATTTTGAGAGCAAATGCTCATTGGTTTCCTAAGTTTTCATAGGAGAGGAGATGATTTGGAAAGGTTCAGGTCTTTCAAGTGAGCAGAAAAGGCAAAGCTCTACCAGAATCTACAAATTCAGTGCAGGGTTAATGAAGGGCTTTGCATACTGTTTAATTGCAGAGACGTATTACATGATTATAATTAATAGTCCTCTTTAATTTCAGGATTTTAAAATCCCAAACAGAAAGTTTCCATGTAAATAATAATGACAAACTGCTTCCTTTTCAAACGCTTCCTTCTCAAACACTTCCTTCAAACTGAAAATGCACACACCACCTTTGAACACAAATTTAGGAACAATAAGGCATCATGGATGGCACTTTTTAGTATTAAACACTTTGATGTTCACCATCCTTAGTAGTGTTTTATTTTGTTCACCACTAGCTAAATTCCAGCCAGATTTTTCAGTTTTAGGTGGCCAGTGGTACTCTGTTAAACCTTGCTGGGAAAAACTCATAATGGGAGGAAAAGCAACCTCTGGGCACTGGGTCCTCCTGCTAAAAATGAGTATTAGAAACTGCTGATGTAGTATCTGAAATTCTCAATAAATGTCCGGGTCCAGGACATCTCCTGACATCCTTTGCCTGCAAGGGTTTTTTGTAGATACCTGGCTGTACCTTAAAACAGCACGAAAAGTCATGAGGACTTTCCTCTGAGCTAAATCATGGCTTAAGAAAACAAGTCACCTTTTAGCAGGAGAGTGAGAGAAACCCTCCAGCTCACTCCCTGAAAAGCTGTGGTGCAGTAAAGACAGGAAGAAAGAAACCACCTGTGACTGAGGGAGGTCAGGAGGGGGAATCAGGGAAAGCAGAGAAGAGAGATGAAGGAGGAAGAAAGGGATCACAGGATCACAGTATCACAGAATGGTTTAGGTTGGAAGGGACCTTAAAGATCTTATAGTTCCAACCCTCCCTGGCATAGAAGGGAGGAACAAAGAGAAGGAGGGAGGTAACAAATCTGTATGTTGTTAGAAATAGCATTGACAATTCTATATAGACTATGATAACTCCAAAAGACCCAATTAAGGCAATGGAAATGCAGAAACAGTAATGCAGAGATGAATCATCTGACCTAAAATAGAGGGAACGATGAAACATAGAAGGGAAGAAAGTGTGTCATTTTAGCTTTTACAGCAAAATAATTCCAGGCATAATCTTTCAAAAATGTTTGGCCAACAGAAACCATAAGACAGTGTTGGTTGCTACAGCTTTATCCAGGTACAGTGGAGAATTTATCTATTACAAGCTAAAATGGACAGGTCTGCCCTTCTGCAGGTCTCAGCCACAAAAGCCAGGGAACACCCAAAGTACCACCCATCTCTAAGAGTGACACTGCCAGTTAAGGATATAAAATAAGTTAAAAATCAATTTATCAGCTTTTTAAAATAAGATGTCAAATATGTAATGAATTACAGAATCCCCTCTCATTTTCTCTCTTCCAGGTCAGCATTGTCCTAATAAATAAAATGAGAACAGACCAGCTCTCAGTGCAATTACAGGTCTGCAGCAGTTGGGAAGCAGTGGGGAATCATTTTCCAATGCAGAGAGATCCTCCACATGTTCACAGGACATTTACAGTCCTAATTTAAATGAAAAAATGTCCTGCTTAAAGGGGGAAAACCCCATATCCAGGCAGCTGAGTGGCCTGCTGGAGAGGAGAGAATTCCTGTTCCACATCACAGGTTTCTGCAGATTCCTGGGAACAAATATGCCCCTTCAGTAAGTCCAGAGTCCACTGACAAGACTGCAGGGGTCAGATTTCTCAAATACTCCAGTAGCAGCCTGGAAAATGCTGATGTCTCCTGTGTGTCAGGTTCCAGCAGCAATCCCCTGATACGCCATCCTGGCATATGACACCTTCTGCCTTTTCCCATTTCAGCTGCCTCCATCACCCACATACAAAGAGAAATTTGTATTTTCATTGGGTTCTCTCCAACTTCCCTTTTGTATTTAAAGATAACTTTAATACAACTTTGTGCTACTTTGGAAATAGGAGGAGACTTTGAGAAACAGCAGTCAGATACACTGAAGTGTAACAGTTGGGTCCTTCTGTGTCACTTTGAGTGTCTCAGTATTTTCAGTGCTTTAATTAGCCATTAACTGGCCAGATAAGTGCCATAATCTTTTAATTCAGCATCAAAATATACTTGCACAACCTTGCAGGCAATTTCACCTCAAGGTCCAATGTCAGTTTAAGATTTCTCTAGTTCTGAGCCATCAGCTATCATAGCTAGTGCAATGTCTTCTCATATGTGCAGTACAGGCAATAATGCTTCACACAAACAAACATCACAAAGTACAAAAAATAAAAAAGCTTAAAGCCAGATTTGCCCATTTATTTTTATCCTTTTTGCAACTATTCTGATTAGCTTTGTAATTTGCACAGAGAAACATCACATCACAGTGTCCTGTGGCAACACACCACATGGAGCATAATGCTGAAGCTTCGCTGCAGTCTGCCCAAAAATCTACATTAAATGTGAGGTGGAAGCCCACAGCTGCAGCAAAACTGATGCTTAGATGTGGTGCATGAGACAGGTGCAGCACCTACACCACCACACAGCCCTAGCTCAGGTCGGAGAACTGCAGAGCTCTGAGTTCCTCCTTTCTGTCATTTCCATCTCATGACCCTGGTTCTTTCCAACCCTGATGTGAAGTGAGGATTCCTGGTAATAGACTTCAAACTCTGACTAAAAGTCCAGGCAGCTCTATCCATTAGACCTTTTCTTTTTTTGTTTTTCAGGTAGCGGGTTTTTTTCCCCCCCAAGAAGGTCCATAACAACACCAAGGGAGATGCCGTTAAGAAGTCATCAGACCATGAGGAGTCTGGTAAACGAAACAGTGCAGCTCATGCCTGTGATTTTACCATCAGGGTTGTTTTCAAACAGAAACACTTGTCCTGGGGCTCTCCAGGACATATTCCAGCCGTACTGATCACATGTGATCTAGAACTATGACCTCTGTGAACATAACTAAGAGAATTACACCGGAGAGAGTAACGTTTGCGTAACTGAGAGAGGGGAAGCCGACTGTGGAATGGCACGGCCAAATTTTGCCTCTTCACGTTCAGCATTCAAATCCCTGGAATATAACACACTGAAGCCGCTCCCAGCTCCCAGCAGGATGCTGGTGCTGGAGAGGCAATCGGCCTCTCTCTTGTCCATTGGCTCCAATATAATGAACTGCCACAGGGAACCTGGGGGGGTGGGGGAAGAGCGTTAAATTGACAGAAAAGCAGGTCAGGCGAAAAGGCCTCTTCCAGTGCTCTGTTTCTGTCCTTCGGAACTGTAGAGCAACAGTTACTAAATAAATCCCCATTTTGTTTTGGGTCTGAACTCGTCATGCAAAGAATGTGATTTCACAGTACAGAATCGACAATAAATTCAGTCAGTAGGCTGAACATAAAGACATCACTAATTTGGTATCTTGGTTATTTTTGGTTCGCCACTTGAGCTTTCCACTCAGTAATGCATAAATCAGTGCAGATGTGACATCTGGAAGACTGCACAGGCCACAGAGGCACAAAGCTGACCCTCAGTTGTCACAGGGCAGAACTTCTGTGCTCACTGCCTGAAAGCACGTTGTGGCCATGTCTTTAGAGTGCACAGAAAGGCGGGAGAATAAGTTTAAAGTTGTTATAAATTGCAACCTCTCCTCAGCGTGCACATTTTGTGGCCTCAGAACCAGCATGTTAACATCATATATGAAATGACCTGGTGACACAACAGCACCCTCGGGTATAGTACGTGCACAAACCAAAAAATACCATCTAAAACCAAACACTTCTGGCACCATTTGGTGAAACAAAGAAATGCAGACACCATTTTTTTCCAGCAAGGCAATAGATTTCCTTCCTAGCTTTTGTGCTTTTTACTTGATGAGAACTTACAACAAATCACCTCTAACGTCTGGATACAATTGCTGAAAAGAAAAATAATCTACTCAACGTACACCACATTTCTCCAGCACCTTAGCAATGCACAAACACAAATGGTCTTGCTGCAACTCTGTCCATCTCTGTGTAATCTCCAACCCCAGAAGATTGTTTTCTGAGGCCAAACTGCCTGACTGACACTGAGGAATTAAAACACCAAGCTCACTTTTAAAATATACCATAGCACTAATAGCTCTTTGGTGCTCTCCCTGATTTACTTATATAAAATTCTAGAGAACTGAGGCTGCAGCCCTGCTTTCTATTGAGAAACTTGATCCTTCAAGCCACGTTTACCGGAAAAAAGGACAATAAACAGAATTATTGCACTAATGCAAAATTTCGCAGTATCATTCCATTTATTCTTCCTGAAAATAAACTTTGCTGAACATGAACAAAAGCATAAGCTTCCCTTTATTTCATAACAAGCACCAGACACTTCAGTTTTCTTTGCTTTTCCTTGCTTAGACTTATTGTCTGGACAGAATTATTGAAAATGCTTCCCATATCATCCATCTCTCCGTTTGCTTCATCCTGAATTTCTTCACATACTATTTGTCTAAAATAATGAGCTGGGATGAACACACTTGTAACTAGGAAACCAAAGCCACTTTTTAATATTCTTACACACTTTCACTGTAATCAGAATACTCGGGATTTTAATTTTAGAAGGCACAGACACCGAACTCCAGCTGAAGTTACGCAGAGCTGTGAAAACTGCTAACATGGAATTTAACCCTGTCTGCTGCACTGGGACAGATTTTCTATTTCAGTTGCTCCTGCAGCTCTTTATCAACGTTGCTTTTTAGAAGTATCCACGAATTTGAAACCCTTTACTATTTGCAGATGAAGATATATTATTTTTTTTAAATAAGAAACATAGTAACCATGACCATCTGAACCACTTAGAGAACATATGCCTTAATACCTGTAGTATTTTTCTCTGAGTCACTGCCTGACCTGTGGAACAATCACCTTTTTAAATAGGCATGTGTTTACTAATACTTAACAGTTTGCTGGATTAATATTACCATGCAGCTTGTCTCTGTCTTGCAGCATTTATGTGAAACTGTTTGAGCTGTTGCACGTGGACTCCAAGTGGAAAATATTAACTAGATTGTGCTATTTGCAGAAGAATGAGGGTGACAGCTAAAAAAGCACAAGACTTGGCACTCAGAAACTGCAATACCAGGAATGAAGACAGTTTTACATTTGACAGTTTTACAGTTATTTCCCTGGTAAGAAATGTAAATCTTCAGGAAGAGTCTTGTCTGTCTACCTTGCACCGCATCAGTAATGAAAACACTGCTACTTTTGTAATATTCTCAATGCTTATCTCCCTGCCTGGTTGTCTCTCTGAATACTGAGAAGTGCCCATACTTTTGTGACAAGTGAGACTTTTAAACTAGAAAAAGTAAAATTCCTTTTTACCTGCTAGAATCTGTTATGGGAGGTGTCATATGCATATATTAGAAATAGAAAAAAAAAACCAAACAAGCATAAAAATCCAGGCACCCCTTTCCATGCACAGCTGTCAGCAGTGAGGAGCTGGTAGGAAATTCTGTGTTTGTATTTTGGCAAGTTGTTAAGTTTTGGCAGAATATTTGGAATCAGTAAAGCTTAGAGCTCTGGAGTTCCCAGAAACATCTGCTGCACTCAACAGTGGCTGAAAGGAATGGGTTCGTTCAAGTGTCCTCTATGATCCCAGCGCTCCACATCCCAGAAGTTCTGGAACAGAAGCTGGTATCTGAAGGAACAGGATCACAGCCACAATGTGCTCCTCAGCATTAGCATTTGCTCCACTGATAAGATTTTCAGGGCCAGCTGAGCGAGGAGGCAGTTTCTGAGAGATTAATTATCTCCCTCTGCAATATGTCCTTGGCAATAACAGTTCCAGCGGTTCTGGTAGGAAACAAGGAAGGCATAACCCTCTCTCCGGGGTGGTATGTTCCTGCTTTTACAGCAGCTGGAGGAGAACTTTGGAGTTGGAAAAGCCACACTGCCTAGGAGGAAGGATCCTGCAGCAGGAAATTGTCTTAAAGCTACCAAAGTACAGAAGAGACCTCTCCATATGGACATAAAACTTAAATAAAACATACCAAAATCATAATTTTAACATCTCTCTCAATGTTCCCCCACTGTAATGAAGCAACTTCAGAGGTGTGTTCTTCTTTCTTTAGTGTCTCCCCTTCCCCAAAAACAAGCTCTTCTTTGCAAAACTCTTTCTCAGCTGCTAATACAGGACTGCCTAAGGGCGTCTGAGATACTTCTAAGGCTCTCTAAAAGACAATAACCTGATGTCATTAGATTTAAATTAATCACACAAGGTCCAAGCCTTCGTTGAAAAAAAAATGTAGGGTCTCTACATCAAAAAAGGGCTGAAACTACAGATTTAAAAAAACGACAGACTAGCTCCAGGATATGATTTTATTCCAGCTATTTTCATATTGAAAGTCAAACAAATGTTACCATTAAAAAAGCTGAACTATTCAGAGTACAAAACTTTGCCCTTTGGGGCAATATTTACACTACAGAAGATAATAATTCTCATACTTACATGCATAACCAGTGCCAGTGTTTTAGTTTTTACATGCAAATTTCTCACAAAGTCCATGTATAATCACCCTTTTTTTTTAATAGTTTGCTTTGCATTCTGCTCTTTGCAGGGACTCAGTTTTTAACAAAATTCCAGCGATTAAGCTTGTTGGCAAGTATGATCAAAAGTTAATCTGAGTAGTTACTGGATACTCGGAATGGAAAACAAACCTTACACTGAACAAACTTGCATCTGGTAATAACAGCTGCAACCACACACATATGGATGAAAAATGCATCAAACTAAGCCCTCCATCAAAGCACCTAAAATTAGAAATGTTGGGAAAAGTGTTCATAAACAAGCTATTCTTGAAGAACAATAATGTATTCAAATAATTGTGAGTGGTACCTTTGACAAATCTAACCTACTTAGAGACAACTTAAACCCCAAATATTTCTACAGAACTGGATTCTTTGCCCAGATTTCACTAGAATCAAGAAAAATACGATCTACGGGGAAATAAGGCATCCATAAACTTTAATAACAAGTCAATCAGACTTGATCATGAAATGCAGTCAGATTGAGTCTTATGCCCTTTTGAATCGCAAAATCTTGGAGAATTACATTCAAAATTTTCTTAAATCATCTGTTTAAGGTGAGAACTACAGAGAATCAGAAAATCAGAGAATGGTTTGGGTTGGAAGGGACCTTAAAGATCATCTAGTCCCGGCTCCCCTGCCATGGGCAGGAACACCTTCCACTAGACCATTTTACTCAAGGCCTTATCCAATCTGGCCTTGAATACTTCCAGTGTTGGGGCATCCACAACCTCCCTGGGCAACCTGTTCCAGTATCTCATCACCCTCACAGCACAAAATTTCTTCCTAATATCTAGCCTAAATTTTCCCTCTTTCAGTTTGTACACATTCCCCCTTGTCCTGCCACTACAGTTCGTGATGAAGAGTCCCTCTCTGGCTTCGCTGTAGCCCCTTCAGAAACTGGAGGGTTGCTCTGAGGTCTCAACACAATCTGCTCTTCTCCAGGCTGAACAGCCCCAGCTTTCTCAGCCTGTGTTCATAGGGGAGGTACTCCAGTCCTCTTATCAACCTTATCAGCCTCCTCTGGACTCGCTCCAATAGAATTATATAAGCCACACTACATGGACTCTGTTCTAGTGGCTGCACTTTCACTAGGGAACCTGACAAATTAAAAATACTGATAAATACCTGCACGGCAAGACAAACTACACACGTGTGTGTGTACACACCTTAAAGAACACAATTTGTTTTGGCGGGGTAATTCCAGCACGGAGATCCTCCCTCTGTGCCACAGGCCCTTTTGGAGAAGCATGGATGAGAAATTATGCAAGATCAGTTTGTTTCTGCTTGGCTGAGAAATAACTGAGTACACGTAAAAAAAAAAAAAAAACAAGAAAAAAGTTAACAGATTTCCAAGCTCAGGTTGGTTTCTCAAATCCTCCCCTGGCAGCACAGCCAGTGTGTCACTGCACAAACTGGTTTATGGGAACAGATGCAACTGCTTTCCCAGTTGTTTGTTCCCATCACCACAGCAGGTCCTTGTGCCAGAGCAGTTGTCTACACACTCGTTGTCTGGCAAACCAGAGCAGGGAATTTTTCCAGATGACACCAAGTAGCCTGCTCGGTTTTCCTCTGGCTCATTGCACAGCCACACTCACATCAGGGCACAAGACCATGGGTGAAAAAACCCACTCCTTTCACAGGAAGCATCCCAAGTTTCCAAAACCACCAAAAGAGACTGCAATGACCCAAAAAAAAAAAAAAAAATCAGCTAAAGAGGGGAAAGAGGAGCTGGACCCAGTCAGGTATATCACCATTTTTCTTACTTGGGGTTTAGCCTATTTGCAAAAAATCGTTGCCAAAAAAGGTTTAAACACATCATTAAACACATTGCAGGGATTCTAGTAGCTGCTCTGGAGTATTTGTGACTTAGGTGGGATATCTAAAAGCACATTGAAAACACCACAGTGGGATTAGATGTTAATCTCTAGAGCTGTCCTTAATGAAAAGATAACGTGCCAGATTAGCTTTCAACAAAAACAAGAGAAATCTTGTAATTCTAATTTCTATTTTAATAGTAGTATTTTGACACACAAAACCCTATTCAGGTACTTAATTCCAAGTGGATAATTACAACGAGAAGCCAGCCTAAAGCAATGATAATGGCCATTATAATTTTTCAAATGGCATCGAGATGAGTGAGTACAGCAGTTACAGAGGGTCCGAGCCAAAACCCACCAGGATCTGGGCAGGTGCCTCCCAGATGATAATGGAGGGGGGGTGGGCTGGGCTGGCTTATGAGGGGGACAGCGGGTGTCTTGTGAGGGGATGGGGGGCTGTTTGTCAGGGGAATGTTGGGGACAGGGGACTGGCTTGTGAGCGCTGGTGGGTGACTTGTGAGGGGGACAGTAGCTGGTTTGCAAGGAGGACAGTGGGTGGCTTGTGACAGCGATGAAGGATGGCTTGTGAAGGGGGCAGGGGTCTGGTTTTTGAAGGAGTTGCTGGGTGGCCTGAGGGAGTTGGTGGGTGACTTGTGAGTGGGACGGTGGGAGCCTTGTGAGGGGGACAGTGGGAGATTGCAAGGGGGACAGGGGGGCTTGTGAGCAGCTCAATGGGCGGCTTGTGAGGGGGGCAGGGGGTGTGAGAGGGATGGTGAGTGGCTTGTAAGGGGGACGGTGGGTGGCTTGTGAGGTGGACAGTGGCTGGTTTGCAAGGAGGACAGTGGGTGACAGGGACGATGGGCGGCTTGTGAGTGGGATGGTGGGTGGCTTGTGAGGAGTTCAATGGGTGGCTTGTAAAGGATGGTAGGCTGGTTTGCAAGGGGGACGGTGGGTGATTTGTGAGGGGGATGGTGGGTGGCTTTGGAGGGGAACAGTGGTTGACTTGTGAAGGGGACATTGGGTGACTTGCAAGGGGGTTGGGGGTGGCTTGTGAGGGGCTCAATGGGCAGCTTGTGAGGGGGACACTGGGTGACTTGTGAGGGGGACAGGGGGGAAACTTGTGAGAGGGACAGTGGGTGGCTTATGAAGGATTCGATGGGTGGCTTGTGAAGGGTTTGATCGGCGTCTTGTGAGGGGGACAGGGACTGGCTTGTGAGGGGGTCTGTGAGCAGCTTGAGGAGGTCGGTGGGTGACTTTCAAGGGGAACGGGGCGGGAGGGGGTGGTTTATGAGGACGCCACATGTGCCACTTAGACGTGGGGCTTCTTTCCAAAGCACACTGGATCTTCCCCTTACGCTTAAAAAAAAATCCCATAAGATCAAAGTTAATACTAAAGACCCACCAGAAAAAACAAAACAAAACAAAACAAAAAAAAAACCAAAAAAACCTCCAAAAAACCCAACCACCAGACGATTAAATTAGGTGAATTTTAAACGGACGCTCCCGCTGGTTCCCCCCCACGCGGTGCCCAGGCCCGGGAAGGGGTACGGGTTTTACCACAGCGGCACCTCCCGAATCCCAGTGCCACTGTCACCGTCGGGGGACACACGGCAGGGACCTGCCCTTTGTCCGGATCGCACCCCCCGTCCCGCGGCTGCTGCCTCAGTTTCCCTCCCGCGGGACGGGCGGAGGGAGGCGGCCGGGGCGCGTTCCGCCCGCGGTGTCAGCACGGCGGGCGGGGGGGGGGATCCGCACCCCCGTCCCGACCCCGCTCCCCATCCCCGTCCCCTCACATCGCCCCCCCCGCCGCGCCGCCCCCTCGCCCCCCGCTCCCCCCCCACCCGGGCCCGGCCAATCGCGGCGCCGCGCACGTGACGAGCGCTCCCCGCGATGACCTCATCCCTCGGTTGTGGGATGACGTCAAATTCAAGATGGATGGAATCACGGCGGCGGCGGCGGCAGCGCGGGCCGAGCCCTGAGAGGAGGCGCCCCGGAGGGGGGCGAGCGGGGAGGGGAGGCGGACAGGGTGAGTAGCGGCCCCGCGTGTCGCGCCCGTCCCGGGGGGCTGCCCGCGCGGCGCGGGTCTCCCCGGCGCACAAATCCGTCTTTTCCTGACGTAACTCTGAGGTGGTTTTTTTTTTTTTTCCTCTAACCTCCTTCCCCCCCCCCTCCTTCCTCCTCCTCCGCCGAGCGGGGATGCGGCTCCCGCGCGCATGCGCCGGTTACGAAACTCTTCCCCCCTCCTTCGCCCGGGGCTCGGCGCAGGCGCTCGGAGCGGGCGGGCGGTGCCCCCGCGGCCGCCGCCACATCGCATGGGCCGGGAGGGAGGGAGGGAGGGGAGGAGAAAGGGTAGAGGCGGATCGGGAGCGGGGAGAGGGCTGAGCAGGGACTCGCGGTCTCGGCGCTCCCTCAGCGGGGGCGCCTCGGGAGCGCGTTACCCGCCGGCACGGGCGGGAGGGCTCAGCCGCCTGAGGGGAGTGAGGGGCGGTTGTGTGAGGGATATCGGGGACCTGTGGTGTGTGTGTGAGGAACAGCAGGGACCGGTGGTTGTGAGAGGCACCAGGTGATGTGAGGGACACCAGCGATGTGTGGGGTCGGTGGTGTCTGTGAGGAACACCGGGGACCGGCGGTGTGTGGGGTCGGTGGTGTCTGTGAAGGACACCAGGGACCGGCGGTGTATGAGGTCGGTGGTGTCTGTGAGGAACACCGGGGACCCGTGGTGCTGTCAGGGACACCAGGGGCCGGCGGTGTGAGGGATATCAGGGAGCTGTGGTGTGTGTGAGGGACACCAGGTGGTGTGAGGGACAGCAGGGACCGCCGATGGACACCAGGGAGCGGTGGCGTGAAGAAGCGGCCGCCTGAGGGGTGCAAGTGACCGCCTGTCCGAGGAGTGTGAGGGGTTCTGAGGGACTGAAGGTCCCGCTGCTTCCCCCTCCGACCCGGCTCCGATCCGAACTCTGAAACATGGGGAGAGGCTGTGCCTCGGTGACGTGGCTGCTCCCCGGCGTGTCTGGAAGGGAGAGCACATTTCATCCTCCCCCAGCGAGGTGCCTGCGGGGTGTATGTACAGGCAGGTACTAAACCTCGTTAATAGGTATAAGTGTCTGCAGGGAGGGGACAGGAGATGGACCAGGCTCTGCTCGGGGGTGCCCATCAATGGGACAAGACGCAACGGGCAGGAACTGATGCACAAAATTTCCACCTAAACATGAGGAAGAAGTTCACTAGAACAGAGACCAGAGAAGCTGTGGAGTCCCCCTCAGTGGAGATATTCCAGAACTGTCTGGACACAATCCTGTGCTGTGTGTTCTGGGATGTCCCTGCTTCAGCAGGGAAGTTGGACCAGATTACCCTCTGTGGTCCCTTCCAACCTGACCCATCCTGTGATTTTGTAGACAAAGGGTAGCTTTGCTAGTCTGAGCGCTGTTGGGCTGGTTTATTCATCAGGATGAAGTACATTTCATAGCCAGGTGGAGGAACCCTTAGTGCTGTGCTTTTGCAGAAAGCCATGGAAGATGTTTTACGTGGTCACAGCTGTCAGAAAGAACTTTACTGTAATCCTCCCTAAAGTCCATGCTGACATTATATCCAGATTGGATGCAGCTCATGCAAAGGAACGGCACAGGAACGTAATTTAAAGGAGTTATTAGGAGACAGGAAATATTGTGGAATGTCATCATGTGCTGAGTAAGCTCATCTTAATAATTAAATAGCACTTGCTTTAATAGCTCAAGTTTTTTTGCACTTGGACTCACAGTGAAAATATGGGTGGGCTGTACATATAAGAAGAGACTGTGATGAATTACACAATCTCATGACTTTTTGTGAATACACTGAAGATCTTTCGGTTAAATTGTAATTAATCTTTTTATCCTCAGATAAATTAATATGAAAATAGATTTTTTTTGAGTGTATTTCTGTACAGGAATATTAAATCAGGGGTAGTAAATATGTACTTTTGATATTAAATCACGAGTAGTAAATCCGTACTACAGGTAAATCTAGTACCACTTTATGTGTGTGTTGCCTGAACACAGACAGTTGTTGTGTTCTCTTGTGACTTTGCTCACACTGACTGCTCTGACTAAAATTTTCCACCAGCGTTATGCTGATCTTCTTGAGGGGAAGTTTTGAGCGAATTTAAGCAACAGTTTTTATAAACCTTGTTTGCAAAAAAACCCCCCAAATTATGTGGCCATCCTTTGGGTGAAAGGGGATCCGACATCCCTTTCTCTCAGAATTGTGTTTCACCCACATGCTCTACACTTGTAAATCTCATAAGAACACTTTGTTCACCCGTGGAAAGTCCACCCACCCTGACTGGATTGTGAACGTTTAAAGAACTGTCATTTACGTGTTCTCAGTAGGGACTTGGCAGGGAGTTGTCGCAAATTACAAACCTCTGAAGTTTTCAGCTGCAACAGTGTGTGCCAGGCCAGGATTTCTCAGGGATTCCTCCAGCTGGGAGCTCCCCTGGCTCTGCTGGAGCCAAGATAACCCCTGGGGATTGGAGTTGAAAGTGAGTGTCTTGTGCCCTCAGTGCTGCTCTTGGCTGATTTCAGCATTTCCCTGTGATCCAGAACAGGATTAAAGTCATAATGAGTTGAGTGGGGTTTTTTAATGCTTAAAGTAACTTATCCTCTAGCACATATTATCCCTCTTATTTAATATAAAAAGAGGCACTAGCTTTTGAGAAGTTCTTGAAGTCCTCTTTGTGCTGTACATTTAGCAATAAATGTGAACATTTGTGCCTCCTGTTCCTGCTGTGTAGGTTCCAAGTGCCAGGGTGATGCTGTGCCAGCTGACTCGGATTCAACATCTCACACAGAGAACCCTCTGCATCACCAGAAGCTGGGTATTACTAAGAAATTAGGTTTTATGAGCTCATGGGTTGGGGTTTTTTTTGTGTGTGATGCTAGAGAACACTTGTACACAGAGAATTAATTAGTTGGTGCTGACCACGCTTTCCTTAGAATTAGTAATGGGCAGGCCAACCTTTGGGTTTAACAGGACAACTTCACATAAAGCCTTGAGCTTTCTCACTGTACTGAAGTTGTTTTGGTTTGAACTGCAGGAGCTGTGAAACAGTTGCTGTTAAAAAAAAAAAAAAAAAGTAATTTCCCATTATAGCTTTCAGGGTTTTGAAGTTTATTTTATCTGCCCGACAGTGATAATAAACAAGTGTAGACTCACCCGGGAGAGGAAGGAGGAGCTGGGGAGAGGAAATTGGGCTGTAACCGGCACATGGTTTGTCCTGCGCTGGGAGGGGCCACGCTCTGAGTCACACGCTGCAGTTGCAACTGTTTGCAGCTGTCGTTAAACTTCTGAGCAAGTGAGCTCTTTTGTAATGGGGTCTGTTGCATTTAATCAACTGAGATCCCCAGAAGGGAAGAAAAGTCTTCAGAAGCAGCAAAATCCTTCGTTGCAAGTGGAAACACTGCTTTAAAAACGATGTTCTGTGCAGAGGGGGTTTCATTCCCAAAATAGTTATAATTTAGTATTGTTTGTACTGTAATATTTCCTTTTTATTTCCTTTAATGATAATATTAAAGACAGCAGTTCTCTTATGTTTTCTTTCATTCAGCAGTGAAATAAATTAAAAAAATCATCTGTTGTCTTTGCTTATTGGCTGCTTTATGTATTATGTTGTTCCGGAACAGTTCAGGCATATTTTATGGACAAGAAAAGAATGTGTTGAGCAATTCTTTGACCTCCCTAAGCTCGTTCTACCAACAGCACCACCACCATTTTGCAGCCCACCAAAAACCAGGAAAGTTTCAAAATCACCTAGTCCTGATTGTTGAGGGGGTTTTTCCCTCTTGCATTCAGTGAAACACCACGTCTTGTGCAAATTCTTTCCATGCAGTCTGTGATGAAAAGGCCTGAAAAATCCTTGGGGCAAATAATTTCAAAAAAAACTGCTGCAAAACTTGTCCTTTCATGGCAATTTGTTTACAATTAAATTGCATTCTTTGGGAACTGATGAAATATTTTCCCCTTTTTTGTCCTGGAGCATTAATCTCCTTATCCCTGGTTTATCCTACCTCAGCACTGAACAGTGTGAGCGATCTTTAGGTTGCAGTTCATTCTCAGCAATGATGACCTTGTAAATCTCATGTAAAACTCAAATAAAATTGCTGCTGTCTTTCCCCTTTTCCAGTTTCCTGTAGTGTCTTCCCAGTATCTTGCCCATAGTTGGTGATGGCAGAATGACATTTTCTTTGGATCCCTTCAGTGGGAGGAAGGTACCTGCATTCCCTGAACCAGAACTTTCTCACTTGGCAATTTTTTAGGCTCCGTTTTTGTATCAGTTGTGCATTTTTCAGATTAAATGTATGACCTCTCCCCCTTCAAATCTTTTTCTTTTTTAAAGAAACCTTTGTGTAAACACAATTCTGTTGATAGAAAAGTACCTTATATGGGTATAATTGGCTTCTCTTCCTATCTAAAATACGCCTGTAAAAAGCCACATTATAGTTATAGAAATATGCCCACAATTAGGGGGTCATCAGTTTGACTATACCAGCAAAATTAAAAGCAGTCTGTAGACAAGATTTATTCTGAATTAGGCCAGTTAAACAAAGAAAAAGTGTAAAGGAATAGCAAAGGAATGATTGTAATGAATATTATTCCATTTGATATCTCAGCATTACCAACAAAATAATAAAGTCTACCTGTAGAAAGAGTACAAGCATACACGTTTGCTGTGCATCTCCCCTTCTTCAAATTCTTGATTTCATGCATCTCTTACCAAAAAAAGTCATATGAAATATTTCTGGAGATGATGTTTCTGTAGGTTTTTAAATTATATGGCCATCAAGCCTTTTGGTCTTGTCCCACCAGAAAGGTTAACATCACAAAGCTCAAGGGAATGGAAGCAGAAGAACTCCTTAGTGAAAAGTATTTTTAAACTTTTCGATAGTTTGATTTAGTTCACAGCAGTTTGGAGGGTGAGTTACACACCTTTTGGTTGAGACACTGAGACCAGGACAAGTATTTTGTCAAATTGTGATTTAATCTTCATTGAGTGTTTCGGGAAGAAGCAGGAGAGCTCACAGCCAGTGCATATTCCTGCCCTCTCACAGCCCTTGGCTGTGCAATCCCACGGTTTACTGCTCTGACACGAGCCAGTCCTTCCTTAGGGGTGGAGGAGACACCAGCTGCTCCTTGCAGGAGCAATCCCTGGTTAGACTGGACTGAGAGTGAGATGAAAGTGCCCCCTTAGTGCTGCGGGTTTGTAAACAAGAATGAGAAGGACAAGAGGAGCTTTGTGACATTACTCTGACATGTTGCACTTTGCTGCAAGTCAGGAGGAGCTGTTTTAAGTGTCAGATGGGGAAACGAAGGGTGTGATCTGAATATGAAAAGTAGCCTCTAATTTCTAAGAGAATTTTTAGGCTGTGTCAGAGTAACTGCTTGTTATTTGTCCATTGCGTAGGACAAAATAGAGAGACTGCACAATATTCAAACTGAGAGTAGTTTTAAATTAGATATTAGAAATATGGGAGAGTGTGTTGCAAAGGCTGTTGATGGGAGAAGAGACGTTTTATAAACTGTTGTCAAACTCCGGTAATAAAACCCTGCATAGAATCCTTGAGTAGAAGCTTAAGCGCGGTGTGTGTTTGTTTTTCATCTGGACTTGTGATGAGTAATCAGATGTTTTTCCTTCCTTGTGTCTGAAACAGCACCTGAATTACCAGAGCCATCAGATCCTCTGCAAAGCACTCACAACAGAGTGCAACATTCCCGCATTTACCTGGGGATGCCCCGGGAACTCACTGAGTCTTATAATCCATGTTTCTTTGCTTGTTTGCCCCCGCCACATTTCCCGTGTGTTTTCCCTGAGGAAACCCCTGTTCAGTCTCCCTTGGTTCCTGTCTCCTCTGCGTGTGTTTCCTCCTCCGTCCTTGTATTCCCTGCTTCCAGCTGCTGTTTCTCACAGCCCTGGCGCCTCCTTGCTGCAAAATCGCGTCTCATTAAGGGCTTCAGAGCATCGTCTTTCCCAGTTCCACCCCCAACACGCTGTTAATGGAGCTTTAGCTGACAGCTGTGTCCTTGTAATGGATGTCAGGAGGCAACATCAACATCTTCTCTTAGTTGCTCGTGTGTAGCTGTTACACTGAGATCGATCACACAGATATCTTGCCCGTAAAGTTTCAGTGCTGGTGACTTCGTTGTTTCTAAAGATGAAATCTCAGGTGGGTGAAGCTGGTGGAACAACTTCCTGACAAAGAATGAGCAGTTTCGTGGCTTCTCTTGCTGCAACTCTGATGCTCATCTGACCTCTCAGTGAGGTATCAAGCTCCTGTCCTAGAAAATAGTCAACAGATATAAAAAGCTGGATTGATTTTGTTGGTTGGTTTGTTTCCTACTTCATTTTTAGGGATCTGAATCAACTCACTGGGAGGTGAAATGAGCAGCCGAGCTGGTGAAAGGAAGAGAAGGGTACCACAGAGCTGGGAGGAGGAGGTGTGACAGTAAGGGACAGAGGAAAGGAAGGGGAACTACCACCTCAAAGACAGGTGGATGTTGAAGACCAAAAAACTGTTGGGCCAAAGATTGAACCTTTCCGCTCTTTCCTTGAGTAGAGCTTTCCTGAGTAGAGATTTCCTTTTTTTTTTTTTTCCTGGAAGCAATTTTGAAATAGTAGAGATGTCTTTTTCTATCCTTGTTCAAAATATAAAATAAAAGCAATCTTGTACCAAATACAGTACTTAGGTTTCTGAAATTTAGTTTGCTGACATCAGTAGAGGGCTGTTGATGGAGGGAATTAGGGGACTGGAGCCTCTCTGACCAGGAAAGGCTGAGGGAACTGGGGCTGTTCAGCCTCCAGAGCAGACACTGAGAGGGGACCTCCCCCAGGTCTGTAGGGTCTGCAGGGAGGGGGCAGAGGATGGACCAGGCTCTGCTCGGGGGGGCCCAGCAATGGCACAGGAGGAACGGGCAGGAACTGATGCCCAGGAAGTTCCACCTGGACATGAGGAAGAACTTCTTTGCTGGGCAGTGACCCAGAACTGAACAGGTTGTCCAGAGAAGGTGGGAGATATTCCAGACCCATCTGGACACAATCCTATGCTCTGGGATGACCCTGTTGGAGCAGAGAGGTTGGACCAGATGACCCACTGTGGTCCCTTCCAACCTGACCCATCCTGTGATTCTGTGAAGACTTAACACCAAAATCTCTTCTTGGCCTCCTGAAGGAAGGCTTCAGGTGCTCCTGCTGCACTTGCCCTTCCTGGGTTTGTAGTCTTACTGTCACTGTTCCTCCTGAGGACCAGCAGCTGCTCTGCCATGTGGCACACAGACAGTGGGAGATTTCCTGATACACTCCTGCTGTTTCCTTGATGTCACCCAAACGTCATGGAAGAAAATAAAAAGAGCTTTGTTTCCAGTCAGTAGTGAAGGCAGCTGGAAAGAATGGTTGGAGAGAATAGAAGCAGATTATTTGGGGGAAAGAACTTAGGTAGCTAATGGCAAAGTAATCTTTAGCTGAGAAGTAAGAGTCCTCAAACACCTGAACCAGATCTAGTATTACAGGAGACTCCAGAGGTCTGGATCTACACTCTGTGCCAGACACAGCTTTTGTGTGGGGCTAAACAGACAAACACTGGCTTTGGGGACACTGTTGGGAGAAGTTCTTGTCTTCCTGTGGCTGCTCCAATTGCTGCCTCTTCAGTTATGCCAATGCAGTCGTTGTGGTTTAATATCCAAATTGACCAGCATTTGAAAATTAATAATTCTGGGGTTTTATTTAGTGTCTGATCCGCTGTGTCACACAGGCCTGCAGGTATTTATACTGGCACAGCTGGAGGAGGAGTGACCTGCAGTGTGCAGGCAAGATGAACAAGAGAGAGCAGGAGTAACTTGGATCAACTTTGTTACTGAAAAGTGTTCATGTAGTGAAATTTTAACACATTGTACATTTGCTCAGGTAATCTTTGGATTTTTTTTTCCACATCTAAGCGTTTCAGGCTTTTAGATGGTCTGTGTAAATGTCTTAAAATAGTTCTGCAAAACAGTTCTAGTTTTGCTTCTTGGTATCTTGGTATAGTTTCTTTTATTTCTGCCTGTTGTGTCTAAAGGCTGTTAAGGTGAAAGTCAAGCACTTGAATTAGGAAATACCAGGATTAAAGCTGCTTTTGCAGGATTACTTTGTTCCCCTGCCATTTGTGTACGTTGCAGCCTTGGTTACTGTTAAAGTGACACAGTTACATTGCACCAAACCCTCCCTCACTGCACGCAAGAGGCTGTGCCACGAGCATGAAAGGGAGGGATGATTGTCTCTTGTCATGTTATATGTAGTGAATCGAAGGTGTTCTAGGAATAAAAAAGGAGGATGGGGAAAGAAGGATGGGTGACTGTTGGGCTCTGCTTTAGATGTGTAGATTTTCCACCAGTCTCTGCTGGTTACACTGAGTTACTGTGCTAGGATGTACAAAGGGACACATAGCAATTACATGGTGTTTATTCTGCCAGTCTTTGCCAGGCCTGGGCAAAGCAGATTACAGTGAAATATTTGAAAACATTTCAAAATATGTGACTGACACACTGTATTTTCACTCTGTCCTGGAAGGTGGGGGTTATGCAGCAACGTGTATTGGGTGTCTCTACACCACTGTTCTAGTTCAAGCTCCCTGAGCACACCGTTGATCTGCTACCTCCATAAACCCTCTGCAAGTTGCATCCCAGATGAATCACTTGGATTTGCAAACTCACCTTCTTCCAGATGAAGCTAAAGGAAAAGATGCCTTCCTGGAACACTTGTTCCAGTAACACTCCAGGTGTTAATGGGTGCTCAGACCCTGAAACTGGATTAGGGCTGCTCAGAGCCCACCACTTTAAATTGCAGTGTAACCCACAAGGGAGAGGGGTAGTGAACCATCCCTCATCCCCCTTAGTATTTTTAAGCAAAACACAGAAAGCAAACCAAGCCAGATTGGTTTCTCAAATTAAGAGTGACTGCACTGCTTTTTTTAGATGGAGGTGTGGGGGGATTATGCATTATAACTATAACTGTCTGAGGTGAATTAAGGATAAATTAGTGTTTGTGAAATGACACTGCAAGGCACTGAAACACTCGATACAGACTGATTTGGTGAGGAAACAGCATTCTGCTTTTCCTATTGCCATGGCACTGTGAAGTCATTTGGGAGTTTCAGATGCAGAAGTGGCAGCTCAGTGCCCAGAGATGCAGCACCCTTTCTGTCATTTCTCAATAATACCAATTTAGGCTTTGATCACTTACTTGTATCCATTTGTTGTAAGTTTTACCACCCTCATTTATTAATCACAGGGTTACAGCCTCTTAGTACTGTTTTTTTATTTTTATAAACTTTACAGTGTTGCTTGTAAGCTGATGGACACTGAAACCTTTTCATTGTCTATGTATTTATATGTATAAATCATAAACTAAAGAGTAATTTCTCAAATCAGCTGTAGAAAGAAGAGAATTGCTTTTAACAGACACATCATTGACGTGTTTTATACCACCATGAAGGAAGGCAGTGTAAAGAATGTCCACAAAAAACAAAAAAACAAAAAGCAAAATTGGATATTGCTGATTTGTCTCTGTGTGTCACTGTGCACAGATGTATAAATTACAATTCCTGCCCCAGAAGTTCTTGATTTACACTAACTTAAAACGTGATTCTCTTTTTTTGTTAAGCTCTAATCAGGAGCAGTATATTGAGTTATTGAGACATCCTGCAGTATGGAGTAGGTTGTGTTTTGAAGCACATGGAACATGGAGATTTCTTCACTGCAGCCTAATTTGTGCTCGTTGTACTCCTAGATGCATCCCAGGCTAACTGTTCCTCAATATATGGAATGTGGGCATAAAGTGCTCTCCTGCTAATGAATAAAATGGGGACTTCAGTTCTCTGGTTGCTTTTCAGCTACAGCAAAGCAATGCAGAGATAGAGCAAAGCAATGCAGGGATACCTCAGTGAAAATTGTGACATTTCTCAGATCCTGCCAGTACAATCTTAGGTGACACATATTTGATTGCTGGAAGTATATAATTAACAGCACTTACTAAGCATAAACAAACGTGATAAATTTAGATTACAGACAATAATCCTGCTTCCTTCTCCCTTCCCAGTATTAATGCCCTTTCCATCATCCTATTAAAAGTGACAGCAAAACCCCCTTAATTTGTTTGGTCAGCAGGAGACTGTCAGGGTTGCTTAAGCTCAGAAAGGTGAGTTGGTATAACTAAGTTTAGACATCTGATCCGAAAGTTTATCAATGCAGCTGTCAAGACAGATCTTCACAAAGCTAAAGCAGAGATAGAGAGTGAAATGATGGAACTGTTCCTCCCTGTGTATTGCAGGAAAAGAACACAGCCCACTCATCATATTTGTGGTGTGATATTTCTGGTTTAAGATCAGCCATTAACAGGGTAATCAAAAGTGGTCAGATGAGCTGGTTCTTCCCATGCTTGTGCATCTGTTGGAACTGACAGTGTTGTTTTCATTCCCCTACCTTTCCTCCAAACAAAACCGTTTCCTTAATCACTGTTTGTTGGTGGTTTGGCCAGTTTACTGTAGTACAGGGGGGATTAGGTGTGTTTGCTTTACCTCTTACCCTTCACACAAGGCAACCTACAACTTTTGTTGTTGTTGTTGTTCTTTTTCAGAGGCATCAGAATCATGGAGGGGCTCTTGCACTACATAAACCCAGCACATGCAATTTCCCTTCTGAGCACCCTGAACGAGGAGCGTCTCAAGGGGCAGCTGTGTGACGTTGTGCTCATAGTGGGAGACCAGAAATTTCGAGCCCATAAGAACGTCCTGGCTGCCAGCAGCGAATACTTCCAGACTCTGTTCACAAACAAGGAGAACGAGTCTCAGTCGGTGTTTCAACTCGACTTTTGTGAGCCGGATGCTTTTGATAACGTGTTGAACTACATTTATTCTTCATCCTTGTTCATTGAGAAAGGCAGTCTCGCAGCTGTGCAAGAGCTGGGCTACAGTCTTGGGATATCCTTTCTCACAAACATCGTTTCCAAGAGTCCTCAAGCTCCTTTTCCTGCTTGCCCTATCAAGAAAATACTGTATCAAGATGAAGATGAAAGTAGTTCCCAGAAGAGAAGTGTCATCGTCTGTCAGAACAGAATTGAAGCACAAGCGAAGAGCATAAATCAAACACAGCATGATTTAAGCCATACTCCTAAACCTTCGCCCTCTGTGGCGGTCAAAACTAGCAGCAGACCACAAATAACAAAACCAACTGAAACCCTTCACAACGTATCATTGACTGAAAGGAGGTGGCTGAAAGAAAGTCCTTTGGGCTATACGAAGGTTCATGAAACTTCTGGAACTGTGGAGGATCAGGGCAGGGGTGGTTTGGTGAAAAGGAACACGGTGCTGCCTCAGATGCCTTTAGCAGAGAAGGAAATTGCAGACAACGAGCCAGGAAGCAGTGGTCAGCTTTTGAGAGGAAAGGCTGTGGAGATGTCACTGAAGAGACCACGACCACCAGTCTTGTCTCTGCATGGGGCATCGGAATCCACGTTTTTGTTGCGAGAGGCAGGAAAAGGAAACGGTCAAGGCGAAGACAGGAATTTGCTGTACTACTCAAAGTTAGGGCTGGTAATCCCATCTAGTGGGTCTGGCCCAGAAAACCAAAGTATTGACAGAAGTGGGCCCCTTGTAAAAAGTCTTCTGCGGAGGTCACTGTCCATGGACAGCCAGGTTCCTATTTACTCACCTTCCGTTGACCTAAAACCTGCACAGGTATCGTCCTCCTCCTCACCGGGAACTAACGATTCCCAGAAAACATTTAACGTCGTGTCCCAGAAGTCATCCTTGAAAGAGTCATCGGAGAAGTCAGTCCTGGATGAGAAACCACAGGTAATACACCCACATCGCCTTAGGTCTTTCAGTGCCTCTCAGTCCACTGACAGGGAGGTGGCTTCCCCTCTCTCGGAGGTGCGGATAAAAACTGAACCGAGCAGTCCACTCTCAGATCCCGCTGAAATTATAAGAATTACGGTGGGTGATGGTTCAGCCTCGACAAATAAAGACTTTGCTTTTAAAACCGAGGATGATCACAAGGAACCGAGCAGAATTCCGGCAAAAAGGAGGTTTCAGGACGATAGAATGCTGCCGTTCAAGAAGCTGAAGGCGGATGAGCAGGGTTCTCCTGGCTCAGAAGAGAACTTTGAGGAAGGCTCAAGCCCTCCGCACCTCGATGCTGATTTTCCTGATTCTGATGTCAGTAAGGATGAGTACAGCGAGATGGAAGAAGCAAGACCAAATAAAAAATTTAAATGCAAACACTGCCTTAAAATCTTCAGATCAACAGCAGGTCTTCATCGTCACGTTAACATGTATCATAATCCAGAGAAGCCCTACGCTTGTGACATATGCCACAAGAGGTTTCACACCAACTTCAAAGTGTGGACGCACTGCCAGACCCAGCATGGAATCGTGAAGAACCCCTCACCGGCCTCCAGTTCTCACGCCCTCTTGGATGAAAAATTCCAGAGAAAACTGATTGATATAGTGAGGGAGAGGGAAATCAAAAAAGCTCTGATCGTGAAACTGAGACGTGGCAAGCAGAGCTTTCAGGGCCAGTCCGCTTCACAGGCACAGCAGGTCATCAAGAGGAATTTAAGGTCGAGAACCAAAGGAGCCTATATTTGTACCTACTGTGGGAAAGCTTATCGCTTCCTCTCTCAGTTCAAACAGCACATAAAAATGCACCCAGGGGAGAAACCCATTGGAGGGAACAAGGCTCCTAAGCAGAAGGATCACATTCATATCGAAAGCCCAGTGGAGAACAAGGAGGTTTATCAGTGCCGGCTCTGCAATGCCAAGCTCTCCTCACTCATCGAACAGGGAAATCACGAGCGACTCTGTAGGAACGCCACTGTCTGTCCTTACTGCAGCCTTAGGTTTTCTTCTCCAGAGCTGAAGCACGAGCACGAAAGCAAGTGTGAGTACAAGAAGCTGACTTGCCTCGAGTGTATGCGTACCTTCAAATCATCCTTCAGCATCTGGCGCCATCAGGTTGAGGTTCACAATCAAAACACGATGGCTCCGTCAGAGAACTTTTCCTTACCTCTCATGGATCACAACGGGGAAATAACCAGTTCGTCCAGGTTGCCCCCGCAGTCAGAGTCCAATAAAATGAACAACTTTGTTGCTGCAAAGGAGGATGGTGTGTTCAGTGACTCGTCAGAACAAATCAACTTCGATTCTGAAGACTCCTCATGCCTACCTGAGGACTTAAGTGTCTCCAAACAGTTTAAAATCCAGATCAAAGAAGAGCCTGCGGATGACATCGAGGATGAGGTCACCGAAACGAGCAGGGAACCCAAGGAAGTGGTCTCCAAGAAGGATGCCAACTTGTGGCCCTGTGAGAAGTGTGGGAAGATTTTCACCTTGCGCAAGCAGCTGGAGCGTCACCAGGAGCTCCTGTGCTCCGTGAAGCCCTTTATTTGCCACGTGTGTAACAAGGCCTTCCGAACGAATTTCCGGCTGTGGAGCCACTTCCAGTCTCACATGTCGCAGGCTGCAGAGGAAGCCACGAACAAGGAGCCTGAGATATGCCCACCAGCTAACTCCCCGTCCCCGCCGCCCTTACCCCCGCCCCCGCCGCTGCCCAAAATCCAGCCTTTGGAGCCCGATAGCCCCACGGGCTTGCCGGAGAGCTCCAGTACTACTGAGAAGTTGTTCGTGCCCCAGGAGTCAGACACGCTGTTCTACCACGCCCCGCCGCTCTCAGCAATCACATTTAAAAGACAATACATGTGCAAACTCTGTCACAGGACTTTCAAGACGGCTTTTAGTCTCTGGAGCCACGAACAGACACACAATTAAGCTTTAACAGAAACCTTACAAAGCTGTGTTCAGGGTCTCGCATGTCTGCCACACAGACTAGAAATTTTAAGAGGATCAAAACAATGATGAAAAACGTGGAATTTGTGATGCTGCTTGGATTTGAAGATTAGGGGAAGCTAACTTGGTTATTAGGTAGAAAGCAGAGTAATTTAAAATCCTGTGGTCTGGGATCTGATAGTAACAGTATAAATTTTATTTCATTTAACACTGAAATGCGATTGCATCTGGATTGTATGCATGGATCTTCATCCTGTGATGTTGGTGTGTGCGTGTGTATTATATATAAAGTTATATATTAAATGAAAGAGCAACAACGATTTGGATTCTAACTGTGAGCTTATAGTAGTGAAATACTGTAACCAACTTCATTAATTTGTTTTCAAAAAGGAAGCCAACACACGAGCTCCATATAAATGGTTGCCATGCACTGGCAGTTAGGGAGGAGGCGGATGGAGTGTCTTGCTGTATTGACTTAGGTCTTAGAAACCTTTAGCAATAACAAATAAACCTCAACTTTGAGTAGTCCTGATGTTATTGGATACGAATGTTTGCTATTTTAAGGGAACACGGAATTGTTTTGTTGTTGTATGGAACTTGTGCAAATTAAAATAGAATCTAAAGTCAGCAATATTATTACTAAGATTTTATATAAGGAGTAGCAGCAAGTCTGCTCTCAGCCATTTAATTTTAAGTTTCTAAGGAAAATCAAGAGTGGGGGTACTTTGCTTTATATAATGTCCCAAAGACTAATTTCCTATGGATACTTGGGTAGCTGAAGTCATTGTATAACAGCCATCATAATGCAAATGGTACTGTTTGTAACATGAACTGGGGTTGAATGGACGTCAGACAAGTTTCATAGCTTTGTTTCCACTATTTGTACAACTGTTTGTAATTCTGACTACAAAGGAATGTATAACTATTAAATCAACAGGAGAGAGCTCATCGAGGGACAGAAGATGAGCTGTGTTTCTAAACACAGTCATAAGCTTGGCCATGAGTACAAAGATACGTTTTAACAGAACCTAAAAATGTAAATATTTATATAGACACCTGTATAAATGAAGAAAGTATGTATTTGAAATTTGTATTAAGCGTTGCATATCCAGCTCAAAGCAGAGGAGAAAATCACACTACAATCACAGCGTTTTATGGATACAATGCATAGAGTAGTTCTTTCTGCAGCTTTTCTATCATATGTGATACTGTGTTTCAATTTTCCAATTTGCTGAAAATTGTGGTAATAATGGAACCACTTCCATGCGGTTCCGTTATTTTGCCTCAAATCACAACTGGAGCATTTAGTGTAAGTAGGATCATACATATTTACCAGGAGCTATAGTAAGGGTCCAAATTTTTCTGTAAGTAAAGGAGATACTTTCCCAGAGGCATGAGGTGAACTAGCAGTGAGAAATTCTTCTGCTGGAATTTAAACTCGGTGGAGTGGGTGATGGATTAGAGCGAAGGTAAATGACGCAAACAGCGTTTCTGATCCTGACCAACCTTCCCCCTGCAGGGCTGGGAGAGGGGGGATGTCATTCCACACTGCTGAGTCAGAGCCCAGTCTGTGTCTGCTGAAACCAGCACGGAGTTTGGTCACCAGTTTCAGGGGGAGCCGGAGTGAGGCTTTAGTTCTGTGTGTAACCATGTCTGTGACTGTTCTTTCAGTATCCCAGACTCAAAAGTTGGAAGAATTGCAAGCCGACACTTAAGATTTATCAAAATTAAGCACAAATGTAATTCCTAAGAATCTGAGGATGAGCATCCTTAATCAGGCACACACCAGAGTAGATTTTTCTCAGTGAAAGCCCAAGTGTGCCACCATTTTTTTCCAACAGATTTTTAATTATTTTTCCTGTAATTTAAGTTTAAAAGAATTAGCTCAGGACGGACCCCTGACTTTTTTTTTCCAGCTACCAAAAAATTTGCAATGTTAGTTTCAAGCCTCTTCTGCTTCATTTTTGACCAAAATCTAAAATTGTTACTGAACACTTCTATTAGTAACATATTGTCCTTTTTTTGGCCTCTTCCAGGCAAACTGTAGCTGAATATGATTAGGCTAATTTGCTTGAATATCAGTTAAACTCTTTAAGTGGCATTGCAGTTAAAGAAGGTACTTGCTTAATAGTGACGTTTCCATTACTGACTTTTTTTTATTCCACCCAATAAGACTAAATTTCTTTCCTACCAGAAACAATTTCAAACTAAAATGGTAATTGCACTTAACCTGGCTTAAAAAAAAAAAATCAGAAAAACATCAAGCCCCACTAAGTATCCTTCAAATGTATTTAAGAAATCGGTGCATATAAAATATGAACATGTTTTTGTAAAACGGTTCCTGAGTTTTCCTCAGTTATTCCCCTACACAACAGTCTCAAAGCATAGATGTAAAATTCTTTCTAAAGGAAGGTGGCAGCGAGCTCAGCTGGGTCAGAGCCATCTCACTTCCAGCTGGGATTCTGCTCTGTGATAGGATGAGAAATTTTACACACTTTAAATCAAAATCTTGTGCAACATTTTCGCAGAAACCTTGACCTTCTTCCTCGTGTACTAAAAAATCCATCAAATATTTTTGGTCTAAATAGCCTCCTCAGTTTTTCTTCAGTGTTTGGGGGGTTTTTTGTTTGGTTGTTTGGGGGTTTTTTTTAATTTTGTTTTCAACTTCAAGCGTGTTCTGTGTGTTTGGGTTTTTTTTTTTAAATTTGGTTCCTGTTGTTTAGTAAAGGAATTCAGGATCTCTAAAATTTAAATATGAGATGTTTATATAGCAGTTCTGGTTTTCTATTAGCTTTTATACAGTATCTTAAAAAGCCCTTGATAGAAGTGTTTATTTTGGAGGATACGGAATAAATATGCTTCCACTTATATAACTTTAATATATGTTTTAAAAGTTAAATTATGGAGAAAAAAAATGTTAGTTGCTTGTTTATAAATAAAGGTCTTTTGAAGAGTGTCTAGTTTGGCCACAGCCAAAATAAAAGGCAAATTTATTGATACAAAAGCCTGTCTTGAGCATATTTTGTTTAATTTTATAGCTGTCTACTAAAGTGACACAAAGTTAGAGGTCTTGTTAAATATAAAAAGTGTTTTGCTTTTTTTCTTAAAACTTGTGACAGGAATGTGCAGATGTTTTAATATATAGATTAGAATCTATAATTCTCCTCTTTTTTTGCTATTTTTATAATCTGTCAGGTAAATCTCAGTGAACTTTCCTGCTTCAGTGGAAGTAGAGGGGAAACTTGTGTTGCATTTAAGAGGAGCAGGGTTGAGCCATGAAATGTATTTTGGTTTGGGACTTTTTTTTCCTTTCAGGCACCGTGTTGGCAAAGCCTCTGAGCCTATGCTTAAGTCCATTAAGATCAGTCTTAATTTATTTTTTTTAAAGTGTTTAAGTTCTTTGCTGAATTGGGACCATGATCAACCTTGAAAATGAGCAATGGCAGCAAAATACGTACAGAGTTTGTTTTTTAAAGTCCTGGAACCAAAAGTCGATATTAATTTTCCTCTCCATAAAACCTGCATATAGAATTGGGTGTAGCTTTACAAAAACAAAGGATGTGAACCAGGAATGATACTGTCTTTAGTTTTGGGTGTTTTTTTTTTTTTGGTAAGGGGGAGAGAAACACCCTGTGACAGGTAATTAAGGAGACAGTTGGTGAAGTGGTCGACTGCAGGGTTTGTCTGGGGTGTTTCAGAACTGAGATATTTCCTTATCTCTGACCCCAAACAGCTGTAAGAGGCTTTTCCTGCATTTCCTGTTTAGGCAGGAACATCCAGGAGATCTTTTTTTTGCCTGATGTTGTTTGTTTTCCCCCCAAGCAGGACACCTGGGTTTGCTCTGAAGCTCTACATGGACTCTTGTTTCTGTTCCAAGCTTCCAGTGTTAAAACTGGCTCCTCCCATGGGATAAGGACAGACTATGCCTAATTTCTTGGCTCTTCACAGTGAGGGTGCAAATATCTGGCATGAGCCTGTAATCTGGCATGTGCCTATACTGTTCAATGAAATTGTTTACATTTTCTTACCAGAACATTTAATTAAAAATCAAAACGAACTTAGGGGTTTGGGGTTTATTGGGGATTTATTTTTGTTTTGTTTTTTTTTTTTGTTTTGTTTTGTTTTGGTTTTTGGTTTTATTTTTTAAGTGTTGGTGTTAATGAATCAGTGTTAAAAATCTTTTTCTGTTGTTGCTGAGCACAGCCTGATGGTATTTTTAATGGCATTGATTCTTGTTTATTTAAAATGACTTGTGAAAAACTGTACTGTAACTGCTCTACAGAAAGGGACACTGTCAAGAGAAAGGTTGGGTACTTACCTGTATTAGAAATACTTGACATTAATAAAATTGAAGAATTGAGTCATAACACTTGAGCTGCTTTTGAGCATGAAAATGCCCACTCCAGGAATCCTCAGTTGTTGCAGGGATGTCTGGAAAATGTATCTGAATTCTGTGGGTTGAGCTGATTTTTCATGTTGCTTTTTCTCTCACTGTGCCAGAATAAAGGACTCAATCCAATTTTTCCTTTTTCCAGCTTCCCAGCAATACACATTATCTTTCAAAGACACTACTGCAGCAGCATCTTTAATTCAAATATGTGCATAAAACCAGGACAAGCTCCCCTTTGCAATGTAACATGCAAAATACACTTCAAGTACATATTTTAAGGCTTATTCTTGACAGTGTCCCTTTTTAAAAAGCAGGAAAATGGGATCACTTTTAGTGCTTGGGTACAGGGGAACAGATTCCTACGGTTTCTAAAAATTGGGATTATCCAATACATTTGCTAGAGAATTTTTCCAGTTAGTTACACAAAATCACTTGTCATTTTAAAGGATTGTAGAGGTCAGACAAAGGATGCTGGGTTTATAATCCTGTGTACCTTATACATTCTATATCCGTTCAATACACCTGGATGGGTTTTTACTTTTTTTAGGACTGAGACTTAATAGCTTAAGGTAACTTTTTCTTTAATGTAATGTAAATCCATTGCTGCTTTGTACAACTTTTTCTACCGTGTGTTTTCTTTACTTAGATCTTGACTAAGAACTGTTGGCGTCCAATAAACTTACACTTTGTTTCTTTTGAAATTACTGTGTCTTCTGCTGGAATCTCTTGGCAAAGTGGGATGTTATTGCACATACCATTGTGTCTGCGGGGTGGGAAGCATGTTTGTAAAAAAACGTCTTTTGTTCTGTTTTTGTTTTTTTTTTTTTTTTTATGTAAATGCTACTTTTACATTGCTAAAATAGTGGCTTTTTGTTTGTTTTAGTAGGTGCCCCACCCGAACCTTTTACTGGAAAACGAAAGAAAACCAACTGCTTTAGACAATCTTAAAAACTTGAGCACAGCCCAAATTCTGCTTCCTATGAAATCAGAGTCTGAGGAGGGAACACACATCAGCTGACTGTCTCCTTCCTATAAAACTGGACTGAGACAGATGTTTGGAAAGACACGGTCAGGAATTCTATGGTATTTTGCAGTGCCCTCCTCCAAAGCAGTTTTGCTGCTTGCATTTCCCTCTTCAAAACACAGTGTGGGAATGTAATGTGTGGATTCCCGTGGTGCAGAAAATGACCTTTCTATCTTTTGGAAGCAGGGTTTACTCAGTTCCCCTCTTCAAACTAGATAAGACCTGTCTTTCAAAATGCTTAGGCCAGTTTTCTCAGCTTCTTGGAGTCCACATCTGCCTCCCTTTGCCGTTTTTAACTTGTGCAATTTGGTCAAACCAGTTTCATTCACATTTGACAGAGGAGAGAAGGTCTCCACAGCTAATCTCCCACAGGTTTTGTACAAACCACTGACTGGATATCAAGGAATGGTCTCAGTGGGAAGGATGAGACTTGCACAGCAAGAGGATGTGCTGAACATTTCCCTGCCCTTTTCACCCCAGTGCTTGTCACTGTGTGCACTGTGTTGTTAGAAGGAGTGGGGCAATAGGTCAGGTGAAACACAGGGCACAGCTGAAGTACCAACTCTGCCAACTGGTCAGATCAAGGCTGGAAAGGGCACTCCAAGCTCAAGAGGAGTTGAAAACAGGGACAAGGGGCTCCTGACCTGTCCCCCTGTGGAGCATCCCTGCTCCTCCAAAGTTAGGTGAGCTGTGGAAAAGGCAAAGAGAGGGCAGAGAGCTGCTCTCTGACTCATTCGCAGAGTCTCAAGGCGCAGAGATCTGGCTCCCTCTTTTTCCTTTCAGCCTAAGGAATTCCTCCAGCTCTTCCTGCATCCAGTTAGGATCAACACACAGGCCTGTCTCCATTACTCCTTCAGAGCAGACAAACTTCTGCTTAAATCCCTCACAGAAAACACCTACTCTGGAGACCATACAGCCTGTATTTGACACAAAACTCAAGAAGCAAATCAAAATGATAAGAAGATAATGTCATGAGCACTGCACCTGTTTTCATGGCTATTTTTATTCTCATCCCAGTTGTCCATTTCTGCAAACAAATCTGGTAATGTTTTACTTTTCTGTTCAGATGATATTAACCATTTCCACTCATTTTTTTTAATATACAAACACTAACAGGATCATCTTTACTATTAGACCTCCATGGATAACATTTCTGGAAGGAACAAAGGGCAGCAAGCCAGAAGAGGTCAGAGAAAGTACCATGACAGCAGCAGAAGGATGTGAGATACAGAAGAGCCCATGCTGTGGCCCTGCCAAAAACAAGAAGAACAAAAAAAAGCAGACTCTGTTTTAAGGTGTAATTTGTGATGAACATGGCTATTTTGGTTGCCACTTTTTCCTTTCTTCCCTAAGGATTGAGGTGTTCCTGAGGTACGACACCTTCTAACCCTTTTTGGCTGACAGAAACTGCATCCATTACTCTTATGATCCATTACTCTATGCTATAAAGTCTATGAAACAGGTTAAGGGATGAAAAACTTCCCATAAAGCTGTTTAATAATATTTTCTCTACAGGCTTGCACCAGGGGAAATTTTGGTCCTCTTGGATCAGGCTTTGAAGGCTGCACATCCTGAGGGCTTCCTCAGGTGTGCCAACCACAGCTGTGCAGGGTTTGCTGCTGCCTCTTCTTTACCCATCAGTCAGCTGAGCAGCCAAATGCCACAAGAAGGAAAACTCTGCTTGGTTAGCTTGCATTCAGGTCGCTTGCTTCAGGAAAAATTTGACTGAGGTTAGTAAAGGCACGTAAACACATTTTTTGAAAGCACGAGGAAAAAAAAAATAATGTAAACCCACTAAACTTGCACTCTGAACAAGTCTGGAGGAGATCCATACATATTAAAATGAGATTCGAAATTGGGTAGTTTTTTACCAAATACAAGGCTCAAGATGGGCAGAATCACACAGAACATTCATTTTATGGACATGATCCTACAGTCTGTTCTGTTCCTCTAATGCTGTGTACAGGCAATAGGAGGAGCCAGAAACAAAGGACTGCACCATCCCAGCCACCTGAAGAACCACACTCAGAAGCATCACACTGAAGATGAAGCACCATCTCTATATGTATGCATTTGTGTATACAAAAATGCATGTGAGTGTGCTTAAATATGGCTTAGTTACATGGAAATTAATTCAGAGAAAATTCCCTGTTGGACCAAAGGTGTGTCACAACACACTTTGCCCCAAAAGTGTCTTCTCCGGTGTTTCCTTCACTAAGCAGTGTGGTTTCTGCCTGGCTGACAGCTGAGAGTGGGAGCGAGATGCACCTCCAGACTCCTGACTCCTTGGCTCCCTGTTGGGAACACCAAGGAGGAGGCCAGTCCATCCCAGCCTAAGAAAATGCAGGAGCATTAGTTGTGGTCAGCACCTGTTGTGGTAAAACAAAGTCAACCCACTTGAACATAATGTGACCTCAGGACTGAGGAGTTTCAAGCTTTCTGCCCTTTGCTGGGGCCGTAACATATTATGTCATCCTTGGATTTGTATAACCATGTTATGAGTGAGCCACTCAAGTGTTTTAGCCATAGCCCTGCATCCATGGAGGTGTGCTCTGGGATTGACAAATTGACACAAAACTGGCACGTGCCCTTGGATTTTCTTAGCTGTCTAGTTGAGTTGGAGCATTTTCTCTGCTCTCTGAGAGGGTTCCGAGTTTTTCCAAAGCCTTTTTTTCATACTCTTGCTGTTGGGTTCCTATAAAATTCCTTGAAGTGCTGCTGCTCTCAATCAAAAACTTTAAGGTTTCTTTTACTACTGACCGAGTCTTTTCTTCTTTCTGATGCCCAACATTCCCAAAGCCAGTTGGTCTTGGTGTCCTCAAACATCTGAGGGGTTTTTACTGCTTGGGAGAAGCCCACATTCCTGGGAAGTCACCACCTCCTGGGCTGGATCCCAAGATTTGAGAGAGGCACTGATCCCTCCAGTAGTTCCTTGTCAGGAGATTCTTCACCTCTAGCTTGGACATGGGAAGCCTGAACCATTTGGACACAACTCTGAGCCTAAATTAACCCACGGGCGAGAAAATTCACGAAGCTGGAATCCCCCATCGTGTCTAGAGTGCCGTCCTTGGGGAAAGCGGCTCAGAGTGCTGCAGCCTCACAATTCCAGCATCGCCACCTCTGGTGATCCTGGCGCTCTCTGGTGGAGAGAATAGAATCGGTGAAAATAAAGGGGAAAGAAAAGAGGGGGGGAAAAAAAGGAAAAAAAAAAAAAGCTTGTCTGTCGTGTTTTAGTTTGTAAAAGCTCACGCATTTTACTGAAGTTTGGTAAATATATTTTTGAAGAGTCATCGTCATAATAAAAAATAACAGTCTTGAAAATAATTTTCATTCTTCCATTGCAGCGTCAGATACCAGTAGTAAAATAAATGCAATTGTCAGCAATTCCAGAAAAAATGTCTGTTGTTTGCCTTTGTTCCTTTTGTAAAACTGTGATCACTTAGGAATAGATTAATTACCAGATATTGAATCATGGAATTACTGAATGGTTTGGGTTGGAAGGGACCTTAAAGATCATCCAGGTACAACCCCCCTGCCATGGGCAGGGACACTTTCCACTGTCCCAGGTTGCTCCAAGCCCCGTCCAACCTGGCCTTGAGCACTTCCAGGGATGGGGCAGCCACAGCTTCTCTGGACAACCTGTGCCAGGGCCTCACCACCCTCATAGTAAAGAATTTCTTCCTAATATCTAACCTAAACCTTCTCTCTTTCAGTTTGAATTCAGATCTGGAGAGAGGGAAAAGTATGACCCTACAAGGAAAAGCAAAATTGTTATAATATGACAAAATTATGACACTTATAAATGGCATTTATAAAATTAATGTGTGGGATATTGGTGTGCTACAATGAATACAAACACCATGGTGCCAATTATTTGTCTGTTTTCTCATGTTCTTTTTCCTTGTGTTCTGGTTTTGGGGTTAAACCACGACCTCTTGATAGGTTGTATTTCTGGTGCATGAATGCCTTCAAAAGAAAGTAAAGTATCCAAGGTGTACCAGCTTGGGTCCGTGGTTCTGATAGAGTTTAAACATGGCTTTGCAGCTTTGCTTTATGTCTAAATACACAATTCAAAATTATGATTGGTAAAAATGGAACATTGTGACCCATTTACTTTGAAGCTTAGGCAGTTTGTCAACAGTTATATTCATGGGGCATGGTTGTTTTTCCAAGACATTTTTAGGACCAGGACTGTATATTAATACCACTTATAATAACAAAGCTATAAAAGCAATTTTCTGATCTAATGAAAAACTCAGCTTCTGGCAGCATGTCCTCTTAAGCAATTAAGAGATGTAGGCATTTGGGCAAAGAAGGACTGAATGACCTAATTGAGCTGAAGTTTTTCTACTGTGAGGTCATGGTGGACATGCCACTTCTTCTTTGGTCTTTGGATAGATCAGGTGTCTCCTGATTTTGGAAAAGAACTGAAAGTAAGAGAAGTCAACGTGGAGGTCTAATGATGTCATCATCTCTGAGCTCTTTGTGTATGGAACAAGGCTCCTTCATTAAGAAAATTATGTTCTCTGGAACGCAGGAGTTGAGGGGGTTATTCCAGATCACCAGCCAGTCTCCTTGCCCCCCATGCCAGCTCAGAGTTATGAAAGCTTGCTTGGTGCCAGGCTGCTGACCACCTTCCAAGGAGGCTCCTCTGAGCATCCCACCTGGCCCTTGCTCCGTGTCTTTGCACATCCATCACTCTCCTTCTCAGGCAGCTGTCACAAAGCCTCAGAAGTACTGACTCAAAAGAGATGAGATGTGTCACACATGCTGAATCTCACCTAGAAAGGGGCTACAGAAAACAGACTGCACATAAGGATAGGACCATCTTCTGGCTTTAGGATTGTGCCTCTCCTTGCCCTCCTGAGCAAGCTTGCCACAGGCAGCAGGTGGAAGGACACGCCTGTTACCTGTCTCTGGCACAGCAGTAAAAGAGTCCTGGAACACTGGATAGAGCTCTGCTGGTCAAAGTACAGTTTTGCCAGACAAAGCAAATCTCACACTATTATACTGCCCTACAAAGCACTTGTTTCAGACTTTGTGTTAGGCTGCATGTGTGGCCTCTTAGGAACCTTCTCTTTCTTTCATGTGTAGAAAATATACTCTGGAGCTCAGAGGCAGAGAATTAGTGGGAAAGGTTTGGGTAGATTTTATCTCTGTGCACTGCAATCATGTAAGTGACCATTTAAGTGCAGTGATTGAACCTACTCCATAATATTTTTCTTTGCCATTGTTCTGCTCACAGCTTTAAAAATGAAACCGATTAAAGCAGCTGTGGTTTCATCCTGTTCCCTTTCCTTACGTCTGTCACGTGGGACTCAGGGTGATCTCAGATTCCAGGTGGTAGATTTGAGTGTATGCCCTGCTGTGTCCCACCCTGTCACACACATTTACCTGTGTCAAGTCCCAGCCACCGTTCCACCCACCTGCAACAAAGCTGAGAGTTCACACCAACAGTCAAGGCCCTAAAATTCTGCCTGCCTTCTGTCTGCAGGGTGAAAGAGCAGCTGCAGATCCTGGCAGCATCAGCGAACAAGTGAGATGTTTCATCTCTTTGTTGCTCATGTGCCTCAGGTAGCTCTACCAGCAGAACATTCTAGAACTACTCTGACATCACTCTAGGCCAGAGGAAGCTCCAGGTCTGCAGTTTTCTTCTTGCCTTTCCAAAACAGAGTGAAACAGTTCACAAAATTCGTACTTCAAAGGACCAAAACAGGACATGTGAGGCAACCACAATGAATTATCAATCTCCCTCATTTTACATTTCTGACAGATATCTATATATCTAGATATCTATATATATATATATATTACTTGCTAATTAAAAGGAAATCTGGGATTTGGGAAACACAGAAGTTGTTTAATAAAAATATAGCACCTATCAGAGCCTAGGAGCAAGTCAGACTCACAGCTCCCAGCTTCGGAGTACACAGAATTATGAAAAACTGATTACTTTACTAATCACATCCCCAGAGCGAGGCTTTGATGGGTGAGATCCTGAATGTTCAGAGAGGGCTATTCCAAGTTCACAAGGCGCATGAAAAAAAGAAAATAACTAAATATTAGCCACTACATGGTTTTGGTATCCTTCAAAAGTAAAAATGTTAAGTATTTCTAGTGACGAGATAGCTGATAAAGTTCCATGAAGGAAAACTGTTCCTAACATCTCAGTGTTATCTTTTAGTCTTTCTTGCCATTTCACATTCACTAATTAGACTCACAAAACTCCTGCCAGTTAGAGAAAACTGTCTGTGTGACAAATGTGGGGAACTGAAACACGGGACAAGCTAAGGGCAGGTTTGTCTGCCACGATGCAGGGCTGTATCAGAAAACCCTAAGGAGAAAAGCTGGTACAGCAAAGATACTGGTCTGGATCTTAAAATTAGCCCAGTTAATCAGTCTGGTCTCTCAGCAGGGTCCGTTAATCTACGTACAGAGCTGTGCTAAAATGGCAATATGCCTCTGGTTGTTCCAGTTTGCTCCCTGGTATCATGCAGGTGCACTCTAAATTACCTGCCTGGTGTCTGGTCAGTGAGTTGAGTGTGGGCTTTCCCTGTATCCCAAGCAAATACTTTTACCCCTAACTAGCCCATTCTTCTTATATCTTTACAGTAAACCAACTGCAGCAGATAAAACCATGTTCTAACCCTGTTAATCTTATAGATGCAAATGTGGACAATGTATTTATAACACAAAATTATCAAATTGCTTCTCAGGCAGCAACTTGATCCTCCTCTCAGAGGCCGAGCCCTCTTATTCTAAAATACTGTATTAAATGTTGGTGTTATGGTCCTTCAGGAATCCCAGGCTCCAGAGACCAAGGTGGAGCAAGGTATGGAGCAAAGATGTACCCTTGGTGAAGGAGGATCAGGTCAGGGAATACTTAAGCAAATGGGATACATGTAAGTCCACTGGCCCTGATGGGATGCACCCACAAGTGCTGAGGGAGATGGAAGATCTCATCACAAGGCCACTCTTCATCATCTGTAAATGATCATGGTAACTGGGAGAAGTGCCCAAGGACTGGAAGAAAGCAAACACCACTCCTAACTCCAAGAAAGGAAGAATGGAGGATGCCAGGAGTCAGCCTTGCCTTAATCCCTGAGAAGGTGATGGAGCAGCTAAGCCTGGACACTTTGAGGAACAAGGTGATCAGTCACAATCAGGAGGGTTTCACCAAAGAAAATATAAACTCATACAATGAAATTACTGGTTTGGTAGACAAGGGGAGAGCAGTGGACATTGTCTGCTGAGACTTTTGACACTGTCTGCCATCAGATCCTCATGGAGAAGCTGATGAAATTTGGGCTGGGATGAGCAGACAGCGAGGTGGATTGAAAACTGGCTGAGCAGCTGGACCCAGAGGGTGATGATCAATGGCACAAAGACTGAGAGAGGCCTGTAACTAGTGGTGACCCCAGGGGCCAATACTGGGTTCAATCCTGTTCAACAGCTTCGTTAATGATCTGGATGGTGGGGCAGAGTGTACCTTTGGCAAATTTCCTGGTGACACAAAATTGGGAGGCATGGCTGACACGGCAGGGAGTTGTTGTGCCATCCAGAGGGACATGGACAGGCTGGAGAAATGGGCTGACAGTACCTTGCAAAGTTCAGCAAGGGGACCTGCACCCAGGGAGGAACAACTCCAGTCACCAGCACATGCTGGGGGCCAGCTGGCTGGAAAGCAGCTTTGTGGAAAGGACCTGTGGGTCCTGGTCAACTGCAAATTTAATATGAGCCAACGAATATCCTTCCAGCAAAGAAGGCCAATGGCAACCTTGACTACATTAGGAGGAGTGCTGTCAGCAGGCTGAGGGGAGTAAATCCTTCCTCTCTACTCAACAGGGGTGAGACCACACCTGAAATGCTGTGTCTCCACTGAAGAGAGTCCAGTGAAACACCACTAAGATGATTAATGGACTGGAGCATCTCTCATATGAGGAAAGGCTGAGGGAACTGGGGTAGGGAGGGAAAGAGAGGTCTCATGGAGGGGATTTTATCAGTGTATATAAATGTTGGAAGGGATGGTGAAAAGAGGACAGAGTCAGGCTCTTTTCAGTGGTGCCCAAGTGACAGAACGAGACGCAAGGGGCATGAACTGAAACACAGGAGGTTCCCTCTGGACATAAGGAGAAGTTTCACTGTGAGGGTGACCAAGCACTGGAACAGGTTGTTCAGAGAAGTTGTAGAGTCCAGGGAGATATTCAAGAGCCATCAATCGGGCCATGGTCCTGGACAATGGGCTCTGAGTGGCCCTGATTGGAATGGGGGGCTGGACCATCTGACCTCCAGAGGTCCTTCCATCCACAACCATTCCGTGATTCTGCCTTGCACTCGCCTCCCTTTTTTCTTACCTTTGCTTCTAGCCATGAATGTGCTTGAAAATGCCCAGCAAACAAGCATTTGCTCTCTGGTCTGTGAGCCCACATGGCTTCTGCACCTCATCACCTCCACCTGCACAGCTCCCACACCAGAGCCAGCACTGTGGGGTTGGTAATTCCCCTCTGTGATCCACAGCACACACTCCAGGGGGCTGCAATTCCAGTTTCCAGCTGCAAAAATATCTTTCTGCCCTTAAAAAGGCCAAAGCCCAAGCAGAGCAAGAACTTACAATGACACTTCACTACAGCCTCAATGACGGGTTGTTTTAGCACATGGGTTGAGAAAAAAAAATTCAGGTGAGGTTCTTTGGATGGGAGCTGCCAGGGATAAACACAGACAGAGCAGGCAAAAAAAGGCAGTAAAAAAATGAGGACACAAATAGTGGTAAGCTGATAAGGCAGCACTCTGAAAACCAAACAGGAACTTACTGAAAATGAACGTGGCAAAAATAAATAATTCTGGAACTTTTATTTACTATCAAAACACAATTTCCTCCCCTTTATCACAAACCTCCTACTGATAACAACAGACATTCAGCACAGTCTGCAGAAAGTGCTTAGTCCTGAATTGATGTTCCAGGCTGCAGATCACAATGAAACATGGAATTGGGTTTTTTTCCTCCTTCCAGTGAGTTTGACATCCTGAGCAGAGGAGATCAGGAGGCACTGGGAGGAAAAGGGAAGCTCATGTTCACCCTTCCATAGGAAGCAGAGGGGAAAAATAAATGTCCAGTAATCTCCTTGGCTGTTCCCTCAGTCTATGAAGGCTGATCCCAGACTCCCAAGTGTTATCCTGACGTGTAAAGGGGTGCCTTCCTGGAATGCTTGCTTGGTACTGAGGGGAAGCGTGGCAATTTCATCCATTGGGATTCATAATTTTGCCACAAACCAGCTGAGTAAACCTCAGCCTCCTGAACACAAAGATTATATGATCTTCCTTTTTGGGGGAGGAAGCCAGGCCCATCTGTAGCCAACCCACCATGCCCTCAAGTGACATTAAAAGGGTTATTTATGTGTGCAAAGACACGCAGAGCTCTTCACATGACTTTTCATTTGCAGTTGTTGCTTAGTTTTCAAACGGCATCACTCAGTAGGGAAGGGGAAACTTTTTGCTGCATGAAAAACAACCAAAATTATTATATTTGACACCTGTGTCTTCACTCTCCCTACTGCAACTCCCCCTTTTAGCCCATCCTTGGGAGCACTCTTTTCGTCCCATTCTGCCCGAGGTTTGGTGAGAAGCACCAGCTCAGAGAACACCCACCCCTGCCCCCTGCCCACACCGAGCCCCTCTTACCCCGGGGTATCAGGAGCCCACCCAGAGCCCCTCTACCCCCGGGGTATCAGGGGCCCACCCAGAGCCCCTCTACCCCCGGGGCACCAGGCATCCATTCCAAGGGCACAAGGCATCCATCTCGAACCCCTCTCATACCCAGGGCACCAGAGATCCACCCCAAACCCCTCTTACACCTGGGATACCCAGCACCCACCACGGAGCCTCTCTACCCTCCTCTACCTCCGGGCACCAGGCATCCACCCCGAACCCCTCTTATCCCCGCATCACCAGCCGCCCACCACGAGCCCCTCTACCCCCGGGGCCATCAGGAGCCCACCCCAAGACCCTCTTAGCGCCGGGGGCACTGGGCGCCCACTCCAAGCCCCTCTACCCCCCTCTACCTCCGGCCACCCGGTATCCACCCCGAGCCCCTCCTCACCCGGGATACCGGGCGCCCACCACGAACCCCTCTACCCCCTTGTATCTCCGGGAACCAGGCATCCCCCACGAACCCCTCTTACACCCTGGATACCAGGAGCCCACCCCAAGACCCTTTTACCCCCCGGGGGCACCGGGCGCCCACCACGAGCCCCTCCACCCCCCTCTACCCGCGGGGGCACCAGACACCCATCATCGCAAGCCCATCACCCCCCGTCCCCTCCCCGCAGGCCATCCCCGGGGCCGTGTCCGTGCCCGGGCTCCCCCCGCACCGCCCCGGGGCGGGGACTGCGCCGTGGGCGGGCGGGGCAGGCGGCGCGTCCCGGGGCATCCGATCGGCCGGTCCCTGCTCCGCCCGCGGGTCGAGTTCAGCGCGGGGCTGCGGCCGCCGCCGAGCGCTCGGCGGGGAGGGCTCCGGAGCCGCGGCCCCCATTATGCTCAGCCATGGCGTGGCTGCCGGGCGGGCTGGCCGAGCTGCGCTGGGGCGCGCTGGTCGCCCTGTTCGTGGCGGCGCTGGCCACGCTGGCCGTGTACCTGGTGCAGTACGCGCTGCTGGCGCTGCGGCGCCGCCGCCGCCGCCCGCCGCCGCCTCTCCCGGCTCCCGCCGCTCCCGGCCCGCGGGACGAGCTGCTGGACGAGGGCGGCTCGGTGCTGGCCTGGGCGCTGTCGCGGGGCAGCTGGAGGCGGCAGTGGCGGCGGGCCTGGGTGGCCGCGCTGCGGGCCGAGGCGGCGGAGCGGGCGGTGAGTGCCGGGGATGCAGGTGAGGGAGGGATGGGAGAGGGGGGGATGCCCGGGCGGGATGCTCCGGGCGGCGCCCCGCGCTCGCCGGGATGGGAGGGACGCGGCTCCGGGCTGTCCCCGCTCCTAGGGACGCTGCGATTTGCTCCGGGGATAAACCAGGGTGCTGCCGGCGCGTTCCTGCCCCTCCGTGTGTTTGTGTATTTACACGTGTGCGTTTGGTGGCTGCTCGGCGGGGGTTTGCAGGAAGGAGCCGGGCAGAGGCACGGGATGGGCGCACGCGTGGGAGCTGGGAAGGATGGGGAGAAAGGGAAGCCGCGACCCCCGCAGCCCCTGGCGGGGGTTCGCACCGCCGATAACATTGTTCGGGCGTGGGGAGGAGGAAACAATGGAAACTTCCTGGCCTGGGCCTGCGGCCCGTCCTTCGGCAAATAATTCCCAGAACTGGGCTTCCCCAGTGTTGCCTGAGGCCCTGCTGAACCCGTGTGTGTGTGTAGTGTAACTCCAAAGGCTGGCGTCCCTCAGACCCGCTGGGTGATGGGATGCTCAGGGTTTGGTCAGTTTGCTTTTAACCTGGGTCAGGGAGGATGGCAATCCTTCCCATCCCACCCTGCCCTTCCCGCAAAGGGCGCAGCGTGGGATCCTGCTCCTTGGTGTGTAATGGTATGCTCGGGTCTAAGAGGTGAGGAGCTTAGGCGAGGCTGTGGCAACCTGATTTCCTTGTCCTGAGGACTGAATCCATGTCGTGTCAGTGAAAAATGCTGAGGCTAAACTGTCTAGGAAGCAGCATGTCCCCAGGTCTCCAAATTTCCTTGCATCCCTCTCTCCCTGGGGGAGACTTCTTAGACCTAGGAGGTTCCGTTCTTCTTGCACGCCAGGGAGCAGGCTGGGGAAGAAGGAAGAGTGGGGCAACATGTGTGTATGAAAGATAAGGAATATAAATTTAACACTTTCCAAATACCACTGTGAGTTAGGGCAGCGGGAGGAAAATACTTCGTCCGCCCTTTCAAATTGCACGAGGAGAAAAGCAGGGGCTGTGCTGAGAAATGAACGTTTGCCCTGCACTTGTGGAAGAGAAGAGCCCAGACAGCTCGGGCACAGGTGCTGGGAACTGAAAGTGAACCGGGCACAAGTGGCAGCTTCCCGTCCCTGCGCAGGGACCGGAGCCGCTCTGACAGGGACACGCACACCCTCCCTGCCCGGGCGAGCAGCTGGAGCGCCGAGTTCCCCGCCTGGCACTGCAGCGTGGCCGTGCTCCCGCTGTCAGGCTCCCAAAACAATGTCAGCGGCACGCAGCTAATGAAATTCCTGCGTGCAGAACAAGGCCGGGTGACGAGGGGAGCGGGGCTGACGGCCCGGTGCGGGGAGCAGGTGGGGAATGCAGCGCTGATGCTTCTGAAAGTATGACCTCACTGCCAAAACCCTGCCTTCCCCTCACTGCCTGCGTGGAGGCTGGGTGGCTGTCGGCACTGCCTCCCGTCACAGACAGGGAGGACTAGGGAGGGGAAGCCTTCTTTCCTCACCTCTGAAAGATGATATTTGGGATTTCTTAGTTTTGGCACAGCCTAGTGCAGCCATATTATTAGGCCAAAGCAAACAGGCCTTTTCAAACTGCAGCACTGATAAATCCTTACTCAAGAGGAGCAGTTTCACTGGACTCGATTGCTTTGCTCTGCACTGTACTGTTGTGCACCTTGGTATTCTACTGCAGAGAAAGATGAGTTATGATTAGGCCCATGGTTATGTCCTAAGTATATGTTTTCAGGCTCTACCCTATATTATGTAGTGAGGTGTCGTGCAATTAATACGTAGAAGTTTTGGCATACATTTGCAATTCCGGTGCATTTTTTATCACTTGTTTTCAAGCAGTGGCTTTGTCACCTAATGATGGTTCTTTTTTGTCTTCTTTCTCAGGATTCTCAGTTGCTCACGTTTGAGGAAGATGACCAACCAGAACCACTTGAGCTGGCAGTTAAAGAAGTTATTAGTGTTGTAAAGTCAGCTGAAGAGAAGGTAAACTTTGGATTCGTTGTGTTCCGGTGTACTTTGGGGCAGGAAATGTTACCTTTTATTAGCGTAGGTGGGAACTTTATTTGTCAATACTCCTGTACCCTTGCCCTGCGTTTGCAGGGGCTGGTAAGAGGGTACCTCTCTAATAAACCTCTGCATTGATTCAATTCTTTTGCAAGTCACGAGCAGAAGGTGCTCCAGGGCTTCTACCAGATGAACAATAACCAGGGTTATGCCAAATTTAGGGGTACGCCCTCAATGAGCTCACAGAGCAGAGCCCTCTCCCCCACCTCCACAGTCCTTAGGATGGTTCCCCATCCTATTGCTGAAGTGTGGGGTGGAGACTCCACAAAGAAAGAAAGAAAGAAAGGGACATTTCTCCTCTGGGACAGGAAAACATCCTTGTCTGCCTCTTGCTGTTTGTGTGGCTGATGACAGGTTTGCTTCGTAAGTGGGAGCTGAGTAAGGATCATTGGAAGAGGTGCAAAGCCCTGGGGGTGAAGTCTTGACTGTGCTGAATCCTGTGAGGAGCAAGTGATTTCTTTCTTCCTCTCCCACTGCACATACTGGGAGGTGTTTTAGTGCCTGTGAAATTAAAATAAGGCAGAATGTGGCTCTTAGAACAGGGCAAAAATGCATTAAAAGGGAAAAAAGATCTGTGTATGCTTATTATTATTATGAATTTTTGTCCTAGTGACTGTAAGTGCTACTTACATCTGAGCTTGTGCTCAGCTTTAGGCACCTGCATCAAAGTAGCCTGCAGCTTTTCTTTTAGTTTTGCTCTGTTATTTTGCTTTGCTTGTCTGATTTAGATGTTAAGCAGCTCTACTATGATTCCTCTGAAAACTATGCATGCTTATCTGCCTGATACACAACTTAGAGGCACACCCTGACTGGTGGCAGCTGGGGGACTGTGAACTTGTAAAGTTGTTTGTGCACTTGTTTTCTCTCTTTTTATTTGGTGGTGTTGTTGTTTTTTTTTCCTCTCCCAGAGATGGGGCTGGAGAGACTGGATTTAGTGAGGCTGTAGAGGTGGCACAAGTGTTAACTCTGTGCCACTGGAAGACACCAGGATGGGGAATTGTAAGGACAGGGGGCTGCTGGGTCTGAAAGGGATGTGCTGTGTAATGTGTGAAGCCAGCACCCGGGGGAGATCTGCTGCAAATAAAAGCTGGCAAGTAACAGCACAAAAAACTGTTGTCTTGCAGTGCAGTGTTTCTAAAACATTGCTGAAAATTGGGCAGGGCTGCAAGGGTTGGACTTGATGATCTCGGAGGTCCCTTCCAACCCAGCTGATTCTTGATTCTGTGAAATGTGTTTTCATGGGAGATGGCCAGGAGGAGGTCTGGGTCTGCTGGCTGCCCTTGGGCAGCGAGAGCATCATCATCTCCAGGCTAACACTGGTGCCTGTGTGCCAGAACCAAGGCACAGTGCTGCAGTCCTGGGTTCCCCTGAAGTCTTGTCGTACCCAATGCTGCAGTCCCCAGCTAACCTGGGTGTTGTTTACCTGTAGGTTCTGACTGCCATAGCAGGGAGGTAAGTTAGTGCCCACAGTGCCCTGTGGGCACCTTCCCCTGCTGTGGTGAAATTTGGGCAGCTGGAAGCAGTAGGTTCTGACTCCCTGGCAGCCTGAATCCAGGGAACTTCTCTCCTGTACCTGTGGCTTTGGAATCCTCCGCCCTCCCTTGTGCAGTCTCTGGTCCTTCTCTCTGACCTTTGGTTGAACCATTTGAGCATGTTAATCGAGCTGTTCCACTGCAGACAGCAATCTAATGTGGTTTCAAAGCAGCTTAAATATAAGCACATTTAAAAATTTATTCGACTAAACCAGGTTTGCTTTCATCCTCTGGGTTGTTCTGAACTGTTCCAAAAAACCCATTTCTATAGCCTTGTACACAGCTGCTGGAAGAATTTCTCTAAATTATTCTTACTCCTTCAGTTAAGGTTACAACCTGAGTATTTATTTGAATTTCAGTGTATAATAACCTTAGAGTGGCACTCTGGTACCTACTTTCCCTTCTTCTTTAGTTGCATACCTTTCTCTAAACACCTCAGGAGTTCTCCTATATGATAATTGTCTCTTACATATTCCTCAGGTAATACCAGGGTCCAAAGGGGTTTTTTGTGGTGTTTTCTTTTGCCCCCTCCCCTTGCTCTTCAAACTCTCAGTATTTGCATATGAAATTGAAATCTCTCTTTGCAGTTTGTCCAAACTCAAGCTTCTGGTACATGTTTGTGAGTCTCTACCGGTGCGACTGGCTCTGGATGCAGTTTGTGACCACGTGCTGTGTGTTTGTCAGTGTTGTAGCATCCCACAGAGCTCTGCACTTGCCTGAGGCATCAGCTCACACAAGACTCTTTTCCTGCAACCTGTTCAACGTGCTGCTTTCCTTGTGATCTGTATGGAAGGAGCGTGTGGGTGCCTTGGCTCAGCAGCCAGCGTTTGATTTATTGCACGTCGTTTCAAATATGACTTAGACCTTGCATCAGAAGGGTTGTGGCCATCAAAGGAAGCAGAGGATTGAGGGCGAGGGATCAAAATAGCAGTAAACATGGGATGTGCAATGCTTTCGTGCAGCTGTGTGCTGATAGAGGCCTCTTATCAGGTGGGTGGTCCTCTGTCCTCTTGTGTGCTGGGCCATGGAGCACAGCCAGGTGATGAGCCTGGGAAGTCTTGCTCCAAAAGAACAGCCAGGCAGACTGTAATTATTATATTACTGCTGTCAGCCCTGTTTATGACCAGGACATGGGCTGGCACCTGCAGTCCTTAGGTATGTACCCGCTGTCCTGGCCTTGAAGAAGCTGGAAGTGGTGAAACTGTGTTTGCTCCACGGTGAAATGCTGCAGACACGGTTGGAATGCTGCTGCTTCTCAGCTTGGCCAAAGCTGTTGTGATGGGAACAGAGCTGCTCTGTGGCTGAAGGTTACACCACACTGCTCCTTGATAAAGCCTCTGTTTATGTGTCGCCTTCACTCCCAGTTTTGGGCCGGAGCCTAAATATATAGAATGAAGTGGCCTGTTTTCATTGTGTGGTATTGGTTGTTTTGTTTTAATAAAGTAAACATTAGGAATATTCTTAGCTATTTCTGCCAGCCTTTCCATTAGTGCAGTCTGTTTCCAGAGGATTTGAGCTTCACAACAGCGGCAGCAACAAAAAAGGCAACAAAAAGGAAGATTCTCTTGCTGGGGACTTGGCACAGAGGGTTTGGAAGGAGCAGGCAACCACAGAATTCTTCTTTCTTTTTCTGCTTCATGCTTAACTGGAAAGGGATAAAATTTCTTCAGAGTGCCATTCCTTTAATGAGTGATAATAAGTTGATATATTGTCTTTTACCTCCAGTTTTGCTTGAAAAGCTGTCCCAGAGCTTTGCTGCTTCAGTGACTGGTGTTTTTTTACAAACCTAGGTAGAATTATGGCCCATGCAGCCTTTTTTTTTTTTTTCAGTTTCTGTGCTAGTATAACCCTTTATCCTTACTGTGTTTACTCTTCTTCCATGATTCTTGCTGTCAGTAAATGTGTTATGAAGGAATTGTATTTCCTTCCCGCTTTTGTTTAGCTTGGCTACATAAGTTGCTCCTTAAGTCTGCTTTCACAACGTTGTCCTGGCTCATAAGTCTCTTCTCCATTCTCAGCAGCAGCTCCAATTAAATCCATGTTCTTGAACTTGGTGGCTGAAGTGACACACAGCCCTACAGGTGAGGTCTCACTGTGCAAGGAGGTAGCACCTTTTGGTCCCTGAAAGTACTTCCTTGAGGGGTTTTAAGCTCCAATCTGCCTCCTGTGGGTGCTTCACACTGTGACTGATTTGTTGCATCCAGGTCTCTCTCCCTGTGGTGTTCTCCCAGTGATAAGATGTTCTCTGTGTGAGTAGTAGTTGTTAATTATTACACTAACACACGCACTGCACATTTTGTATTGCATTTCTCTCCTACATTTCAAGGTTTTTCAGCTTTCCTGTGTGATGTCCTAGTCTTCCTTTGTGTTGCTGTTTCCCAGCTTGCTTTCCTGAGCATCGCATTTTCTTTCAGGTTTCTCCTGAGGGATTTTGGATGTTAATTGTGCAGTAGGTTTGATACCTGACAGGCTCCTTTGTAACTTGTTTCCAGCTTTCACCTCCTTGCTCGCTGTCCTCTCCCTATCCGAAAGCACATCCCCGTTCCCCTTAACGTGGGAATGACAGACAAAACAGCACAACGATCCAAGGTACTTCAGAAGTGGGTGTCTTGTCCAAGGAGCACATCAGGCTGGGGGTTTGTTTGCTTCCCTGGAGATGACACTGGTTTTGGCACTGTCAGGTGGCCTGTCTTGTCTTCGGTTGCTACTGCAGATGTGTGTGGGCCTCCTGAAAGCTTGTGCCACATCTGCCGGCTTGGCACAGGGAGCAGGGATGCCTCAGCACCCCCACACAGGTACATTCTGTCTCTGCAGCTGAATTGCTGTCCAAGCTACTGTAGCACAAACTGGCAAACCTCTCCTGGGGTTCATTGTCTCTTACTGGCCTCCGTATCTTCAGCTGTGCTGTCCCTCAGGTGGTTTGACAAGACTTGCATGTTAGTGAGGCCAAACCAGCAGGTCTGCTTCTGGTGTTTATTTGTTTCCCCCCTTCTGAAGTGTGAGGACTGCTTCCTGTCCTTGCACCGTTTGATACTCACTTAACTTGACAGGTGGATTGAAAATTCTTCCTGTCCTGTCTCCTTGTACTCCCTGCTCGTTTGTTTTACTCCCTCTCCCCTTTTTTTCCCCACGTACTTGAATTTGTATGTGTCATTCTCAAAGGAGTGGATAAATTCACATGTTTTATCAGTTTCTGCCTTGTTTCTGTGGCTGAGCTGGAATCTCTCTCTCCTGCACTCATTCCATCACTCACCCTGCCTTCACCGTGGTGTTTACCATCAGGTTGGAAAACTGACTTGAGGTTGTCTCATTGCCTTTGCAGGCAAATTCACTTTGATACCAGCTTCTAAAAATCCACACCTACCTGTGCCTGGGTTAGATATTTTATTTGTCTTCTCTCCTTCATTTGGTCTGTGTCACTTGGTAAACTGGGTGAAGAGGAGTTGGTGAAGAGGCTGGAGAAACCCCCTCAAAGAATTTAAGGCATTGGCTCTGGTAAACAAAGAAGATCATGTAATTCTTTTTCTGAACAGCTCAGTGTTAACTTGTGTCAAGTTAACTTGTGTCAAGAGGCACAAGTTTCTGACTGGAAAAATTATCTTCTGGTGAAGTTTTAAACCAAGCACACAAACTGTCTGTGTGGCCATTGAGAAGATAAGTTTTCCATGCCAAAAAAGAGCCTTCCCAGAGAAATATGGGAGAAATATTTCTATGGGAGAAATATTTCTATGGGAGAAATATTTCTATGGGAGAAATATGGGAAATTGTGAGGATCCTAAATCTGATCCCTACAGTTGAGATCAGGGCAGCTTTCACTGTGTGGTTGCCTCACGGTGAATACTAATTTTCTTGTGAAAATGTTAAATGTTTGTGCTGCTTACATACTGGTGAGTAACCCCGAGTAACCTGTTCTTTCTGCAAATAAATACCACGTGCTATAAAACTTGATTTCCTTCCAGAAAACAAACAAAAAAAGGCAATCAAGGCCTGTACCGCTGGGGGTTTTACACACACGTGTGATGTGGTCAGGGCCTGGGGAAGGTGAAGAAGATCTTCCCCATCAGGTCTGTCAGAACTTCCCCCTGAAGTCCCAGCCCTTCAGCTCAGGGAGGGAACCTGCTGCTGCCCTTGGAGAGGGGAGGGAGGAGTAACAAAAAGGGAACGTGTAAGGTGCAGATTGTTGGGGTGCCAATGCCAAAGCTGAAACCTCAAGGTGAGAGGACACCACGTGTGAGGAGCAAGGGCAACATGGTGCTTCTTGAGATGAAGGAAGGAGTAAAAACTGAGATTTTGCAGCTCTGTCCAGAGGAACTGCAAAGGGAAAATGTCAAGATACAGAGGGGGAGGGCAAAGCAAGGGGAAGGGTTTTAATAGCCATGAGTGCACAAGTTTGGGCACTTGAGTGTCTCAGCAAAATAGTCTTGCTCCAACTGTAGTGCTTTTTCAGTCTCCTTTGTTCCTGCTCTTGTTTGTCTGGAAGAGAATTGTTTTCAGGATAATTGTACTAACAGTTTTAGATACCTGTAAGCAAGCTGTGTCACAGCACCTGCAGCTCATGGGGGGACAAAGCCCAGTTGGGCCAAGGAGTTTTGCCACCACAGCTCACCCCCATCGTGGGCCAGTGTGGTCAGGGGTGGAGAAGGGAGGCTGGAGGGTGGTGAGGAAGCATCAGGAATAACCCTGGTATGGGGGTGATCACGTGCCAGGAGTCAGCTGAGTATGGGAAGGGATGGCAGAGGACTGAGGAGGAGCAGGGACACAGCCTTGCAGGCAAAAGTACCCAAGGAAGGGCTGGGAACCCCTTTCATGGGGGATCCCCAAAGCACATGGAGAGACCTTGGCTGGTGATGGGTTGTTTGTGCCAGGGGAGGTGCTGGAGGGGGAAAATACCTTGGTCTTGGTTTCTTTGTGCTGCTGCTTTACCTCCTTAGAAGATCTGTCTTGCCCAGATGTAGGATCACAAAAGAGAGCTGGGGGTGACCCCTCCAGGAGTCCAGAATTAGCTGCTGTACAGGGCTTAATTTTTCAAGAGCTGCTTGTTATAAAAATGAACAGTTTTCTAGACTCTAAACCACAAAGTGTTGATGACCGGGGATGTCCCTGGTAAGTGGGGTGGGAGAGAGAGGAACATAAATGAAGTTGAAGGGCAACTCTCTTCCCGTTCAGGTTCCTCTGGATGTCTGTCCTTCCTCTTTCTCTCCCCTGTTGACCAGAAAGGGATGCTTTGCCTGATCATCCCTTCTCCAGCTCTTCATCTGTGCAGAGAAAATGAATTTGAGGAAGCAGGTTGGATGGGGGGCATGGGTGGGAGAGGAGCACAGCACAGAAAGCTTCAGTATTTGTCTTTGTGTGACTCCTGGGGAAATTGGCCTTTATGTTTCTGCTCTGGTCTATCAAAGTCATCCACAGTTCTAAAGGAAGGTCACTTAACAAGGGAAACAATAGTTGTGGTTTCTTTAATCAACTTCTCACCACTTGTGGCAGGATCTTAAATGGAAAAAAAGTCGCTTTCTCTTCAAATTCTAGCCCAGAATTCTACTGCTCTCAGTATTCTGACCCCTTCATCCATCCTGATCCCAAAACGAAGAGATTCAACTGATATAAAGATATGTTATTTTCCATTTACAAACATGGAACTGCTCATTTTTCTGATTGGATTAAAAAAATAACACATCTGTACCTGAAGACCACAGTTATTTTATTAGAAGTGAGGGCAGAAGAGGGGTAGGACTTAGTAGATGTCTTGGCAGAAAATAAATTCCTCAAGGAGACTAAAAGTGCAAACTGTACTGGTTTGGGCTTTGAAGCTAAAGGTAAAAATAGTTTTAAAAAATAATTTAGCATCTCTTGACAAGAACGAAAGTTCCACCACCTTCATTGTCTGTTTCCATGCTTTACTTGGAATTAAACATGATTAAGAAACAAGTGGCACATAAACTCTCTGGCCACACTTTTTTTTTAAAGCATTAATCAACCACATACCTGGCAAGCTTGGCTCCTGGACATCCAGAAATTCCAGATGATTGGCTCTGCAGCACATGTGCAGCAAGTCCAACTTGTTTTGCATGCACTGAACATCCTGTGGATGTGTGGATGAAATGTGCATGGATGATAAACCACTGCATTTAGGACATGCAAGTCTCAGCAGCTTTTGCATCAGGCCTGTCCTTTTTGCTCCTCTTCCCTCTAAAAAGAGGGAAGAACCTGTTTATTTTTGAGGTGTTCCAAGAGCCACCATGTCAGTCCATCATGAATAGAGTGATTCTGTGTTTCAACTCAGCTACAAGTGAAATAAGCAGTTGAGCTCTTCATTCCTGTTAGCTATTAAAAATACCTTAAAATCTTTTATATTTGACCATAATAGTGGGTGTTCATGTTGATTGTCTGGGATTAATGTCAGAAATCACTTCTGAGGGCATTTAGACTTGGAGAAAGGGGAGAGGTGAGCTCTCTCTATTTGTCCACTTCTAAACTATAATTTGCAGAAGACAAACCTGAAAAGGCAAATCTTGTTGCTTGTGGGTGTGGTTGGGATTTTTATTTGTCATCTTTGCCCCCCCACCCCCTTCTCCTTTGTAATTAAGTCTCTACCTTAATGGATGTGCTCTGAAACCCTCGATAATGCTCTGGTCATCCTTAAAACGCACCCTAGAGAGCCCAGGGAGATGAAATATATTTAAGGAGAGGCCGATAAGGATCTTCCAGAAGGAACAGTGATTCACTTTAAAGCCTTCAGCTTCAATTCCAGTGCCCATAAGTGGAGCAGTGAGTGCACAAACACAGTTTAATAGCATCATGCAGAGTTTCTGTCAGACAGATCTCACAGCGAGTTAATTTGTCTGTGCATTGCATTGACCTGATTACCTTCGCCTGAGTCAGTCTAAGGAGGGCTCAGCTGTCCTTTCCAGTGGAGCTGTGGGGACAGTAACCACAGAGGAGGGACAGTGACAAGCAGATGTCTCCAGCCAGCAGGTCTGGTTGCAAAGTGATCGTGGTGTAATGAATGTTTTCTGACTTCTATCCTTGGGGGCTTTTCCTGTGCCACCAGCCTGCACACTCCAGGAATTTTGCCTGGCAGCTCCAACACCCCAGTCAGTTTGCAGAGGAGAGGGAGGAAAAGCTATTTGGTGTTTGTAAACTCAATGTGATAACAAGTTAAATTACTGCTTGTAAAAGTGAGGGAATGGACTCAACAAAGTCTGTCGCAGTGTGGTGGCATACAGAGTTTTCCCAGATGTTTAGTTTTGTCACCAAATTTCAGGACCTTTCTTGGTTTGGCCAAAGGCTTGAATAAACTTTTGAAGGCTCCTGTTCTTTCCCATCCCCCTGGGAATTGGAATTACTCAGGCAAAATCCTCTTCTGTAGCAGCAGGGTTATGCCAAAGTTTCACGTTTGTAGGATACCACTAAACTAAAACCAACTGTCCTGTGTCAGGCTACTTAGTTCTGAGCAGAAGAGGAAGAAGAACAAACATCTTTGTCTCCCTTATGCAAAACTGCCTCTTTGAGCTTTTAATATCTAGATATATGAAATTGAAAGGAGTCTTTGTCAGGTGGGGAGTTACTTTTGAGTGAGATAATAATACAAAAGAAATTTTGAGAAACACCATAATTTGCAGGCATTAAATTTCATGTGCAGAATTGAACACTGGAACTACATCTTTTTAGAAGAACGTACAGAAGGAGGCAGGAACATTCATGAAATTGCTCAGGAATTTCCCACCTGTGGAATTTGGCATAATTCTGATAGCCTAAAGTCCTTCCTTAGTTCCTTTCTCGCTTTCACCCAACCATCTGAAGACTAACTTGTTTTTCTCTTTCTTTGTTTCCCCTCGCCCTTTTTACTTCTTTAGGTGGTTTCTTGCAATGTTGTGGGGGATTCTGTCAGGTTTGTTGTCGCCGTCTCTGACCCTTCGCCCGCGGCTGCCGAACCTCAGTCCTACAGTGTGAAACTGTCTCCACTTCACTTGCAGGTAAAGGGTTCCTCTCTCTTCCCTTTGTTTTGTTTCATTTCATCCCGCAGCTGTTTGCAGGCTGCGTATTCACTTGTGTTAACACTGGTAAAACATTTAGTAACGTTACACTTTACCTCCGGGGCAAGTGGTAAATTCATAAATTACGGATAAATAACACGTTGGGTAGAACAGTCGGATGTATAGAACAGTTCCCTTTTTTTACTGGCATGCACTCACAAAGATTAAGCACCTTCTGCCTTCTTGGATTGTCACTGTGAAGTTACTTATAACATTCTTCCTTTGTCAAGCCTTGGTATGGGGCTTGGCCTACAGCTTCTCGACAGGACACCAGAACACTCTCCAATAACTGCTTTCTTATCTACAGCTCCAGCTCTCTGTGAAAGACAAAGGAGAAGATGTCAAAGTTGAGTGGTTCCTCATTAACACCAATGAAATCAACTTTGAAATCCAGCCAGCAGTGCAGGAGGTCAGTCAGTAAGTTTTATTTGTTGTAGTGGTAGAGAAAACAGGTCTCCATCCCTTCGGTCCAAAACGTAGTGTAAAGCCTCTGCCATGGCTCAGTCACCAAACCCCCTCCATCTCTGAAATCTGGGATCATCTGTAGAGATTACTGAGGCATTAGACATAAGTCAAGTCTGTATTTCATGGACAAATAACTTTGCAAACATTTTTTGTCCAAATTCAAAAGTGTGAAAAACGTCTGTTCCTAAATACCTTCTCTCTGAGCACTTCTAAAATAATTAAAAAACCCAGCTGTAATGGTATCCTCATCAAACCAATTGCAAAGTTGCTCCTTTCCTTAATTTAAACCAGTTTTGAAATCTGGTAATGATAGTTCAGAAATAGCTGTGAAAAAATACAGTTGTTTAAGGAAATGATGGACGATCTAAAAAATATTTTGATGCTTTTGGAATTTCACCTTATCTTTGTATATAAACAACTGATTTGTTGGGGATTGTTTTACTGGGACATCCCCTGAAAGAGTTTCTTCATGACTGAGGTTCTCTTCTGCTTTTGACCCTTCACAATTATATTTTTTTGGCATAAATGTAGTGACTTAAGCCTTTCTTACAACAGAGGGTGAAGACTTGCTTGTGTTTTGTGAAGCTGCTTTTCAGACTGAAGGCCTTGTTAAAAAATAGGTTTATTGTAGAGCTACTTCTAAAGACCTGTACTGAATGCCCTAATTTATTACCACAGCTTTTGTACACAAATATGTGAAACTCATAACTAAAGACAGACAAGTCTTTTGAAGTGTGCTTTAATGTAGATTTTACTGTGCACACGTAGCAGTGTAAATGACCCTCACGTGCTGGGGTGTCATGCTGATTATCCACATATTGAACAGTCATTAAATTATTCCTGACAAACACAGATGACTCTACAGTCACTGGACTTCACAACCAGCTTTTTGAGAGGTGCCCAAGTCCAGCGTTGCAGGGTTGCAACTTGTTATGCTTTGCCCACGTTTTTAGAATGAGCCTGTTAAGTTCTTAATAGTTAAAGGCTTTATTTTCCCTTTGAAGTTTCTATTAGCACTCAGGGAAGAGGGGAGGCAATAAACAAAGATCTAAAACCTGTGAGCAACCTACACCTCAGAAATTGCTTCAGCTCCTAAACTCAAGCGTCAGCTTTTGTGTCCTGTTTTTTTTTTCCTCTTTTGGAAGCGAGATCGTGTGTACAAATAAATACCTGTAATTACTTGTGATTATCTACACAGTGGTTTTGTCATCACACAGGCTGGGTATAACAACCCATTTTCTTTTGATAGTGGCTGGGTGAACCTGAGCTGTGTTTGGCAACCTGGCTGACTCGTAGGGCTTGGGTTTGCATGGGGTGACTTGGTGTGCTGGTGTGCCCCAATCTGGCTGTGGTGACTGGCTGTGCACCCCTAGCCCATGTCAAACCCAAAGTGAAACCTGTTGACTTCATCATTTTGGGCTTGCCCTGTTGAGGGTGTCGTGGTGGAGCATGACTTTCTGAGTAAGGATGGCTAAAAATGAGGTTGGGCTGACAGGAGGCTCTTTAATTGATCTCTTTTCCAAGTAACTATGGAAACAACAGAAAATACCTATGAGTAGAAGTCCAGTGACTGTGGTTGTTGTTGTTTCTTTTAAATAACAAATGTCAGAGAAGGTTGATGGCAAAGCAAGTGGCAACCGGGATTTTAGAATTTGATTTGTTCATCAAGCAGTGTTAAGGTAAAGGCAGGGGAGGGAAATTACCTCCAAAACAGCAAGGACTAACCACAGTTTATCTGCTTATTTAAATAACTTAAGTAATGAAATTGCTGACATGGAAATTGCTTTAAACAGCCTAATTTACCTAAATCTTTTTTAAAGTAGACAAGTATTATCTTCAGGTTACAGATGTGCCTCTTTCCTTGGCTCTTGTTTGAAGGAGGATGGTGTGAGTACAGCAGAGTTTCTGTGGGACTGGCCAATGCTGTTGTATGTTTTGAACCTGTCATCAGAGGCCAGTTGGGTAAGAAGGCAGTAAAGCAGGCATTCTGTACACAACATTCCTGGGATTTTTATGAAACACCCTAAATGTTTCTGTAACACTTGGGTAATTGGGGAAGGGCTGTTACTCCAAATCTGTTTGGCCTCTTGTGTAACCTCACAACAGTAAAGTCTCCCAGTGTGGTATCAGATGGGAAAAGATGGATGAGTCCTCTGTTTTTAGGTCAGATGTTTGTCTCCTGCTTAAATCTTTTCTTTAAAGAAGAAACCTCACTGAGATTTCTCCTGTGCTACCTTCAGAGCTGTTGGGTGTCAGACTGTCCCTTCTGGGAAAGCTCAGTTTAAAAATCTACTCCCTGTAGGCAGCTGAGCAGAAGAAAATTCCTGAGGACCATGCTATGGGAAGCAGGCATTCTCCAGGAACACAGAAAGGGCAGGGGCAGGTCACTGTCTTCACACACCTTATCATACCAATCGTGAAGCTACATGTGTAATCAAAATCTGTGGTCTGTTCTGATCCCTCCGAGATTGTGGTGCTGAGCACAGACAGCCATGACATTTTTTGAACGGGCAAACTCACAAGCCAGTCCCCCAGAGCATCACGAGTACCTGTCCTTGCAGTGCACTTTTTCAGCAAGGTTGAAGACCTCCAGGAGATGCTGTAATATTTTTTTTGTCAGTGCAGCACAGGATTAGTTTCTCCTCAGCTGCTGCAGGCTGGCATAACTCCCATTAAATCTGCGGAACGGTGCCGATCTGCTTATCTGATGACCTGATCTGCTCGCTCCTCGGAGTGCAGAGCAGCACAAAATCTTTAAAACACCCATCATAAGATAAAAGCTGTTAGTGAAACTTCTGGCTAATAGTCTTCCTAGCTCTCAGAACAGCATGTGACTTTTTTAACTGTTTAACTCTAGTTTTCCTTTAATGCACAACATAGAAATTTAAGTAATTCTTTGCATGATCTCTTGTTAAATTCTGTTGTTGGCAACAGAAACCACGTCTCCCTCTGACAAGGTTAACGTTTGATAGCTTTGGTGGTTTAGGTACACCAAATTTAATTTTGCCTTACCTTATTCTGAGTTTTGAGAAGCCTTATTGATTGTTTCCTCCTAGGGACAGGCAGCAGGGACACGTGCAATACCTGAAACGCTCAGAGATGTCTTGAAGAACCTCTTTAGCTCAGCTTCTCCATCTGTGGTGTTGAGTGTGAGGCCTGCAGATACAAAGGAGGTCCAGGTAAGTCTTGCTCCTGCCAAAATCCTTTGAGAAGCGTCCTTCTGCTTAGTGTTTTTATTACATATCCGTGACTCACAAATGAGCAAGTTTAAGACTGTTGTGTGATCAGAAACAACTGGAGGAGATTTTTTGAAGCAACGTAGCCTTTGGCAGTGAGGGCTCTGTGATCACACCGGCCCGTGGCTCTCTGTTGGGTTACACCCCGTCTCATCTCTGTTCCCCTACATCAGCGTGACATGAGCCCGGGGTGCTTTCATGTCCATAATCCCTCTTGTTCTGCTTGCCTTTTGCAGAATGTACAGAACACAAGCCTTCTCCCTCAGGGCACTAGTCCTCCCAAACCTCCAAGGGCTCATGAACTCAAGCTGCTGGTGAAGAACATCGCGGTAAACCCGCCCCATCACCGTGCTGCAGGTAACGCAGCCCGTGAGGTGCTGCTCGTGTTCAGGCAGGGTTGGATTGTTTGGTGGGTTTTGTTTTTTTTCCTTTCGGGCAAAATAATGTGGAAGTTCTGGGTTACGACCTTCTCTCAAAAGGGAATTGCTTTACTCCGAGAAACAGACTTCATGGAATCATAGAATGGTTTGAGTTGGAAGGGACCTTAAAGATCATCCTGTTCCAACCCCTCTGCCGTGGGCAGGGACACCTTCCACTGGATCAAACCTCATCCAGCCTGGCCTGGAACACTTCCAGGAGTGGGGCATCCACAGCTTCTCTGGGCAACTGGTGCCAGTGCTGACTTAGTCCTGCTTGTGCAGGTTTTGGCTTATACTGTTGGCAGTGACATTGGTTTGATTCAGTGTTATCTTATTTTTACAGCTGCTTTTCTTTACTTCTGAGCAATTTTCTGGTTCATCTGAAACTCTCCTCTGTGTAAACTCTTCAGAGGTGATCTTTTGTTGTCAGGATTTCTCCCCCTAAGGAAGTACCTCTGGGGGTAGGGGAGGCAGTACCTCTTGCAAGTGGAGACTGAAGCCAGGAAGGAGGTCACTGCCTAGTGAAGTTGCTGTGTTGGTTTTGCAAAGTAGCACCAAGCCTGTCTTACAAGTATTCAGACTTCTCCAAGTGCAGTCAGGCCTCTGTTGCTGATTGAGGCACGAGGAGGAACGTTTCAGGTTTTGTCAGCAGAAATACGAATTTGAGGCTCTGTTATTTACAGTCACTAAACAGTTCTGTAACAGTCTTTTTAATGGAAGCTTTTGGCTGCTAAATTAGGCAAGGCACAAGTTTTGGATAAATATATCCTACTTGCTGTACTCCTTTTTTCAGTTAGACGTAATAGGTTTCTGCCCTAGACTCTTGCATAATGCTGCTTTGCTTATCCTGATTGGAAGTGATTCCCCTAAAAATTTCTGCAGGCTGTTTTTTCTTTTAAAAACAAATTATTTTTAAAGCAGTTCTGGAACTCTGTGCTGTGAAATGTCCTCTATAAATAAAACTGTACTGGAAACTGCAACCTGGTCTAGTGGCAAGTGTCCCTGCCAATGGCAGGGGGGTTGGAACAAGATGATCTTTAAGATCCCTTCCAACCCAAACCATTCTATGATTCTGTGATTTGTTATTACTGTACAATTTTGTAGTGCAAATTAAGCTTTCCAAAAGAGCAAGTCATTTTGACTGCATTTAAAAGCCATGAGATGAGATACCTTTATGTGCATACAGTGCATAGAGTAGAAGATTGACCTTATGACAAACCTCTCTGCACCTTCCCTGAAAATGAGAGGAAGAGTGCACAGTGAATGTTGCTCTATTCTGGGAACACAGATGTTGGGAGGCAAAATCCCCATTTGCTATTGTCAAAGGAGATGGAGGGAATTTTGCTGTTTCCTTAGCAACTCTGGGAGTGTAAACATTTGGAACTGAGTATGAGAAGCAAAACTTCACACCGTGGTTTAACTGGTACACTTGAAATCCAGTGGAAATGCTGCACAGCTGGAAAGGTGCTATCTGCTGGACATAGCTTGCTGCCTTTTAATTATTGTTCCTTTCCATTTTCCTGTCCTTATCTTGCCATAATTAATTATCCTGTTGGAACTCTGAGACCCCATAAGACTGTGCAGTATTTCAGGCCAACCTGCATAGGTACATGGAGGGTTGGAGAAGGGCAGTTTGTCTGTCTTGACCATTTATCATCCATGATAATGATCATAAACCAAGTATGATTTATCATAAATCATGGATGCTAACATGGTTTATAGGAGCTTGTGGCTCTGCTGTTGATGTGTTAGTTCAACTGGTGAATAACCAGTAGCAGAACTGGTCTCTGCTTATGGGCTGTGCTCATTTTTCTCTCCTCAGTTTGTGTATGTAAACAAAGATTACCCTGGATTTTGTACTGCATAGTCCACAGGGAATCATCTAGGGCAAAAGTGATTTCTGCTGTTAAGGAAGAAGCTGTTGGTTGTTTACACCAGGGTGTGCAGGGCAGAAGTGCTGCAGTCCCCTGCTGGGTACGATCAGTGAGTGGCTCTGGTTGTAGTTTCAGGCAGAGCTGTGCAGGTCTTTCTGCCCTGGGCTGCTGAGCACAGGACAGGCTGCAGGGACATATGGCTGGGTGAGCAGAAACCACCCCAGGTTCATTAACTCAGGCTCAGCTCACTGGGAAAGCAGCTCAACTACTTACTCCAGGGTCAGCTTGGATCCCAAATAAGCTGCGTGTACGCCGTGCTTTGTCTCCTCTAATAACCTTGCCAGGCCCAAGCTGCCTCTGTGCCTGAGACAGGGATGATCCACAGCCCTGAGTCATCAGCAGAGGACAACTGAAAGCTGATGATAGTAAATATAAACCAGTAAATATTCTGGAGAATTGGAGGCAGCATCTTTTGTTCGCTTTGCACGCAGTCAGCACTGAGCTTTTTTTGTCACTTTCCTTGATATTTAGGAACTCTGGGTCTGAAATTTTTTTCCGAGGCTGTGAAAGCCTTACAAAAGAAGTTGTTTTAAGAGGAACACATTTTGCAAACTATGTCCCCCTTGGAGCAGCAATATGACTACTCTAATACGCCGATTTGCCACACTATCAAATTCCAAGATCAAGGCAGAGATAAGGCTGCAGCAGTGCTTTAAAATGCCATGAACTTGTTAAAAACCGCAGTCCACAGAGCCATTGTGAATTAGCACTGCTGTCATCAGTCACTTGCCAGCAGAGAAAGCTTGTTTCCATGTCCAAATAAACCACTGTGACTGTGGGCAGTAGGGACTTTAAAAACTTCTGGGTTTCTTAAGGCAGCTGGAGGCAACTTTGCTCTCTCCCTGCCTCACACCCACACTGCCACCTCCTCACCGTGCTGTCTCCCCACCCTTTTTGATCTCTTTATGCCTTCACTTTCTTGCTTCACACCAGAATTTAAATTGGGTTGTCATGTTTCACACTGTGTAGAGCAGCACATAAGACACTGGTGATGCAATGTTGACCTTTGCCATTAATGTTGTCGCTGTACAAACCAAGGGAGGGAATTTATTCTGTGGGAGGGTGAGAGAGTGTTTGCAACAGTCTGTTCTGAAGTGCAGGATGCAATGAAAGGGGTTCTTTGCTTTCTTTTGGGTAAGTGGCCTATTGCTGGTGGAGTAATAATGGCTTGGTTTTTCTTGCCCTCACAGGCAGCACAGACCTTGTGTGTATAGTTCAGTTGAATGACCCTATGCAGAAGTTTTCCAGCTCTGTAGCCAAAAATGCTGCACATCCCTTTTGGAAGGAAGAGTTTATCTTGTAAGTAACTTATTACCTACTGAGAATACTTTTGCAGTAAAGGATCTTTTCGTACTTGAACTGTATGAGGGAAGAGTGGCATTTTGAAGTACAAGCAGTTGGATGGCCTCAGAAAAATCTGGAGCTGATGAGGACTTCAGGATATCTAATTACCCTCTGCGTGGACATGAGATCAAATAGGTCTCTAGATCATCCATGGTAGATATCAGATTCTAGTAAATGACAGCAGTAACAGGCATAGTAAATCACCCTGTGCTTTCATACAGTGCCAAAACAAAGTGTTAGCAAGGTTTTGAAGTCACTTTACCTTGAAAACTGCTTTTGAGGGAATGTAGTGTCTCTCCATTCACTCCCCTGAGTGGAAAAAAGTAAATGTGCAAAAACGATTGACCATCTGAAAGAATGGTGGCTGTGACTAAAAAGGGAGAGTAAAACTTAACTAGCTTTTTTTATTCCTGTAGAACAAAAATGGGACTTTTGGGCAGCCTACACAATGCTCTGTGATTCACACAGCTACTGTAAATAAGGTCAAAAGGGAGCAGTTCTAAAGCTATTTTCATTTTCACTTTCCAACAGCAGAGCAAAAATACCTGGTAGCTTCTGTATGTACGAGTTTAGGAAGGAGGAATCACTGATGGCAGGGTAGGTCAGAGGATGTTCCTTTAGTGGCTTTAAGCACATGCACAGTCAGGCAGAAGCAGCTTTCCAAGGGAATTGTGTAGAGGTGCTGCCATACAACATACTGCAGACACTGCTTTCTTATTTTTTCTACCAGATTATTAAGGTGAGAGGCACTTACACGTGCAGTGGAATCTCTCTGGTTCTTTCTGTAGCTTCCCTCTTCTGTCTCAGTTCCATTCCTCTTTACATATATATAAAAAATACATATTTTTTATATGAGAGCAATGCTGCATGGTTTTGTGTGACATTTTTCTTCATTGTCTAGTCACAGCCTGGCATCCACCGGATCTGTTCCTTCTCTTGCAAAGCAGAGATTTAGTTACAAGGAACTGAACCTGTGCCTGTCTGTGCTCTCTTCCTCGAGGAGTGATGTGCTCCTCCTCACCTTTGACCAGTCATCACAAGTTGTACAGGGCTTGGAGAACACCCCTCTGCATGTGCAGGGGATGAAGATGATCAGAAGTCACTATAGTTAGCAAAGAAACAGTGATATTGTAGAACAACACTGGAAGGCCTCCACCTTTCTGTGTGGCCTGATGGAGGTGTGTGCACCTGGTTCCTGCTGTTCAGTGGAAAACCATCCAGGAAGCTTCATCCCTTCAACCAACAATTTGTGAGGTCTGATTTTAGTTATGAGCAGCTACAGCTTTGGAAGAAAGCCACAGATCAGACAACCTTCTTCTGTGACACCGTGCTGTGTTGCCATCGAGACCTAAGGATTAACATGGTGTGATTTCTTCTCCGTGGTGAGAAGGGGAGAATCACCCTTCTGTTGCAACTCTCTGTTCTGGAGCATCACAGAGTGCTTCAGCCACCAGTGGGTCTGTGAATCACTTCAGCCATCTGTTGGTGGAACAGCACCCGTGCTCGATGCTGCAGAGCAGACAGGTTCCCAGCAGTTTCTGACAGGAAATTTGTAAGAATAATACCCTTTCCAACTGAAAGTGCAGACAGAGGGCAGGCAGGATGTGATTAACTTGACTGGAATTTGGCCTTGACACCAGGGATAATGCTGGGGTTTCCACACTGCTTTTCAGAAGTGCATGAGGTAAGCCTGGGGACTTTTACAGATGAGTGATTAGGATTTTGGCAGGATTTTTTCTGAACTTCATTCAAGTTCACGGACACGCACCTCTGCCCTTTTCTTTCTTCACAGCCAAAAATATCCACCACTCTGAGGACCAGTGTACTGAACACCATGTCAGGCTCTGCTTTAGCTTTGTGGCAAAAGCAGCAAGAGTACCAACAAAGTGCTTCCTTTCAAGTTTTGGAGGTGCAGGAGAGGGTGGTAGTGGCAGGGAAAAGCTTAAAATGTGCTGCATAGATGGTGTCCCGCAGAATCTAATGGAGGTGGGATGTTTGCAACCAAAAAGACACAGCAAAATAAAATACATATATGCCCTTAGGGTTTTTGGCAGAACACCCACTGAGAGGGTTATAAAATGAAGTTTTACTGGAGGGTTCCTCAGCAGGTACCCAGTTTGCTTCACTGTCTCAGTCAGAGGAAAGGTTTTGTATCTGTTGTCTGGTCCATCTTGTGAAGTGCCACATATGCCAGTAGTTCTGTCAATAGTTCATACTGGTCCTGTCACACAGAAATCAATTCTTGCAACATCCCTGTTGCTTTTCCTTATTTTGGAAAAGCGATACTGACTCTTCTCACTTAAAACTATAATTACTTTTATTTTCTTGCGTCTATCCTGTTTTTGCAGGACACTTTCCTTCTTTGACAAGGCAACCCCACAGCTTTGAATGGGTTTTTGAAAGAACATGTTCCAGCATCTTGACTTACAAATTTGATCCTTCAGGGGAAAAAAAAAAAAAAGCTTCTTAGTGCTGTGGTGTAATTGTCAGACCAGGGACCAACATCAGCTTGGAGGGCAGTGTTTGTCAGCTACTGGGGAGAAGAAGAGCCTCTGAAATTTTAGGAGATTGAAGCTGTGCCACAGTGGTGGAGGGAACCAGGCCATGGTTTTCTGACTGTGATCCCTTTAGGGAGGCTTACCTGTGTGCCCAGCAGCCTGGCAGCGCCACCTCCCTAATCAGCATGGTGCACTTGCTTGGCTTGGAGAGGGCTGAGAAAAGCTGGGGAACAGGGAAAAACCTAAGTAGGGAGGAAAATCTGCTTTCCTGCAAAGACCTAACGTGGTTTTGTTTACTTCACAGTGAACTAAGTGCCAAATCAAAAGCATTGCAACTGCAAATAGTAGAAGATGGAAAGATGGATAGTAAGTATTAAGACTGAATTGCTTTGCATGATCAGCTTGTGAGCTTTGCTGACTGTTGACAAGTCCCCTTTTAGTTCTGGATGGCCAGACTGATGGTCACACCCATCAGTAACTGTGGATAGAAGAGAGAATACACTGATCAGGTGCATCTGTCCTGCTCTGGGTTAAGGTTACAGAGACTCTTTTGAGTTTCTTTCTAGACTCTCAACATACTGAGTCTTCCATGTACTGATATCCTATATTTTTCAGCCTTCTAAACTTCTAACAGATCCCCTGTGAGCCTTTTTGGTTTCAAGTTAAGCGTTCGAGGCCTTTCTGTGGCTGAAGGGGAATCTTGAGTGTTAATCCTAAATCCTTCCTTTTCAAGCCCCAGGGGCTGCCTAAAAATTATCAGATATAAAACATGCTCATTCTGATTATATTGGATTAAATGTAAAAGGGGGCTGAAGCCTTTTTGCTACTTGACTCCGTTGTTGCAGAATTATTTTTAATAATCTAGATATACAGACTTGTGTGATACCTTGCATATGATGTGCAATTATTGGAGGGATTGGGAAGTTAAATGTAGGCACAAGATTGAAAAAATTTCTCTGATATGGATGCAGTTTTTTATTTTAAACAAAAATGTGGAATCTATACAGACTCAACAATTGTATATTGTTCCTTGCACAAAGTTTAGTCTTGCCTGTACCTAAGCATCTTTAACAATGGGTCTTGCAAACAACACCAGTAATGTTCCACATCCTACTGAGGGTGTGACTATCAGTCTGTTTTCCTGAAGAAAAAGGTCCCAGTGGATTGCACTGACATTTGTCTTCCTGCCCCTCTGCCCCCCCCATACCAGCTTAGCTGTTCTTCTTCCCAAAATTGGAATAGAAGACTCAAAGTGGAATCATATTAACGAGCAGAGAGCTGAGTAATGTAGTTCCCTACTTGTCTTTGAATTTCACAGAAAACTAGGATTTCATCTCTGAAATCATGCAGCACTTTTGCTAATAGTTTGCTGTTAAATCTAGTGGAGATGAAAAAGGTCAGGAGAGGAACAAGAGAACTTCTGAACTTGCACTGAAGTTCAAATTGAGAAAGACAATGATGCACCAGTCTAGCAGGAATCCAGAGCGTTCTCTGGAATGAAAGATGCAGGTAGCTGGTTGTGGGGATTGTTCAAGGACCTAATAGGACTATTTCTAGTTGTTTTCTTTTTCCCTAAACATTCTGCGTATACAGGGAAAAATAATGGCCAGAAATAGTAGTAAATATTAGTAAATAGTAGTATTTAATTTCTCCATTCTTTCCTGTTGCACAGTATTAGGCCAGGCTGAGGAATAGTCATAAAATGGAAAGAAAACTGTGAAAAGTGCCAGGTTTCTGCCCCATGGCGTAGAACCAGTTTCTGGAATTAGCTGCCTGTGCTCTTCCTCCCCTTTTCCCATCTCCCCCCCCTTAAACATACTCACAGCTTAGGTGTGCACTGATTTTGTTGATTTTCTTTGTTCCAGGTCCTTTATCCGGGAAGGTGACTGTACCTCTGGACTTGTTCAGGAAACAACCCTCTGGCCAGCAAAGCTTTGCCCTGAACAGTGAGGGCAGCTCGGAGCCAGGGCCTGGGCTGGGATCCATCAGTGCAGAGGTACCTCTGGGTCTGGATGGGTTTGGGCTGGATCTTTTGCCTCTGGAAATATATGCAAGTGCTTATCTTGTGCTTGTAGCTGAGTCAGAGTAGCACACTCTGATTGTGCAGTGTTTGTGTCTCACCAAAAGAACGAGCTCTTGAGTTTGGCTCTTGAGCATCAGCAGAAACATTAAAGAAGTACTAGGCAGAAATACTGTCCTTCTTGCTTGACTGTGCTTCTAAGGTGACTTTTTTTTTTCGGTCTCCTTAGTTCTCTTTTATAGAACCCAATGAACTGAAGACAAGGCAAGTCTCCTCCCCAGTGCTGGCCACCAAGATAGAAAAGGATCGCACTGTGATGCCCTGTGGGACTGTGGTCACTACTGTCACTGCTGTGAGAACCAAACCTCGTCTGGAAGGGAGAGCATCTCCCCTCAGCACAGGTGAGGGGCTCCAGTTCTTCCTGTGCTCACTCACAGGGTTATCCATGGGCACCGGGATGGGATGTAAGGAGAGAGTTCTCTCACGTGTTGGAGTGGGGTTGCTGTTTGTGTCCTCTGGAATCGGGTTTTTAATTTTCATGGAACCTTGTTCTTACAACAGGAACAGTTAATGCTTCTTTTAATACACACTGTAAAGCTTCACAGTAGGGTGATAATGCAGAAGACCTGGATTTTGGGGGATAGTTTTTCACAAATGTATCAGACTCTCAGGGTGTTTGCTGATGACAGATCATCCTGTGCCTTCTAACCTTGATCTGTGTTATCATCTCTAATGAAGGTTGGTGTGTGGCAAAGTCCTTTTCAGTGTGTCTTTTAGGAGTAGATTTTCCAGTTCTTCTTGGGATAAATATGAAAGTAAAACCTGTGAACAGTCTCGATATGAAGTCTTACAAAGATGAGTATTAAGTTGTTCAAGCAGATCTTTTACTTAAGTGGGTGTCATCTAGCATATTACAGTAGAAGGTTTAAAAACCATAAATTTCTACACTTCACAGGTCTTTCTGGGGTCAGGTTACCATAGAACATGTGTTGAGAATGTGTATTAAACAGCTTGCTTAAATACTTATGTTTTGAACAGACACAACAGGTATAATAAATTCTTATTAATGTCATAAAAAATGTCTCAAATAGTTCAAATAACCAAAAAACTTGGTCCTCAGATTCTCCTGTGAAAACTCCAGTTAAAGTAAAGGTGACTGAAAAGGATTTCTCTGTTGAAGCCCTCCATTCTCATGGTGCTCCAGTCAGCAAAACTTTGTCATCTTCAGACACAGGTAATTGAAATATTCAAAGGTGCTAATGAGGACATGTCTCTCTCTGCTGCACGTGGGATTAATGTGATCCTGTTAAAATAACAGCCAACCCATATGGCTGCTGCCTGTCAACAGCACTGAGATGTTTATATTACAAAGCACTGTGGTTAAGGGATGTGGCAGCCTTGCAGTAAAAGTCTGGTTTTCATTGGCAGTTTAAATTACTGGTTTTGAATAAATAACAATGAGCTGTGGTTTGGAGAGGGGAGGTGACTGCAGAAAAGCCAGGCTGTGTTTTCTCTTACTTTTTAGTGAAAGATTCCTCCTTTCATAAAGGCGTGGGGGATGCTGCACAAAATCAAAACCCTGTGACAAGAACCTCTTAAGGCCATTGTGAAGTCCCCTCTGTCTGAAGAGAAGACAGAGGTTGGACTGATGTAAGGAAGATGGAATTCTCTTCCTAGCCTTAATCCTGAGCTTTTTTTTGGGCTAATGCAAATACCCAATCTTGCTGTGCCTGTTTGTCCACCTTCCTAAGTCACCTGGCATACAGGTGCCTGCACAGTGGCAGGTGGCATTGATAGTAACTTTAATTATAAATTCACTTTAATTTATTAAACCTGATTTTGACTCAGGGTTGTTCTACCCTTGCAAGCTGCAACTCTGAATCTTCTGCATCTTCTTCAGTCCTGTGTGTGGTCACCACTGAGTCTTTTAGTAGCTCTATGGGCAACAGGAATAAAAGATGTGACCCAGTCTGGCTGCCAGTGACACATAATGTGGAGTTAAGATTGCTCTGTAGGGATTTCAGTGGAGATGGGACAATCTGGAGATGATCTAGACTGCTCCTGGCAGAGTCAGAAGGTTTGCTGAGAGACAGAAATGGGGCCAACAAATATGGGGAAGAGCATGAAGCACTAACCATGAATAGCTGTAATAGCACTTGAATCTTCTCCCACCTCCAGGCTAACAAGTGCTATGATACCATGAAGCAATGTGGAATATTACTGCCTCAATTTGGGAAATGTTGAGATAGTGCAGTACTTCTGAGTTGACTCCCTTAAGCGTTTATGATATTAAAGGTACAAAACACTTATTGGAAAACTCATCTGAAGGCAGCTTAGACCCTAATGGTACAGACAGTGTTTTTAATGGGAGTGCAGGGGAATTTCTGGGAAATGTTTATACAGTACAGCAGGAAGAATTACTCATTAGAAGGAAAGGTTAAGCCAAATGAAAGAAACAGAAAGAAGCTTTTGGTATGGCGGTAACTTGGGTAACAGTTATCATAAAAATCATGGCAAAATTGCAACAAGCACTCTGGAAAAGGTGCTGTATCGGTGCTATAGTTCTAAGTGATGACAGCAGTGAGAATTAACAAGTGCCTGGATGGTCTCAGCTCTTCCTGGGGGCTTTGCAGAGGCTGGGGAGATGGAAAAGTAAAGGTTTATGATGAGTGTGCAGACATGCACATCCCTTGTGCACATATATACTCCTAAATTCCAGGCCTCATCTTTTATTGCATTAATGTCACAGTAACAAAAGACACTGCTCAGTTTAATTAACACTGGTGCTGTTCCTGCCTCTGTTTTTTGGGGTTTTTTTTTACTGTTAAAACTCTTAGCAGAAAAGCTCACCTCAGACAATTAAATATGGGGATTTTTGTCTTGCTGACTTTCTTTGCCTGGTTTGTTCCTCAGCTTGATGAATTATCAGTGTGTGTTTGCTGTGCCCAAAGTACTTTGCATTACCAGATGCCAGAATTGGCCATGCTTAAAAATAAATGTGTTTGTCACTAAAGAGCATTTTATAAAGAAGGTTTTACGTTCCTGTGCAATGTTTGGAGGGGAGAAATGGGGAGGTGCACTTTATAGGTTTTGGGGGCAGCTGATGAAGAGCAGAGTGACTGACACTTTGCCCTCCCCATCCTATCAAAGTGCCACAGCAAATTTGGAAATGCTGAGCAAGGATGTCTGGAAAAAGAGCAAAACAGCTACCTGAGGAAGCAGTGTCATCCACCAGCTTTGCACCATGTTCTTAGTGACTGTGATACCTGATGCTCTCACCACTGTCATCACGGTGTAGCAGTGCATTGAAATAATTTGATGTGTTGTCTAGGCTTCCAGAAGAACCCCTTTGTGCTCAGGGAGAGGGTTTGTAAGTGCAGCTTCAGTACCTTTTCTCCAAAGAAATGGTTGCGGGAGGGAAAGACAAGACCTGATGGCCGGGTGGTGAACTGGAAGCTGTTTTGGTGTGCCTGCTGTTTGTACCATTTCTGCCAATTTCTGTGAATTTTAAGTCAAGGACAAACTCCGCCTCTCTTTGCTCTGTTTTTTCCTGTTTTTTCCTTTCTTCCCTCTGAAATAATCCTTTCTTTCCAGAGCTGCTGGTACTGAATGGCACAGATCCCGTGGCAGAAGCAGCCATTCGGCAGCTGAGCGAGTCTGCAAAGCAGAAGCTGAAGTCTCCTAGAAAGAAAAGCACCATTATCATATCAGGGGTGTCCAAGGTAGAGCAGAAAACAACCCTTACATTATTATGTTAGGAAAAGCCTTTGCTCCACTGACTGTGGCATTAACGTGGGTTCTGCTGTCTCTGCAGAATCCAGGTCTGCGTGCCAGGTTGTTTCTGTAACTGTTTCAAGTTAAGCCAAATCAGGGTTTTGATTGTTAGTTTTGACAGCCTGACTAAAATGCAAGGTGTGCTTGGATGGGAGTGGAATGATTAGGGATTTGGGAAAACAAATATGGGTGAGAACAGAAGATAATCAGTCCTTCTCTGTGTTTCACCCATGTAGGGAAGATGCACAGAAAAAGAAAAATGAAAGATTTCTCTAGTTTTTTTTTTTGTTCAGAGCTGTTAAAATGAAACCCTCTGGAAAACCTCCTGGGCTCTGTTCCAGAGGGAGGGCAAACACAAGACTGGTTTTCACATGGTATATAGCATTCCTCCAGACTTTCTTCATCCACAGCCTCAGTGTCCTATTTGATGGCTGGTGCCTGCCTGTAGTCCTTTCCCTGCAGGTTGCTCTATGGATCTGTGCTGTCCAGTGTTGCTGTTGGGCACAGGACCTCTAAAGAGGTCTAAGTGAAAGTCAGATCAGTGGGCATGGATCCCCTCATCATCACTGTGCTGTGATGAGGGGGAAAAAGTGGATCAGCAGCCACAGTGCCAGATGTATCTACCTGGGAAATGAAGGCACTGGGACTTCCTGGATTTGGTTTTAGCTGATACAGCTGACAAATCCTTCTATAAGATGAAATGCTTTGATGTTTCTTTTCTTAAAAGGACCAAAAGATTCTCTGTGTATGCTGATACTTCATTAGAGCAGCACATGCAGGAAAGAGTCCTATTGTTTGTAGTGGGGCCAGGGATAGGTGAGAGGCAAGTACTTCATTTATTTTTTTTTCATTTATTTGGCCTTAACAACATGATTAAAACTTGGTTATGTGCTTCTTCAGTAAAGCTAAGGAAGATTAAAGGGTCTTTTTCTGATAGTCCTGAGCAATACAAGTATACAAGTGTAAAGAGGAGAAAATAACTTTTGCAGGGAGTCTTGCTTTCCTCCAGCAGAATGTCTTCTATCAGTGTTGTCTCTTATTTCCACTGGGCAGACCTCTTTATCTCAGGACAGTGAAGCTTCACTCATGATGGACTATGCTGCAGCCATGGACAGCTCCTGCAAAGAAGCAGATCCACCCCCTGTGGAGGAAGCTGTTGCAAAAACCACCCCTGATGAAAAGCTGTCACTGGGTCCCTCAGAAACAGTACCTGACACCGGCCCACAGCACAGCACCCAGAGGGCCTGGGGTTTGGAGAACGGCAGCCAACAGTGGGACACCAGCACCCTCTTAGACCAGACCTCTGAAGAAATATCTGGGAGCTCACTGAGCGTTTCAGAAAGTGGGAGCATGAAAAAATCCAAAGGTATGTGATCCTTACTTTCCACCTCAGTGACTGGCTGCTGTCTCTACCTAATTGGCAGAGTCAGGCAGTGCTGTAGCAGTTCATCCTTTCTTGCTGATTTTTTTTTTTTTGTCCTTAAACTCCATGTGACTGTGGTGCTGGTTGAAGCTGTCTCACCAGCAGCACAAAGGGTGCAGTCCACTGCTCTCTGAGCCAGCTCAGGCTCTCTTACACTGCCCTCAGTCAGGAAACATAAGGGCGGCCCCATTACTAACATGAAAATGGCAGGGCTCATAGTTGCTTTTTACACATTCCTTCTCCTACTTCACACCTCTGAGCTCAGGACTCCCCTCACTAAAGTGTGTGTTCAGGAAGCAGCTGAAACCAGAAGCTGCCTTGTGAACAGTTTCTCCCTTTTTCACTGATTTCATTAATACGTAGTTTGCTAAAGAAAATGGAATAAAAGTTAATTTAGTAAGTAAATAAAGCATTGGATCATTTTGCTTAGGTAGTTACACACCTGAATAGCTGCATTTTGAAAGTGTCTTAGGATTCTTTGTGTTTCCTTGATAAATCCATTAAACTCTGAGCACTGTTTTGTGTCTATGTGGTATTAGGACTGTTAGGATGTCTGACACAAGGGCCAGTGCAGTGGACTGTGCCCTGAACAGGCACACACCAGTGTCATGGGCTGCACCTTGAAATTGAAAAAAATACTGTGTTTTTCACCCATATCCATCCCCCTTTTGGTTTATTATTTTCTGTTCCTTCCTTGCCCAGAGATCCTCACTACAAAACCTCACTATTTCACTTGATTATCGCAAGCCCCCCCACACAGGGCAGACACTGGAGCCCTTTGTCAGGGCCCTCCCTTAGAGCCTCGAGTTTCTCTGGCCTTCCCACAGCTGTATTGCTCCACATGAGAGATCAGGGTGGCACAGCAACAATCCGTGTCACATAGATGGTCAGGCACTGGAAAGTTTCGGGTGTGTTTGGGGTGAGGGTAGGGGGTTAGTTGTGCAGGGATTTGTCTCATTTTGGAGCCTGGAAGAGTTTAGGAAGCTGTAGGAGAGATTGCAAAACCTCTGGGCTCTTCTTTTGTTTTTCTAAAACAAGCAACTGCAAGTTTGTATGTGAGCTGTTGTCTAGTTCTATTTTTCCCCGTGCTGTGTGTTGCAAAGGGATCAGCCTTCTAAAGAGCCTTTTCACACAATGCAGTGTAAGGCTGCTAAAAACTGCAAAGTATCTCTAATTTGAGAGAGTTGTATCATCTTAAAGTAATACTTTAAGAAAACTGGCTCAAATCCCTTTCTTTATACACAGATGTCTTTGTGGAAGTCTTGAATCTCCGCTTTGTCACAGCTGAGTAGCTTTTATGGAGTAAGATAGGAAAACATTCCTACCCCCCTGCCTTCAGTTAGCTGTGAACAGTTCAAGGTTTCTGTTTGTCAAATACTTTCCCTTAAAAAACAAACAAACAAACAACAAAAACCCACAAACATATAAAACCCCTAACACAACAACAAAAAACCCAAACAAAACTGAAAGCCAACAAAACCCCTTCTGTTTTAAAAAGCCTTGTATCTGTATTAATGTCTTAAGGTTAGCACTGGGTTTTTTTTTACTCTTGCATATTTTTGGTTTGTTTTTTTTTTACCATTCTGACTTCCTCTTTCTTACCCATTCCCTTTTAAAACTTAAGAGGACTACTATGCCAGCCAGAATTAATTACCCACACAGTAAGTTGGTTTTGTGTATTTTTTTTTCCCTAAGAAAATGTAGCTTTACAATGGGACACTCATTGTAAAAACTGAAGCAAAACATAGTTTGGCACCTGTTTTCTTCTTCCCCCATCCACTTCTTTCCTCCTTCCAAAATTACCTTCCTGTGCTCAAGTGTCTCAGCAGATTAGTCTGCTGTAGCAAATTATTTTTCTGGTGGTCATGCTGTTCAGGTGGGTCACACAGAAATCTCAGTAAGGAAGGCTTGGAGGGGTGTTCTGCATTCCTAATCTCTCTCCATTGTGCCCATTCCTGTAACATCTGATAGTCAATCAAACTCTGCTCATACAAACCACGTGTGACCCCATAACTGGATATACACGGGCAAAAAACTTACTTTAAAACCTGCTGCTTACAGTTTTCTAGGTAAAGCTTTTTTACCCTGACTTGCAGAGCTACCAGGCCCTCAGCAGGTATCTGCAGAACCACCTGTATAAAAGCTGTTTTGGAAGCTGGGAAGGAATGGAAAGCAATCTCTATTCATATCCTTGTAGATGTGAAAGGAAATCTTCCTTGATTAACAAAAGTGACATTCAGAAGTGATCACAAGCATTTTCAGCACACCCTGAACTAGTGCAGAGGAGGCTGTGTAGCCCAGCCAGCTCATACAGTAAGCTCTCTGCTCATCTCCTGGTGTTAGGGGCAGAGCTGGCATATGGATCCTGTTGGACTCGAGAAGTGAGCATGCAAATAGCACGAGCAATTGCCAAGCTGGGGATGTGCCCTGCCCTGCCTCCCTGGCAGGGCTGCATGTCTCCACAGCAGCTGGAGCCACTGCCAGGCAGCACACACCAAACTGGTACAGACTGATGGGGATGTGGCAAGCTTCCAGACATCCATGACCTCAGCACCTCCAGAAAACACAGGGAGCTTTCACGCTTGGGGGCTGCTGCTTGTGCTGAGCCTCGGGGAAGCGCTGCCCATGATTTTTTGGCTGCAGTGAGTTGTCCCAGGCCACCCATTTTCGCAGCATTCTTGGTTTGGTTCTGACTCCTGGTGTGGAAAGTCAGCCTGAATCACAGAATGGATAGGACTACATATCTGCTTATGGATAAGCCTTTCTGTCCTGCTCCTGCTGGCACAGCTTCAGCTGCAGCTGCCAGGGCTGCTGGGCAGAACAGCTGCCTGCTCAAACAAGAGCGGCACAGCAGCGAGGCCTCGTGGATCCCCCCCAGCCTTTGCATATTAAATACAACTGTCAGTGCCCTGGGGTTGAACACTGCTTCTTTTATGCTGCTGACAACAGCTTGAAGTGGTGCTGCCTTGCCAAACAGATCGATCAGAGGGTGATGGGAGGGCAGTCAAGATTCAAATCCACGAGTTCCAGTTGCTTTCAGCTGATTTCTGCTTCATCCCTGTGAGAAGCATCTCGGCAGCCTGCAGGCAGAAAAACATACTGGAATATCCTCCCAGGTGCTGAGCCCTTAAAGTAATAAACCCAAGCACATGTTTGCAAGTGCTCTGATCTGAACAAAGCAACGTTTGGCTGCCATGAAATACCTGTTCTGCAGCTGTCACTGTGCAAAGTGACACGGGGCCCGTGCCGGGTCCTTGGGGGACAAACACGTAATTCTAGCTGTGGCACAGCACTGCATGAAAGAACTGGTCTGTGTGTTGCTTTTTGTATCCATCTGCAATGGGAGGAAAAGCAGAGTCAAGACTGTGCAGCTACAGGAATTAATAGCCGGGCTGAGAAAGAATGAGGAAACCTGATAGTGGTGCCGGGAACAAGGTGTGGAAGCTTTGCCAGGGAGATGACTGTCCTCACGTACTGGTCTGACTGCCAGAAGGCTCCTGTGTTGGCTTGCTACCTGGGTCCTCCTCTGTTCAAATTGGCTCCTGCCACCTGGGGACAACACCAGCACCCAATTCTGCACCAAACTTTTCCTTTTAAACGTGGAGCTGATGTCCCCACAGCAGGTCGAGCGTTGCTGGTAGCCTGGAGCAGTGTCCCTGCCAGCTGCAGCCGAGCTGCCTCACACATCAGGCACACGTGTGCACACGTGGAAAAGGAAGGTGGAATTTGGCAGAACGGCTGCAAAAAACAACCCAGGCTTGCAAAGAGAGGAGCACTGGTAGCTGGTGCTGGCAACATGAGTCCCTGGTGAGGTGACAGCTGCAGTTGCCTTGGCTGCGTGCTGGGTTTGACATGGGATCAAGGGAAGGAATACAGCAAAATACAGCAACTTAATTTACCGCAGAAGGGATTTGGGCAGATTGCTGAACCTGTTGGAAGCAGATGTAATATTATTTTTAATCTGCTTGAAGTGAGTTGCTACTCCTAACAGGATTTTAAAATAGCAAATGCTTCATGAGTGTTGCTGTGGGTGGTGCTGTCGAATTTGTGTGGAACACCTGCTGCCTGGCTTCTCTGAGCCCACTGCACACAGGTTCAATGCCAGGTACTGTTCTCTTTCACCTCAAATTGAGATACCACCTTCGTGTGGTGTATCACAGGCCGATCGTTTCCTCCTTTGATCTCTGAAACAACAAAGAGTAGTAACGTTACCTCCTCTATTCCATTCTTTTTGTAAAATACTTTCTCCCTTTATTGGTTGGAAGGATTGGCTTTGCCTCTTGGACACGTGAGAACCCAGTGTACAACCCACACCAGTGGCTGTGCATGTGTGTGTGACCACTAACGCAGCTTTCAGAAGAGCATTGGAAACTAAGGGTGTGTAAGGAAGGAAACTTCCACAAGATGTGTGGATTGACTTTAGAAGCTGAAATCAAAGGTCAGCTTTGTTTAGTCAGGCTGCCACTGAAGCTGAGCTTCAAGAGGGAAAGCAGCCTGTTCTTTCTCAAGTGTCCTTTTCTTTCCTTCCCACAGGTGGGATTCTGAAAAAAAGCGCGAAGCTCTTTTTCCGCCGGCAGCACCATCAGAAGGACCCAGGAATGAGCCAGTCCCACAACGACCTCGTGTACCTGCAGCAGCCCCTGTCAGAGGAGAGCCGCAAGAAGGGAGGCACCCTGTCCCGGATCCTGAGCAGGAAGCTGCTTTCCAGAAACAAAAGCAAGAGCAAACTGAACGGTGCTCCGGGAGAACCGTACATATAAGACCGGACCCTCTCTGCTGGGATACTTGCACATCAGTTGAGCATTTGTTTACAGAGCAGTGCTAGAGAGTATAAATATGGCTGGTGACTCGCATAAAAGGATGTTCACTAATACAGTGGTCTTTTTTCGTTTGTTTTACCAAAACGCTTTTTCTCTCTGATGATGAAGTTGCTCCTCCAAATGCAAGCAGTGCTACATTAATCGTGAAGGCTCTGGAGAACCATGTGGTTTATTGTGGAAGATGAGGGAGGATGGGGAATGGTGCAGGTGGGGACCAAGAAGGCCACTGGTATCCTGGAGTGCATAAGGAAGAGTGCTGTGTCCAGTCTGGGCTCCTCAAGACAGGAGGGACATGGAGCTCTTGGAGCAGGTCCACAGGAAGATGCGAAGATACTGAAGGGACTGGAGCATCTCTCTGATAAGAAAAGGCTGAGGGAGGTGGGGCTGTTCAGCCTCCAGAGCAGACACTGAGAGGAGACCTCCCCCAGGTCTGTAGGGGCTGCAGGGAGGGGGCAGAGGATGGACCAGGCTCTGCTCGGGGGGGCCCAGCAATGGCACAAGAGGAACGGGCAGGAACTGATGCCGAGGAAGTTCCAGCTGGACATGAGGAAGAACTTCTTTGCTGTGCAGTGACCCAGCACTGAACAGATTGTCCAGAGAGGGTGTGGAGTCACCCTCACTGGGGATATTCCAGAACTGTCTGGACACAATCCTGTGCCATGTGCTCTGGGATGACCCTGCTGGAGCAGGGAGGTTGGACCAGAACACCCACTGTGGTTCCTTCCATCCTGACCCACTCTGTGAAGAGGACCCACATGTGAGCACCTGGTTTACATTAACGGGGAGCTCAGAACTGAAACATTGTCCCTAGGTTATGTGACTGAACCACTACAGAGAGAGAAGACACCACTGTGCTCCCTCACTGCAGCCTGCAACAGTAGCAATGCAGGGCTCAACTGATTTTTCTAGTCAGGCTGAAAGGGAAAAAAAAAAAAAAAAAGAGACCCAGATCCAGTTTGTATTGTAATGTGGAAACGGGTAAGTTTTCAGAAGCAGAAGGAAAATGCTGATTCAGATATCCTACTGTATTAACTGTAGCCTGCTGTAATAACTGCTCGGTCCATGTAGGTGGAGAGATGCCTTTGATATTAGCCATAAATCAATAAATTATGCAAATATCTGTACTAGCACATTGTTTAATGTTCTGTGCAGAAGTTATGCTTAACAAAACAGAACTTTTTTTTTTTTTAAAGTCTACCTGAGTCTACTCGCAAACAACACATTTACCGAGTCTTATATGTAGCTTTCCTTCCCTGTGTGAGAAGCTGCACTGCTGATGCAAAAACCTGTCTTAGGGGCTCTAATTCCTTCTCCCAATACTTGTTAGACGAGTATATTAACCATCATATCAAATGCAAAGCTAGGAGCAATAAGTGGTGAATAGAGCATAGTTAACCCTACAGTGCTTTTCAGTAGACAGCCTGTTTTACTTGCCAAACACTTACTGGGATCTTAGAAAACACAGTTGTGAAGAAAGCTTTTGAAAAAATAATAACAATTCCCTTAGTTCAGTTTCAGTTCCTAGGTCTGCCAGTGTTGTCATGTGGTGAGTGGTTGGTCAGATGAGTTTTTTAACCTTTTCTCCTTGTTAAATATTGCAGCTGGCTCCTTTAAATTAAAATGAAAAACTGCTGGAAGTAAAGGCATGGTTCTTGTTTTGGCTATCAAGAGTAAAATGTCAGTCTTTCATAGGTACCATCTTTTGTGCTTACCTGTACTTTTCCATGATCTACATTCCTGCTGAGGACAAAGGACCAAGCCTGTTCTCTTTGGCCAAGAAAAACATCCATTCATTCCATCTAAATTACTGAAATGAATGGGTGATAGATTGGTGCCTACTTTGCCAATAGTGATTTTCCCCCTGGCCCCTTTCCTCCCCTTAAGCTATCCCAACTCTTTGGCAGATATTTGGGCTTTCAATTTAAACGATTCATCAAAAATAGAAAGTCACTGAGGAACAGAAACATTTCAAAACTTCTGATGGACTCGAGATTCTTTGGTAAATACTTGTACAATGAATATCAAAGTAGAGGGGGGTTGGTTTCTTTTCGACCAGGAAAATATTGGAGGAACTGTCAGAACTGTCAGAGTCTTTTAACTGTGTAAAAAATACTGTTTATGTGTAACCTCCAGAAATCACTGTGGTAGTACAGCAGACCAGACTATCAAATAGTTGTATGTTTAAGGATGCTGCTTGTCATGAAAACGCTTGAAGGCATTTTAATGTCCTGTATTTTGAAAATTGGTTACAAATGAATCTTCTAGAGCTGTAATGTGCTTAGAAATCCCAGTTCAGTACTACAGGCTTGTCCAGCTTGAATGTGCTTGAACACTTTTGTTTATTGTTAATTTACTGCAGAGTTGGTTTCATCATTTGTTCTGCAGTGGTTTGTGGTATGAGCAGTAAAACCCCTGATGTCCTGTTCTCTAAACATACATCTTTTCCCCTGATTTTACTTGGAGCTCTCTGCATGACAGGGCAGGGTGGGGGTCAAGTCCCTGCCACGTTTAAATGCTCGGTCTTGTTTGCTGAAGGAGAAAGCCACGACTGGTCTCTCAGTTGAAGAAATCAAACTGAGCTCCATGGGTAGCAACACCCTTACCCTAAAAACAAAGACCTGTGGAACTGGGAAAGAAGCAGTAACACTGCTTGAAGTCTTGCTGAAGTTACTGAACTGGGATTTTCATTCACAGAAGCTTTGGCTTGTACTGTAGAACGGGGTGGAAATAACACCGAGTAACTTGCAGAATACAGGAGTAGGGCTTGCTCCTAGCCTACCCCAAAGAATAGATACACACTGAAGATGTGATTTTTTTGGTTCCTCTTAAGGCCTTGGTGATCACCTAAATGCTTGTCTTGATGGTGGGAACCAAGAACATTCTATACTACAAAGTGCGTGAAGGTCTGAGCTCGCGTGTATGGAAAGACAATGAATTCTTAAGAAGAGGAAAGCAAGGCATTTGGGGTAAAAAGGGAATCTTGTTTTTTTTTACTTGCCTTCACTCCTCAGGAAAATAAACATCGTTTGGTTTGATGAACTGGCTGGTTCTATCTATGTCTGGCTGGTGTGTTCCTCACCTCTTCCTACTCCCCATAACTTATGTCCTGTTGTAAAAACAAGCTGAGGTACTGAACACAAAGGGACAGTTGAGTTGCTCAGCCTTGACAACCCCAAAGGCCCAGAATATTGAATCCCATTCCCCCCTTCTGAGACAATTAGGTTGTCATTTAAGATCAGGAGATCTGAGGATGTACATTTTTGGGGTACTAATATTTAGGTCAGTGTGAGCTGGATCCTGACAACCAGTGGTATCTACACTGCTGGTTTGGGTCAGGAGGACTGGATGTGTCAACTGGCACAACTAACACTGACATATCCTGCATATGTCCTGTGCAGTTGTGTGAAGGATGCCAGAGGGAATCACTTTGCTTTTTTATGTTTTGCCATCTTCATGATTTTGATAACTATGCATTTGAATAGTAGATGAAATCTCTACAGAATATTATTACACTGAAGACTTCTTGTTTTCTGCCTTCCAGTTTAATTGTGTCAGAACAATAGCTTGGAAACAACCTGTGAAAATACTTTTTCCTTTTTGTCCCTTTTCTCATACTTTTGCATTTCTGGATGTTCTGTACAGCAAAGAAGGCATGGTATTTATTTTATGGGGACTAAGAGGTGAAGGCTGGCTTTTCCTTTCTGAAGAATTTTTCTGCCCATAGCTGAACCTTCTTAATCAGTGTTTGTGGCTTGTTTTGCTTTATGGTGTTTGAACTTTTCACTTGCCTCGATGGAGACAGCTTACATCCTTCCTAACCAAGATTTGCCTTGGCTTTAGTGTGAATTTTGACCAAGTAAATAGGACAAGAATTAAATTTCTCTTTGTAGATTAAAGCAATAAAACTGCCTAATATCTCCAGGGTGGATACAAGCCAGATAACTTTTTAAAAGTGACTGAGATCACTTTCAGAGTCACTTTGAAGAGAAGGGGGGGCGGGGCCTTCATCCCTAGATCATTGCTATTTCATCCCATTCACTCCAGGAAGAAATGACAGTCATTTCACTCCTAACAATATATGAAATTTGTGAATCTGAGGTGGCAGGAAGGAAAAGGAATGCCAGAATGGAAAAAAGTTCATTTTAAAAGCAAATCACCTTTGGCAAACTTCTTCAGCTTAATGGACAGGTCATACACCGTGCAGGCATAAATACTGGGCTTTATTCTTATGCTGTCAGATTTTCTTTTTTCTCTGCTCTTTCTTTGGGAGAGAGGTTGGGGCTCCAGGCCGTATTTAGACCTGGTTACTGTCTTGCTCTTGAGAGGACTTGGCTCACAGCACTGCTTCTTTTGAGGAAATTGCCTGACAATGACACCAGTTTTGGGGATCAGTGAAATTTTACAGCCTTTCCTAGTGCTGCATCTCCTCCCTGGTTCTAGGTGGTTTTCAAGTGAAAGCTTTCTGCTGTGTAGTTCTTGTAAAGTTCTGGTGTTCTTGATGTGCAGAGTATCATAGGAAAAAGCAAAAGTCAACTACATAAAATGCTACCAAATGTGGATGGGGAAGCAAAATAAGAATTTTGCTCTTCTATCACCTTTTTCAGCTCTGGTAGCTCTTGGTTACAAGGAGCAAGAGCTCTATCCAAGGTAAGAGCTGCCTGGGTTTTTCACTTCAGTTTATTGCAGGTTTTGAATTGTAGAGCTGAAGTTTGAGACAAGTGCTTATCCTGGTACAGAATTAAGTATGCCACAGCTCCAGGCTAAGACATTCCTGCCGTGAGTGGGAACAGCTGACCTCATGCTTTGACCTCCACAGGATCTAAGTGGATTTATTCATGTGTTTAAAGTCAGCATATGCTTCTGTACATTGCTAAGCCACAGCCTTGGTGACAAACAACTCCAGATTAATTATATAACAAGGGTGATTGCTTTAAGTTAAGGGTGAATAATACCACTTCACTCAGGATATCCAAACTGCTACTATGCAAGGTGCTGGCATGGTGTGAAAATTACTGGGAAGGATGGATCTGGAGTCTTTCCAGTACTGTAACTCTGTATTTTCCAATAGTGTATTCTGCTTTGATATTCCAGGGGAGGTAAAACATTTTTTTCTAGCATCAGGTTGTGACGGTCACTTCTTCTGTGGTGTTTGTTTCTTTTTTTTCTTTGTGTCCATGAATTTAAGTTGGTGCAATTAAGAAATATACAATGTACAGATTTATTATATCATTAAAAAAAAACTGAGAAGAGGACTTTTTTAAAGAAGTAGCTGCTGCTGTACATACAATAAAAGCCTATTGTCTCTGTGTAGTGTGCTGTCCTACATACCCAGCCAGCCAAGCATAACAGATGGTTTTCTACTCTCCTTCACTCATTCGACCTGTTGCTTAACACAGTCCATTTACCTGTTTGTTCAGGAGCAGAGTTCTCTACCTGCCCTGTGCTGACACTGTGGGTTGTTTCTGATAACCCTGGCCTATCAGATGGCCCCCTTGTTGCCTGAGAAATCACCTGAAACATGGATTGGATGGGAATTTAATGGCAAGAAGGAATTGTGGAACTCGTTGCAGTTACTGATTATTCTTTCTCTCAGTTATGTTGTAATACCCTGAATTGGGGGGCAAAGGGGAAAGAGTTTTAAGGCCTTGATCCTGTGGAGAAGATGCCAGTACTAAAATAGAACAGCCTGGGAATAAGGTTCTCTTGCAATTATTTTATTTTAAATGTTATGTTATAAATCAGTGCTGCCACAAAGCCCTAACAGAGCGGGGGGGGGGTGGGGGGGCAGGGGGAACAACAAAACTAAAACAACAGAACACACAGCCAACGAAAAAAATAATAGGCATTCGCATGAAAATAGCCACAACAGTGTTTCTAGTTCCCTTCCAAAAGTGAGTGCTGTCCCTTCTTTTACAAGGAAATATTATGTTTCCTTACTTGGGGTTACTGCTCACATTTACATGCCTGTTTATTTCACTGCTTTGCTGAAAGTTCCTAACAGTCTCCCAACTTTTTCCTTTTCCTTCCTGCTCTAATCAGGGGAGAGGTTTTATACTTTGTGTGATGCCATTTCTGTACATTAGCAAAAGTGACAAGGCCTATCAGAGGGAGAGCAGGAATGGACGTAGCACTGTCTGGCACCACACCCTTCCCTTAAGTTCATCGTTCTTAAACAATGAATGTTTTTATTATCTCTCTATCCAGGCCAGCCTGGTGTAAGGTGCAAGTTCACAGTGTGATGTTAACTCTGAAAAAAAAATAATAATTTTAGAGCTACAGGATCCAGACTCACATTCATTCTAAACATACAGATAACTATTCTTAATTATTTTGTACTTATTCCGACAAAGTGAATGCACTGCAAGTAGGATAACCACCCTTGTGTACTGGATGCTGGAAAAAACTAGACAGAGGTCCACGTGAGTTTGCACTGAGATGTACAGGGAAAATAAATTAAAGCAGACTACAAAAAGCTAAAGGCCAGTCGGCTTCGGTCTTTGAAAAAGCAAATGACTTGTACCTGCAGTCAGATCCTTGAAGAAACTCCCCTTACTGCTCCTGTGCTCATCGAAAACTTCTGGTGAGTCATTTTGAAGGAATAAATGGTTCCCCCTCCCAAAATTAACACTGTCTTGCCAAGAACAATGTTTTCAAAATTCAAATGCTGCATTATTTCAGTTTACTCAAGCACCAACAAGAAGACAGTCCCAAGATGGTCGATGTCCTGGGGTGCATCAGGAAGAGCGCTGCCAACAGGTCCAGGAAGGGGATCCTGCCCCTCTGCCCAGCCCTGTGAGGCACATCTGCAGTGCTGTGTCCAGTCTGGGCTCGTCAGGACAGCAGGGACATGGAGCTCTTGGAGCAGGTCCAGAGGAAGATGCGAAGATGCTGAAGGGATGGAGCATCTCTGGGAGCAGGAAAGGCTGAGGGAGGTGGGGCTGTTCAGCCTCCAGAGCAGACACTGAGAGGGGACCTCCCCCAGGTCTGTAGGGGCTGCAGGGAGGGGGCAGAGGATGGACCAGGCTCTGCTCGGGGGGGCCCAGCAATGGCACAAGAGGAACGGGCAGGAACTGATGCCCAGGAAGTTCCACCTGGACATGAGGAAGAACTTCTTTGCTGTGCAGTGACCCAGCACTGAACAGGTTGCCCAGCGAGGGTGTGGAGTCTCCCTCACTGGGGATATTCCAGAACTGTCTGGACACAATCCTGTGCCATGTGCTCTGGGATGACCCTGCTGGAGCAAGGAGGTTGGACCAGATGACCCACTGTGGTCCCTTCCAACCTGACCCATCCTGTGATTCTGTGAATACTCTCTACACATCCCTTTTGAAACTGGGTACTTGTGCAGAAGGGTTCATGGGATGGGTAAGGTGAGAAGCAAGAAAGGCCCCGGCCTTTGCCGACTGTTAAAAGATGCAACCAGACGTGAAAAGAGCACATCCCCTGGAGAGGACAGAGCTGGTGCCTGCTTTCTATCACCTTTAAATCTGAAGCAGTGCTCTGACTGTGAACCGGTCACACCACAGTGGCACAGCATAAGGCTTTGGGGAGACTCTGATGCAGGCAACACTTCTTGCAAGAGCTAAAAACTGGGGCACCTTCCTTGAATACAAAAAGCCTGAGTAGTTCTTTCCGTGGCCGCCTCCTCTGAGGGGGTTCTTGGCTGCACAGAGACACTTCACATGGGGAGTAGTGAAGTACCCTGAACTGAAGGTTTAAGCCTCCTGGGGGAAGAAGAGCACTCTTTGTTTCCTGGGCACTAAGCCTTTGTGGTGGCCCATTATATAAAAATATAGGCATTGCTGGTTAGGTTTCTGAGTGATGTGTGTCTGCAGTGTCTGCTGTCAGGCACAGCAGGGCTGGGCCCTGATAGACCCTGCTACCACCAAACTGACGAGACTTAGGAATCATAGAATCCATTAGGTTGGAGAAGACCTCTGAGATCATCGAGTCCAACACCACCATGTCAACTAGACACTGAGTGCCATGCCCAGTTTTTCCTTAGACACCTCCAGGGACGGTGACTCCACCACCTCCCTGGGCAGCCCGTTCCAATGTTTAATAACCCATTCTGTGAAGAAATTCTTCCTAATGTCCAATCTAAACCTCCCCTGGGGTAGCTCGAGGCTATGCCCTCTCATCCTGGCGCACTGAACCTCTACAAGGCTTGGGATACAGAGGCACAGGTGCTCAGGTACGTGGCCAGGGCTTGGCTTTGGAAACACAAGGCACGTCCAGAAAGGGAAATGAAGCTGGGGAAGGGTCTGGAACACAAGCCTGATGACGAATCACCGAGGGAGCTGTGGGTGTTAAGCCTGGAGAAAAGGAGGCTTGGGGGGGACCTTCTTGCTGTCTACAACTCCCTGACAGGAGGTTGTAGCCAGTTGGAGGTCGGGTTCCTCTCACAAGAAACCGGTGACAAGAATAAAGGAAATAAACTGCGCCAGGGGAGGTTTAGGTTGGACATTAGGAAGAATTTCTTCACATAAAGGGTGATTAGACTTCGGAATGGGCTGCCCAGGGAGGTAGTGGAGTCCCCATCCCTGGAGGGACTGGACATGTCAACACAGCGCCCTGGTCTAGTTGACACGGTGTCGTTCGGTCACAGGTTGGACTCGATGACTTCAGAGGCCTTTTCCAACCTGTCATTGACTCTGTGATCCCCTTCGCCGGGACGCCTCCAGCCAGCACTGCTCAGGAGGAGAAGGGAAATCCAGCCGGTGCGAAGCGGGTGCTGTGCCACGCTCAGTGCAGCCGGGGGAGCCTCCCGGGGAAGGGCTGCGGGGTCTCGGGTGCGGCGCTCTCCCGGGAAGGGCTCCGGGTGGCGGAGGGGAGGCATCCCGAGCCAGGGCGGTGAAGGGACACGGACAGGGACGGGGATAAGGGCAGGGATAGGGATAAGGCACAGGGACGGGGACAGCGCCGCCGCCCCCCGCACTACACTTCCCGCCCTGCTCCGCGCCCCGGCCCCGCCGCCTTCCGCTGGCGCGTGGTTTCCGGAGCGGATCGGAACCCGGAGCGCGGATCCGATCCGGGTCTGGCCATTGCCGGGGCAGGTAACGCCGGTCCCCCCGCGCTCCTCCCGCCCGCCCCCCGCGCCCTCCCCCGGGGCACCCCCCGCCCGGGACCCCCCGCGCCCGCCCCGCCGCGGCTCCTCCCGCCGCCCCCCGCGCCGCGCGGCGGGGCCGGGGCGGGCGCGGCGGCGGCTCCGAGCGGCTCCCGGGGCGGCGGCGGCGGCTGCGGCCCCGCCGCCTCCTCCTCCCCGTCCTCGTCCTCCTCCGCCGCCGCCGCCTCCTCCAGGCCGCCTGTTCTTTGTTACAGCGGCCGGGAGGGCGGTAGCGAAGGGGGCGAGGCGGGTCCGAGGCAAAACCCGGCGGAGCCGCTCCCGGATCGCGGGCCCCGGGCGGGCTCCGGGAGGGGGTGGAGGCGGCGCGGTCCCGCCGGGGCGGCGGGGCGCGGGTGGGGTGTCCGCGGGGGATCGGCCCGCGGAGGGAGAGGGACCCGTCGGGGCCACGGGGATGCGGGGCCGGGAGCGGGGAAGCGCCTCGGCTTGGCCGCAGGGGGTCGGGAATGGATTGGGAGGGTGGGGGCGGGCAGGGGGGGAGCTTCCATGTGTGATCCAAAGGGAAGGGGGGAGGGAAAGGAAGAGGCAGGTGTAGCGATGCCGATCCTGCCCCGGTGGGAGAAGGTGCGGCGGGAGCCCGAGGAGACAAAAGGAGGGAAAGCCGCGGACTGCGGCGCTTCGCACACGTGAATTTTCTGCAGTACGCTCGTTTTCATTAAACTTTGCATATACTTCATGCACATGGTGATGGGGAGCGCTGGGAAGGGCAGGTGGCGCCGACTCTCCCAGCAGGTGTGTTACTCCGTGTCCCCCCCCGACTGGTGTGGCAATCACCCCCCCTCCTCCTCCTCCTCGACAAGAACTGATAGAATGGCCATAATTTTGTGGGAATGCAAGGCCTCTCTGTAGTTTGCCAGATGTTCTGCAATTACTTTGAGCAGTAGCATGAACAAGTTTGACTACATCATGAGCAAAACTGCATTTTTAAGTGCGTTCTTGCACACGTGCATCTGCAGCACCCACCCACTTGTGCTTTCAAATTATTTATTCACACTTACTAGAAGCCCATTCTCAAACCAATGGAAAACTGAAGAAAGGGAAACTTTAATTTTAGCTTGTTGGTCATTAAGTTCAAACACAGATTTTGAGGCGTTGGATTTACTTTTTAGTTATTCTTGCCTATTTTTTTTTTAGTCCATTTGCAAGATCAGAATTACTCAGCTTACTACTGGAGCCTGATTTCTTCCTTCAGCAGTTTATTAGGGGAAAGTGTGTTTTTACATCAGTTTTTACATTTTTGGATCCTTTATGGCACGAGTGGTTCTGTCACAGTAACTCACATGTCATGCTCTACACGCAGGTACCTGTGATGCTGCAGCCCCTCAGTGTCTTCATTTGGGTTTCCTCAAGTTCCAAATATGTTTGGAGGCCCGTGTGGCAGCTGGAATTTTTGCATGTAGCTATGTGCTCTACTCTTGGGCACAAAGTCACCCATTTAATTATACAAGCAGAAAAAAAATGTGGTTTTCTGCTCTTTTACTGCCGTCAGAATTAGGCCTTGTACCTGGTCTTATTTCTTCCGTGTAGCTTTTTACCTGATTATTCACTGCTAATGATCGCTCTCTGTTTCATATAAAAAATACCTGGAATTCCAAGAAGCTTTGATTATCTCTGCAAGACAAGAGCAGAATTATGGGCAGTGGGATGAGTGACTTAATGGAGTATTTTTCTGGTACAAATGCTTGAAAAGAAAAAAAAAAAAATCAGACATGGCCCAGAACAACAGCAGAAAGAGGGTAAAAAAATTCTGAAGCCTGTCTTCAGTGCCATCATGTGAGCCCACGTGGAACGTTGTGACTCTGTTTACCAGCTGGAGCGGGTGGCACGGTGTCGTGTATCTCAAAAACTCTTGGGGAAATACATGTGAGATTTGGGAGGAGTTTTGAAGCCCATGGGTGAGGAGCGTGAGTCTGTAAATCCGAATTTTGAAGCAGATAGGGGGGGTTGTTTCAGAGCCCAGTGGGTTATTGTGCCGAGCACAGGAACGGTGGGTGACAGATCAGAAATCCAGCGACGTGCAAAACAAAAATCTTTGCTGCAGAGATGAGAACTGCGCTAATGCAGGTGATAAGTGAGGTGTGGTGTCCTTACCCACTGCGTGAGGGACCTCTGAGGGACCTTCACGCTTTCTCCCCATCACCCTGAACAACATTGATGCTACTGTGACTTCTCCACCCCTTTGTTGCTATTCTCATCTGACGGGCCCTGGAACAAGGCTGATGTTGCTGCTGCTGTAATAACACATATCCTCAATCTGCTGTTTGTCAAGGATGCAACACAGGAACATCCTGGAAGGGGAATGCCTTTGCTGAGCAGGTCACACAGCAGCATTGCTGGTGTGGCTGCACTGCATCTCCCCCTGAACCATTGACGAGGACGTTATTTGTTAATTCAGCCATATTTAGGATGAAAGTCTTGTCAGGACATCAACTATCTAAAAATAGTACACCTTTGTACACCTCTTGAAATAGTGCAAAGCATCCACATAAAGTCTTGGTTAAAAAGCAAACCCATTTTTTACATCAGCTTACAATGCACTTTCTGTGGCTGGTTTTGCACCGTTGTCATTTGGATTTCCCTAAATACCTGTTGCATTGTTTGCTGTGCTTTCAGGGTAAGAGCTTTTGGGGAAATTTCCTGAATTTGCTGTTGTGCTCGGCACTGGGCTTTTGTATAAATGTTTGTTATGTTACATGAGCTTAGTCCCCAAAAGCTGTAGCTGAAAAAGGCCCAGCTTTGTGCCACAGATAGGCAGTGTTGCCCCCTTCCCAGGGCAGCGGGTGTTAGGAGGGATCCTGCGGTTGGCAGGTGGAGTTGGGCAGGGCAGAGCTTGGGACAGACCATGTGGGAAAGTCAGGCTGCCCATACTCCATGACCAAAATTCCCCTTAGGCTGTTGCCCAGATAGCTGAGTAACAGGATCCCTCCTGCCATGACCAAGAGCTGCAGTGACCAGGTGTCCCTTTGTATTCCCATCAGCTGTGATGGCTTTCCAGTGCATCTCTGTGTGGGGATGGAGCCCTTTGCTAACTGGGAGTTGTTTATGGGTTGGTGAAGGAACCTGTTTGCTGCTTCTGGTGGAGGCTGGAGGTGGAGCAGGGTGTGGGTGCAGCTGGAATCAGACATTGCTCCCAGGCTTTAGCAGCACACTTGGCACAAGTGTGGAATCCTTCCTGAAGCAGTGAAATGGATTGTGTAGTACCTGTGCTGAGAGGTACCTGTGCAGAAGTAGCTGCTGCTCTGGGCTCCAACCTGAGGCCTATTTCCACAGCCCAGCCAGGCAGAGCACATGGAGCATCAGTCTTCAAGAGTAAACTAATGGAGAGAGTCCTGCTCCTGCCCTGATCCTGAGTAATGACTGTTCTTGTGCATATCTTTGGCTTGACTTTTGTTGCAGTAGTAGCAAATGCTTTATCTATTTTCAAACAGGGCTCTGATAGTTTGGTGTGTCATGTTTCCTCTCCTCTTGTCCTCCTCCCTCTCACAGGTTCTCTCTTTCTCCTTCCTATTTTCTTCTTGACCAATATGCTTTCTGATTCTGGAGCCTCATCTCTCTTAGACTTGGGTCACGATTTTCGTGTTGCTTTGCCTCTTACTGGGTTATTGGGAAAATTGCTTATTTGAAGAGGGGAGCCTTTTCATGGTTAGAAAAGGGAGAGCTACCTGCTGTTGTGATCTTAGCCATAAATAATCAGACTTTCTGCCATAATTTAATCATTGAGGAGCAATACATAGTGTTCATGCAAGTCTATAAATACAGGCCAACAAAAATGAAATGAATGTAGATTATCCTTATTTAACCATGAAAGCAAATTGATGAGTTACCGTTTCATGGAAGGCCAGTGTCAGAGATGGGATTTGTTTTCCCAGGTTTTCTGATGCTCATTACCTCAATAAACCTTAACCTTTAGAACAAATCTGTGACTTTACCTGCAGTTTTTAGGTTCTTAGGATTATTGTGTTTATTAAATAAGTAATCTGCCTTTCAGAGATAATCTTTTTAAGCTACTATTCAGGAAAATGTTGCATGGGGCCTTGTTTCTGCAGTCACTGGGGGTTTTAACGACTTTACTTTCTTTAACTTTCCATTGATACTCCTGCAGGGACATTAATATGTTTGGGTGTGCTCTCGGCCAGTCAACATTGTTACTTTACGAAGGGATGTTTACATAATATGGAAAGTAAAAGTCATTCGGAACTAACTTCATCTTTTGTATTTTGGCAGGTTTAAAAAATGGCTGAAGATGGCAGTGATGAGATTATGTTTATTTGTAAGTATCAGGAAAAAGATCTGACTCTCATGTTGTGTGGCTTGTCTACTCAGAATGTTTGAAATTAAAGACTAAAACAAACTAAGATTTTATTTAGAAAAATATTTTATTAAAAGAAGCTTATGGAGGAATAGAGAGGAGGGTGTGTAATTGAAGCATACACATTCTGATTCTGTTGGCAAACACACAAGGAAACCTCTGAATGTGAGTGAGCAGAACAGCTTTTTCATGGCTGGAGTAAGTGAGATTGAAGGCCTAACACCAGTGTAAGCCTTTGTTTATCCAGCCAGCTTTAGCAACCCCAAGGTGTCTGTGAGGAACTGTGACCTCTGGCCTGACCTGAAGATCTGCACCTCCACAGGAGGGGGAGGCAGGCTCATTATTCTTTCAGAACAAGCCCAGTTTGAGATGCACCAACTGCTCTGACAAGTCTCACTCGTGGCATTCACTGCCTGTGCTTCGTGTTTCTGCCCTCTGTGTAACCCCATGTGCCTGGGATCTGGACTCGTGGGATCGTGGTGAGTGAGGGAAGGCTGCAGCAGTGGTGTGCCAGGGAGTGTGATGGGCAGTGTCCCATCCTTGGTGGAGCTTGGCCAGTAGCTCGTTTCCCAGTGGCACATTAGCCCTGCAGCCTTGCCTTTGTTACCTGTCTGGACATGCAGGATCTGGTGTCGCTGTGAAAAAAAATTAAGAGATGCAGAGTCCACTTACCTACTTGTGTGAGCAGAGGGGGCCCAGAATGTGTCCTTGGTTTTTGGATCCACAGTATTTTACCCCTGATGGGTGCACTTTAACCTTATGGCAACTGTATCAGAAAGTTCCACTTTTCCCTTCCACCACAGATTCCTTCAAAAATAGTGTTGACTGCTGGCATTTTTATTGAGTCGCAGATACCAGTGGTGAAGTTACCTTGTCTTCCCCTTCATAAAAAGATTCTGGTGGATAGCAACAAGAACGGAGATGTGATGCCATTCCTTAATTGCACGGATAGAAAGTCACAGTGAAGTCTGTGGTCTTTGAATGTCTCGAGTTTTCTTGTGCTCTCCGTAATTAGTTTTTCCCATGGGATGTGGGGACTGCTTATGTTCTGAAAAAGTGAGTTGTTACAAATGATACTGTGCACTCTCAGAATTAACAACCTTGAGTACATATTTCATAGACAAGAGAGTTTTGGAATATTTTTTTATAGGAGTCTGTGAATACAGTCCCCCCTGGAGGTATTTTATCCTTATTCCCATGCTAATTTTTGTTTCTCCTGTGGCTGTAATCTCTTGGTTTCTGTAAGGTATCCCCTGGATATTGAGACATGCCACACAATGTCAGTGTCATATTCCCCTGGATCTGGTCATTCCTCTGCAGAGGAGGGAGAGGAATGTGTGTTTTATTCCTGCATGTAATTGTGGACAGTGCAGTCTGAACCCATACAGTGGCTTATCTTTGCAGAAGTGAGGAGTGCCTTGATGCAATCAGGAGAAAAGAAAAACACAAAGTTTCCTTTGACAGCAAAGCCTGTGTGAGAAGCTGCTGCTCTGGCTATTCCTTCCTGTCCTCGTTGGTTATGACAGCCCTTTGTGGGTGATAATCCAGTTTTTTTCAGCAGTCTGGTTTACACATTCCAGTGTGGCTCCTCTCTGCTTTGGGAAATCTGTATTTAGCCCAGGTTATTTCAGGAATATTAAGCACAGTGTGAGCTACAGGCTCACCTAAAGGAGTGGGGATGGTGGGACAGTAAACAGGACAGCTGTAGGCTGAGTTTAGATGCTGGTGCTGCATGGATGGAACTTCCCCACGGATTCTTTGCTCTGACACAACTGTCTGGTGCTGTACAGCAAGCCAGACTGGGAAATTAATTCAGCTGAAAAATAAACTGATGGGAAGAGCTGGTTGTCTCGTTCCTCGGTTCATCAGAAGGCAGCACAAACAGGAGGCAGCAGCCAGGCTTGGGGGTTGCATCAGTCAGTACTGCAGTTTGTCAAATATATGTGAATTTTCATTGCTAAGCTGTTTTTGTTGCCAGAAGAAGAAACAACATGGAGCTGTGTATTGCAGTTTGGGATCCCCTGTTTTAGAAAAAGTCCTTTTATTCACTGGGACAAATACCTGGGGGAGAAAAGTTTCCAGTCAGGAGTTCAGAGTAGCTTTACCAGAGGGGACATACCTTGGAATGACATGGCTTTTGTCATGTCTCTTCCCAGACAAGGTGTAGTGATCCTCTTCTTTGCATCTTTACTGTGGTTACCTGACTTGCCCTTGTAAGTGTGGAGCTCAGGTGGAAATGGCACTACAGGAATATAACCCCTGTGTGATGATCTCCTCTGAAGCTGTGTCAGCAGCTGACCAGGCAGGGCAGTTTGGCAGCTATTTTTTCACAGCAAAGCAATGTATATGCATTTGGAATCCTGTTAAGTTTGCTTATTTTAGAAAGCCTCAAATTATCGTGGTCTGAAAATGGTTTCTTAGGAACCACTCAGTTCTGGGTAATTTACAGCCACTTAAACTAAAAGTTAATTTAGGTAAACTGACAGTGAACTAAGTGTATTGTGCAGCCAGATGACTTGTTTGGAAAGGCACCAGAAGGTATCTTAGAGGTCTGTCTCCCTGCTCTGTGGGTGAGAAGTGTGTGTGGGCCAGGCATGGCTCTGGGCAGAGCTGGGCTCCCAAAACATGCTTGTGCTGAGGTCTGTGCCAGTTCTGGTACTGATTTATGCCTCCTGTCACTGAAAGCACCACATTAGCCAAGCTGTTTCTAAAAAACCAGGTTCTGGGGAAGGTAGTAATGTGGTTTTCTTTATCTGCTACATGTTATAGCACTTTATCTGAAGAATAATGCCATCTTTAAGCAGAATATTTACTGTGGATGTAAGGCAGTTATTTTCCCTCTGAGAGAGAATTTAAACAATTGTCTTCTGATAGCACTGATCACAGTGTGTGTTATCTCACCTATGCAGGTGCCAGCTATCAACTCCATGTTCAATTATTCATGTTCTTTTAAGCAATACAAATAAACATCTGCCTCTCTATGTATGTATTTTGCCTGGTGCCAGGTTTGGCTTGGAAGAAGGAGGTGGCTGTCTCACAGAAGTGTTTTATCAACCTTTTCTCTCTGCTTCCTTGCAGGGTGTGAGGACTGTGGGCAGTACCATGATTCAGAGTGTCCTGAGCTGGGCCCAGTGGTGACAGTCAAAGACTCCTTTGTCTTGAGCAGGGCAAGGTAAGGAATGTTTGAATTAGTCCTGCCTAACCCAACACCCCTGTTAGTCCTTTAAAACATATCTGCTGGCTAATGGGTGTCGCTGACAGCTGGAAAGCAAAGTCCCAGTGGGCTGCAGAAATTTATGGAAAGCACATGGCCTTGATTAAATAGAAAAATTGATGCACACACTTGAGTGCTGTACTGAACTGAAGCCAAAAAAATAACTTGCTGCTCATCAGGATTTGGTTTCTCCGCAGAGGTTTCTGGCAAAAAGTCAGGTAGTGCCAGATGGGGTGATGACTCCTGTCTTGGTTGAGTACCTGCCACATTTTCCCCTCCTCAGATGCACTGTATTAGTTTCAGAGAAGTGTGTGAGGATTTCTCGTTCGTGCTGTATCCTCCTGCTTGGTATGAACTCCATTATTCCTCCGCTTAGAAGCAAAACAAGTTGTTCTCATTATTGTGGGTCTTTAGGAATGATTAGGGGTAATAGTTCTGTCAGAAAATCTGTGACAGCCCAGCAGAAACGCTCATGTTTGCCAAAAGAAACAAACAGACTAAATGTAGTTGGGAGCAAACAACACTGAGTAGTGGTTTTTACAGAGAAAGACAATCAGGCGTTGTCAGCAAAATTCATATTAAGACGTAAAATGTAAGGCTCAGGAAAGGAACCAGCTATTGTGAAGACGTAGTACAAATCCAAAAAGGGAAGAGGGTTCAAATGGAGTTCAAATGGATTATATAATGTGCTCAAGGCTTCTGTATTTCTCCTTGGGGAAGTCACAGGCAGAAAACATGGGCATGTGGGCAGCAAGTTTGGCACCTGCTGGCTCTGTAGGCCGTAGTGTGTATTCCCAGGATATTTTTGTAACAAATACTGGATGTGCCACGTGGGGCAGGATGCTGCTGGTGTCCCACCCTGTACACTGGCAGCACTTGTGCAGGAGCTGTCACTGGTTTTCTGGAAAAGGAACTGCTCTGGCAGCTCCTACCAGGCAGCACCTTCCTGTGCCTGGAAAAGCCTGCCAAGGATGATCTGCTGCAGCAGATGTTAATGGTTAACAGCCCTGACACTAGAGGTGCTTTGTCTTTGGGGGTAGTTTCAAAATAGGAACAACAGAAACTGGGGATGGAGGCACTTTTCTTACACACAGAATCTGGGCAGTGCAGTAAGTTCCAGCCTGCACTACACAGATTGAATGACTGTTATTTCTTACCTTTTTTCTGTTTTCTTTTTCCTTGCAATTTAATGCTCTTACTTATTTGTATGGTGGAAAGTTAATTACCACAGTGTCCAGAACTTCCAGCTGTGACTGTTTGCAAATGTGGTGCTTGCACTGGTTTTCAGGGGGTTTTTTTGACATTCAAATGCCAAGTTTTCCCTAGTGGAAGTTTGGGCTGCTGGACAGCAGATTTGAAAGCAGAATTTAAAACTAACTGTATAACAGAAAAATGTATTTATTTTCCTGAACAGTTTACAACTGAAATCAGGTAAGATAAGAAAAGGAAAGAAGAAATGTAAGGGCAAGCTTTATTTTACATCTGGGAACAGTAGCTGAGAGAGTGAGTTGTCTGAGGTTGAGGGCAAATTTAACCACAAAGTGGATATGACTCTTAAAAAACAGTCTAGTTGTTTAACCACAATTGTTATTTCCTCTGTCCTAATGAAGAGATAAAATGAATAAACCATAAAGATTATAAAAGAAGTGTTGAGAAACATCTCCTGAACTTCACTGTCTCTAACATTGCTTATTCTATGTTTAAAACTGAAAACATTTTTTTCAATTAATTTGCTTATCTTGTATTTCTCTTCATGTAGACACTAAAGCAGTTCTGCCAGTGTCAACTTTTGTAGTCAGTAGTCTGTCTGATTATTTTTAGCTTTTCATCTGTTAGCACAGACATGAAAAAACAGAGTTGCATTTGGGGTCTGTAAAACCAATACAGTGATTTTTTTGGGAAGATGTTTTCTGTGTATTCTGTGTAGTAACAATCTTTATTGCACAGAAGTACTTGTGATCAATGTATCAGTATTTGTAATAGGGGATGTACAAGGCAGATGGGAAGCTTTTGATCTGCATAAGTCTGTAAAGTGTTAATTTGGGGAGGGATATAGTTTATTTTTTAAAGTAAGCATGATCATAACCAAGGATATGTAGGATAATTAATTTGGGAAGAGGCCTCAGGATATTCCAGTCAGAACTAACATCCATGCTGAACCACTCATTTTTATGCATATTGTCCCTTCTGCTTTTGCCATGAGCCCATTTTTAATGTCTTTCCTGTACTGGGAGCCCAAAAAAGGAGGCAGTAAATCATTAGGATCTCATGAGTGCAGAGCAGAGGGGAACCATCAGTTGCCCCAGTTGTTGTGGCCTCCAGGTAAAGAACCATTGATCATGACCCTCTAAGCCTGACCACCCAATGAGTTATGTCCTCTAGTAGTTGTGTACCCATCCAAGACCATAACATTCCAACTTGGATACAGAGAGAATTGTTGAAAGCCTAAAAAAAAGTAATTTCCCTTAAGTTGAAGGGAAATGACATCTACTGCTCTTCCCTTGTCCACAAAGCCAGTCATTTTGTCCTGGAAAACAAACAGTTTGTCAGGCATGAGTTGCCCTTATTCATTCAGTTGGGACTCTTTCCAGCCACCTTCTCCTCATGTGCCCATAAATGCCTCCCAAAAGGTCTTGTTCCATGGCTTTCCCAGGGGCTGAAGTGAGGCAAATCAGCCTGTAGTTCCCTTTGGAATATAATCCTTTTTTTGAAGATGGGTGCAACATTTGTCTTTCTTCAGTCACCATCAGAGAATGGTTTCGGCTGGAAGGGACTTCAAAGATCATCCAGTTCCCTTGCCATGGTCAGGGATGCCATTCCCTAGACCAGGTGGCTCAAAGCCCCATCCAGCCTGTCCTTGGACACCTCCAGGGATGGGGAATCCATAGGTTCTCTGGGCAACCTGTTCCAGTGCCTCACTGCTCTCAAAGGAAAGAATTTCTTCCCAATATCTAATCTAAATCTCTCCTCATTTAGTTTAAAACCATTGCCCCTTGTCACCATCCACCTGTGCAAAAAAGTCACTCTCTGTTTTTTATAAGCCCACTGAAAGGCCACAGTGAGATCTCCCTGGAGCCTTCTCTTCTCCAGGCTGAACAACCCCAGCTCTCTCAGACCTTCCTCACAGCAGAGCTGCTCCAGCTCTCTGATCATCCTCGTGGCCTCCTCTGAACCCACTCCAGCAGGTCCACATCTTTCCTGATGGATGCAGCACTGCAGGTTGGGGTCTCGTGAGGGCAGAGTAGAGGGGGAGTCATCAGACACCTCCCCTGATGCCCATGGTCTTTCCAAGACAATTGAGAGTAGTCTCAGTATGGTATTGGACTACTCTTGGGATTCTCAGGTGCAGCCAGTCCACGTAGGTTCCTGGACTTACACAGTCTGAGCTTTCTCAAGTAATCACTGATTTGTCCCTCCTCCACTGCTGGTAGTTATTTTCCTCTATTTATAAACCCTCACAGAACTTAGGGTGTGTTGATCAGAAAACTTTGCTGTTACCAGAGACTGGAGAAATACATGTTGACTTCTTTCTTTCATGGGTTCCTGCAGTGTTGTCCCATGGGTAATTATTTTTTTCTTAAGGCTCTCTTCAATTTTTAGGTCATCTCTGCCTTCTAATTTGGAGATAAGGCAACTGGAAGATGGGACTGAAGGAGTGTTTGCTCTGACCCAGCTGGTGAAACGCACCCAGTTCGGCCCATTTGAGTGCAAGAGAGTTCTCAAGGTGGAAAAAGAATCAGTTTTTCCCCTGAAGGTGAGACACAGCACGTGAGAATCAAGAACAAACCATCAGTTTTACCTGTGATGGATTTATGCCATCTGAAACTATGGAAAAAAGTGTATGTAGGGGGATTATTTGGAACATCTTTTAGGTGTGCTCTGTAATGGATGAGTTAAAGAAACAATCTCTGGGCAAGGCACAGAAGAACCAAACTAGTGGATCATTCTGTGTTTGAAGTGTTATAAGAGGTACAGTCAGCAAAACTGGTTGTCTTTCACCTTCTGCATGTGATGATACAGGAGGGACAACAACTATGGCAGTTAATGAGACTCTTCAACTGGATTGTTTAGCTTTATGGAACATGCAGAATAAGTTGAGTTTTTTCTTCTGCCTTGCATTTGTTTTATTCCTCTCTTGACAAGTTTTGGCAGGAAAAATGCTACTCTAAAAATGGAATTCAGTCTTAGTTTTCACTGATACCTAAGTCAGAAGTAAAGACTTAGGAATGTGACTTGGGCTGATGGGTGTTTCACGGCGTGTTTCACTCCATCCTCCTGCATCCAGCCAATTTTTGAGAAACTGGTGGCTGTAGCAAGAATTCTTGGGATAGGAAGTCAGTTTGTTCCCATCCTGCTCCTGGTAGTCTGTCTCAGACTTACCCATCTGAAGGTGTGACTGATAAATGAAACACGCCTCGTGCCAGCGTTGGCGCTTGCCTTGTCTCTGGTGTATGCTGAAAAGAAGCCATTGCAAAAGCAGGAAATAAAAATCTTCCTTGACTTTGTGTTATTTATCGGGGGGTTTTATTACATGCACGTGTTTTTCTTGGTAGGTGTTCCAGAAGGATGGGCCCCTGGTGTATTTTGACACCACAAACGAGGACGATTGCAACTGGATGATGATGGTGCGACCGGCCACCGAGTATGAGCATCAAAACTTAACTGCCTTCCAGCATGACAATGACATTTACTTCACCACCTGCCAGGATATCCCGCCAGGGACTGAGCTGCGAGTGTGGTATGCAGCTTTTTACGCCAAAAAAATGGAAAAGCCAGTGCTGAAGCAGGTCCCTAGTGTTGCCAATGGTATGTGTGGGGGCCTTTCTTCCTTCCTAAGGGCCCAGTGCTTACAGGGACTGACGGTCCCTTGCTGTTGTAGTTGACAGGGCTGTTTATCCAGTAGGCTCTGCCCCCTGAGTCAGGCTAACCTGCATACAGGGGTGCCCTGCAAGAAGAAAGCACAGATTCTTCACCATGGTGCAGCCAAGTTTTTGAAAACAGACGGCCTAGTTGGTGACTGAGCCTCTTCAGAGTGAACAAACTGGATAAATAGTTCTTAACTAAAGAATTGGTGGTTGCATTTCTGTTTTTCTGGGTAGAAGGGCAAAGGAACTCGAGTATCAGTGAAGTCTAAACATATGTGCAGATTTTCTAAGGAAGCCATTCCCCTTCAGTTGCAGTGAAAGTGTTTTGGTTTTGCACAAAACTGTTACACAGTTCTGAAATAACTTAAGACATTTGTCTTAAGACATGGGACCCACTAGAATAAGATCCACATGACTGTTTGTGCATTGGAAAGAAAGGCAGCGGATTTTTTTAGAATCTGAATTAGAATTGCCAGAACTCTGCTGTTCCTCTGCCCCTTTGTTTGCAAGGGTGTTTTCCTCCTGCTCTGGAGTTGGGAGTGTTCCCTGAATGGTATTACTGCTATGCTGAGTATAATTTGGGGTGACAAATGCTTGGGGAGAGGCCATTGCCATCAGCTTTATGGCTGAATCTTGATCATAAGCAGAATCTCAAGTGCTACAGCTGAATTATTGCAGTTAACAGGTTTCTGAATTACGAGATTTTTTTGGTTGATATTGAGAGGTTTCATCCTTTTCCTCTTTAGTTTAACCTGTTCATGTATTATTGCATGGATATGGGCATTTAAAAATATTACTTATGTCCTGCTCTTTCTGTTCAGCACTTTCACTGTACACTCCAAAATATTAAAGGCACATTGCATGAGATTCAGGTATAAGAAGATCCTGGTTAAAATTTTACATGAAAATGTTATTTGCAGGCCTGTTACAGAGTAAAACTTTTTGACTGTTGTGGTGGTTTCAAACCACCACAACTATGGTTACTGCTCTCAGCACAGAGCAGCAGAATCAAAAGGTCTGGAAAGTAAAGAAGATGAACTGGTTTTCCTCTTCACAGATGTGTGCTTGGCAATGATGGAATCTGATAAAGAGGGGAATAAGGTCTCTTCAAAATCTTCTGCTGTCTTACCCCATAAAAAACCGAAGAAATCCAGCATATCAGCAGCTGATCCAGCAGGTAGGCAAAATTACAGGTTTTTTTTAAGGAGGTAGAGAGCAGATCTACAGAGCTCTTAGGTCTAACAGTTCTATGTATATAATTGTATATATATGGCTATATATCTTACAGCAAATATTAATTCAGAGAGGATTTGAAAGTCTGGATTTTAATTTTCATGGGCACAGTGCTTAAAATACATATGCAGGTCGAAAAGAAACAGAGAGGCCAAACCTTTAGGCAGGTGATTTTCATGAAAAACACAACTGCTCCTGACTTTGGAGGTGGTTGGTGTTGGAGTGGGGGCAATCCTAAAGAAAATCTTCAGACTCCCTGTGCAAAGTGTAACAGTTCAAATGATCAGGTTCCAGAAGAAAACATGAGACTGTTGGGTAGGTGTAAGAACAGTTTGGAAATTACAAAAATACTGGCCATCCCCAAATTACAATAATACCATAAGCCTATTCATGTTGAGACTGTTCTGGAGTACAGGAACTCAAATTTAAATAAATTTTTAAGCAGTACAGATACTCTTGGCAAAGAACATATGGCTGAGGAAATAGGACAGTCAGAGTACGCAGTGTGGAGATCAGGATCAAAGAAAACCATTCTGGGCCTGTTCTTTAAAAGGTCACTTTCCTAAATTTTGCTTATTAATACTAAAAGTAGCCAAGAGGAGAGTTGTTGCAGATGTGTACAAATTAATTCTTTAGAAGATCCATTTGTTCCTATTGGTAACTCTCACAGCTAAAAATGGGAAGTCGACTGGGGAGTTGTCTTTGAGCTTGGCATTATTGATTTTTCTAGGGGTAAATTATGAAGAATTTCAACAGCCCCTCCCACATCCTTCATCCTGCTGTCTGAAAGTCCAACTTCAGTAGAAACAAAATGCTGCCTGTTGTATTTTGGGAACCCTAAAGTGTTCCCACTGATGTCGTGTTTCGGTGCTTCCAAACCAAAATATTCTCCTTTTGATTCTGACTGTTTGCCTCAAGTCATGCAAAGCAGTTGCCAACTGACAGATCTGTGGTTCCAAGTAAACCACGTTGCCCTGAAGCCTCCCTAGAAGCCTGAGGAAGTGGGAACTTAAACAGGACCTGACTCTTCCTGACAAACCAGAGCATATCTAGGGTTTCTGGGCTTACTGCTGGAGGCAGCTGAAGAGCAAAGGAAGTGCAGAGTCAGGGAAAATTCAGTTATGCAGAATCTTGGGGTTTAGGTTTGCTGGTTTTGTCCTCCTGGACAGAGCTCTCAAGAAGTTCTTTATGTACCCTGTGAAGAAGGAATTTCTGTTGCTGTACTATCTAGTAGTTTCTTATTTATTTATTTATTACAGCATGGATGAGATCACACCCCTGTAGTGCAGAATGTTGAGCATAACTTGTAGCAGGGAACAGCCTCTGCCTCAGAGAATCTGTTATTTTGGTTTAAGAGCCAACACTGAAAAGGAGGAAGAACTTTATTGTCCCCTCACAGATGGGGTCCTCAGGCAGAGAGAGATGAACTGACCTGCTAATGATCATCCAGGAAATCTGTGGCAGAAACTGAAGCACAGTTTGAATTCCCTGTGCTGCCATTCACTTACCCAAACTTCAGTGTCATCCTTCTCCTCTGAGGGAGTATTGTACACTGTGGAATATTCAGCTTTGTGTGAGCCAAAAAAATCTCTGAATTGGTCCAGATTTATTGGTTCCTCTTGACAAATTCAGACACATTATTCAAGGACTAAAATACAATGGTCTGTGAACAGAGTAACCATTTTCCTCTTTTTTTTTCATTTTCCTCCTAATTTCTTCTTTGTTTTCGCTATATGGCCTGAACTTGAAAAAACATTAAATCAAAACATTAATATGGTGGTTTCATAGCACATTTGATTAATGGAACTGCTCAAACCCAGGTTTTCATTGTCTTCACCCTTACTTCCATTAATCCAAATGTTCTTACTCTGCAATGCTCTTCACAGAGAACAAGGAGGCTTCTCCTGCTTCTTTCCTCAGCTGACTCAGAAGAGCACTGGTAACTCCAGTTTTAAAGGTGCTAAAAATTGCATTATATCATGACTTTCATAAACACAGTTCTTTAGAAAGTGAAAAAGGAGCCCTCAGGACTTTACAAGAGCACTGATACTCTCTCCTGGCATCATTTAATATCTTCTGGTGTTTCAAATGTTCATGTTTGGAAAATCCTGAAGTGATCCCAGCTGCCCCCATGGGCCTTTTATACTGCTTAAATTGTAACCTGTGATACTCAGTGAGGTATTGCAAGATAAATAAAGCCACAGGGATTTGCCACCTTTCCCTTTCCAAGGCGTTTCAGTATTTCTTCTTGCTGTGATTTAGTGAACACTCCGGAAGGCAGTGGAGCAGCAGAAGCAAAGCCCAGCCAGTGGATGTGTAAAGTGTGTTCATCTGCTTTCCAGGAGCCTCAGCTGCTGACAGGTAAGAAGTGCTAGAAATTCATGAGAGAATACTGAGAACCATCAGCAGAATTCTGCTCTTCCACAGCCATGACAATCCACGATGCAGTAAGATAAAGGTTTTAGTTTTTGTGTTCCTTTAAGAAAAAGGGTAGCAGGGAAGGTAAAACAGTGATATTTTGGATGTGAGTGGTCAGTCTCTGGGCAAACAACTTTATTGTTGAATCTAGAAGAAATAAAACTGTTGTTTAGAAGATGACATGTGACTATCAGGAAAATCAAGGATGGGGAGCTGAATGAGCAGTGTGGAAGGTCAGTGATGCCAGCTTATACTTCGTAATATTTTCTGTCTGGTATTTATGGCACATATTTAGTAAAGGTAATGAGATACTTATTTTTTTCTGCATTTTGTTTGCAGCTATATTATGCAGTTTTAAAAAAAAAATATTTAGAAGCTCTGACCATTCAATGAATTGTTTTTGAAAAGGGGGCTTAGGCCCCTAAATAACTTGGGCATTTGGAAAAATGTACCTGTTATTAGTATGCACAACCTTACTAGATATCACAACAGTGATATCCAACAAATCTCCTAAAAAATTCAGTTCCTGTAATTGTGTCAGTGTTAAATAAATGATATGCTCTTATTTAGGAAGGTATTGGGACTGCTTTTGAAATAATTTGAAGTGAGTCTCTGCAAAGAGAGGTGGACCTGATAGATGGGCTTCAACTGGATCCATTGGACTATTTCATGACAGTTTCTTTCCTCCTTACTCTCTTGTTCTTTCCCATCAGAGCACTTGCTGAGTCACCTGGAACAAGCCAAAGGTGCCCCCCAGCCCAGCCCAAATGATGCTGTGGCAGAGAAGCCAGCAGAGGCTCCCCCCACGGACCAACCAGAGCCCAGTGATGCAGCCAGTGCCAGCACAGACTCCAGGAGAAAGGCCAGGAGGGGGAGAAAGGCCAAAACACCAAAAGCAGAAGCACCTCCTGTCGTTGATGAAGAGAAAGATCCTGCAGGTAAAAGAGAACTTAAGAAAATGAGAAAATGTTAAGGAATATATCCGCTCATACATCTGTATTGATGCTTCTCAGGAAGGCCTAGAAAGTAGCACAGAGGTGGAGGTTTTTAGTTAGACCAGCAAAGCAGACAATTAACAGGCTTTGTTAATTATCTCCAAGGGCCTTGTCTGTGCTGGATGTTGCAGGACCTACATTTAGATTGCCTGCATTCTCCTGTGATGGTTTTAGTAATAGAGAGTCCCAGAGAAACACGGGGTAGTGGTTATGAGACCTGCCTTGTTTTCTGCAGGAAGGAACAGGAGAGAAAGTATCTTCCCTCTCAAGAGGAGACATCTTCCTCTTGACCTTAAGGTTTATTCTTGAAAGAGGCCTTTTTCAGGGCATTATCTTCCTTGAAGGGAAGTTCTAGTAGGAAATTTTACAATGCATGGCCAACTGACGCTTTAGTGACAGGTTGGAAAGGTAAGAAATTAGGCCTCCCTGTGAGATTTTGGCTACATCTTACTTGTCATTCAGCAGCCACTTGCTCTGACCTGAAAGTGGCTTGTTAGCAATGCATTATTTGTCATTGACAAATAACATCTGGCAGCCTCATGAGGCTCAAGAAGTGCAAGGTGGTGGTCTCAGAAGAAGCTGGGGGATGAAGGGATTGAGGGCAGCCCATCTGAGAAGGACTTGGTGGATGCTGGTGGGTGAGAGGCTGGACATGAGTGTGCTGACAGCTCAGAAAACAGCCATGTCCTGGGCTGCCCTCGAGGGAGGTGGTTCTGACCCTCTTCTCTGCCCTCATGAGACCCTACCTGGAGTGCTGCATCCAGCTCTGGGCTCCTCAGCACAGGAAGGACATGGAGCTATTGGACTGGGTCCAGAGGAGACCTACAAAGACCTCTCCTGTAAAGACAGGCTGAGAGACCTGGGGTTGTTCATCCTGGAGAAGTAGAAGGCTCCAGGGAGACCTGAGAGCCCCTTCCATTGCCTAAATTTGTCCTGTAAGAGAGTAGGGAACAGACCTTAAGCAAGGCCTGTGTGATAAGACAAGGGCAGAATGGCTTTAAACCAAAAGAAGGACAGTTTAGATTAAATATAAGGAAGAAGTTTTTTGCAGTGAGGGTGGTGAAACGCTGGAATGGGTTGCTCAGACTGGTGGTGGATGCCCATCCCTGGAAACATTCAAGGGCAGTTTGGATCGGGCTCTGAGCAGCCTGGTCTAGTGAGAGACCTTCCTGCCCATGGCAAGAGGGGGTGGACTAGATGACCTTTAAGGCTCCCTTCCAACCCACCCTGTTTTATGATTCTGTGAACGTGTTTGCGGACGATTAATTTGTCCGTTGCCACATCTTGTTACAAATTCTACATTTGAGGTTGTATTTCTAGCTGTCCACATTAATGCTGTATTTTTATGGTGTGCTTGCAGTGGATCATGTGGCTGACATTGTAACTGAGCTCCCTCCAGAAGAGCTAGCCCTGCCTCCACCTGCAGAGGAGAGGATTATGGATTTGGTTTTAGGAAAGATGCCTAGCACCACAAATAGCATCAGTTCAGTGACAAAGTAAGTGTTCTGGGATGCAGGATTTCCTCTTGGGTTTAATTAAGATTATGTAGCATGTAGCAGCTCTGCTAGACTTCTGGGCCCACAGATGCTCTTTTTTATCAGCATAAAATTGTGTGATTATGATGCTGCTGCTGCTGCTGCAACTAGAAGAGCTGACTTTTGAGTGCCACAAAGATGACCTGTGCACTGGAAGATGGTGTGATATTGGTGGTAGAATTTTGGAACATAAATGAGAATTTCATTTTCCATCACAGTGCTGCTTTTATTCAGTGTGGTTCCAAAAGCCTCCTGCAGCTGCAAGCTGCATTGAACGTTGGTGATAAGACAGGCAAAGAAATTTTTGCTAAAAACCCCAATTTGCTAACTGTTATTATTATTATTCAGTCTTGCTTGTCATCTTAACTCATGAATGACTTCATGTTGGTTTTGTGTGATACTTCAGATTTAAAGCAGTGGGAGGGGAAAACTTAGGTATAACAGAACCTCAGGGAGACTCTTAAGTATCGTTTGATTAATTTGGATTCTTTTTTGTCTTTTTGTCTTGGTAAAATTGGCCTCTTGAATTATTTTTTTTTTTTTTATAATAAAGCACTTGATTTTTTCAAAATTAGTTAGTAATGCTATATATTAAAGTTCTTAGCAGACACAGAGCCATCGAAAATGCATTTCAGAGTGTGGTTGTCCTGGGAAATAGCACAGTGCTGCTGCCTGGCAATGCCTTTTGCCTGGGAACTGCCAAGGTTTCCAAGCTGAAATAGCACTGGTGTTTTCAGAGGGTGAGCAGAACAGATCCTTGCTGTTCCTCTGAGGGGGCCTGCAAAGAGAATCTGCTGCTACTTTTTGCCTTGTTCGTGCTGGGTGAAGATAATCTGGAATGAGACACACTCTGGCATCTGCTGCTTCCAGGGGGTGGCCGGGGGGGGGGGCACCTTGGCATTGAGGAAGCTCCATCCAGGCTCCCTCCCTCCCTCTCTCCTGCCAGGAGCTGAGCATTAACACTCCTCCAGCTTCTGCCAGCTGGTGGAACTCTCTTGCAACCTGTGGGATACCTTTCAGTCCCTGCCTTTTTCTCTGATCCAGTAGGTTTGCTCATCACCAAAACACCATGTCCCTCAAAAGAAGTTTAATTCTCTCTAGTAGACACAGGATACGGCGGAAGCTGATAAAGCAGCTTGGGGAGCACAAGCGGGTCTATCAGTGCAGTATCTGCAGTAAGATCTTCCAGAACAGCAGCAACCTCAGCAGGCACATCCGTTCTCATGGTGGGTTTGCTCTTCACCTCACCTGGGGATTCGTTTTGTCTCTTGTTGCTTCCACCTTTGAGTAAAATAGCTGGGATATTTTATGTATTGGGATACGTAGCTATAAGAGAGCTACTTTTTCCTTTTTTCTTTCTCTTGACTCTCTCTAGGAAACTCTTTTAGTTATGCAGACCAAAGCATGAGAAGATAACAGCTGAAAGCTGAAGCTAGAGTATTTAAAATTTGAATGGAGTACATCTTTTAAGTAAGGGCAAGGATGCACTGTTTATTCCAAAACTATTCTTGCCTTAAAATACATGCATATATATATATCACCCTCACCTTCACAGGCACATGGGTAACAGAGCTGTGTAAATGTCAGCTGAGTGCTTTTTAGCTTGTGATCTGCAGTTCCAGGGATCTGTGTCCTATTCTAAGGGTTCCTTGAAAAATAATCACCGAAAAAGGGTGGGGGAGCTTAACAAAATCATTGGAAATGGTTAAAATCCACTATTTAGATCTCCTGAATTACTGTTTTTCATCACTAGCCTGTTTGTTTGCAGTTTGCATGTGCTTTGGTTTCCCCTGTCTTGCTTGGAGTTGGTTATAATCAATCACTGACTACTGTCCTTTTATCTTGATTGATCCCCTCAGGTGACAAACTATTTAAATGTGAGGAATGTGCAAAGCTGTTCAGCAGGAAGGAGAGCTTGAAGCAGCACGTTTCATACAAGCACAGCAGAAACGAAGTGAGTGGAAATGACTCTGGAAATGACTCTTGGGCTCTTGCTGAGTTTGGATGGGAAGGTACAGTGATATTCCAGGTGCCAGCTGGGCAGCTTAGGTCGGTTCCCTGTGAGCAGGGATCCCGTGGGAGTGAGACAAGACTGATAGGGGAGAGGTAACATCTTCTGCTTGATGAATTTGCAAAGTGTGGACGTGCTTTTGAGCACATACAAACCCTTTTCCATATCCGAATTTCCTATAGAAAGTTGCTTTCAGGCATCAGTTACAGCAAGACAAGCTGGAGTTAGCTAGACCTGGATGCAATAGAAGTGAGATCTGACTTGAGTTTCTGGTACTAAATAGGACTGTTCCAGTCTTGTTTGCCTGTGTTTTTCATTTATCACCACCTGTAGTGTCCTTTAATGTGTGAGCTGTGGGCAAAGAGTGTGAACTGTGCCTGTTGGTGAGGGCCTTTTGGTGCTGCTGCCATAGGAATATTAATAACACACCTGTAGTGGCACCTTATTAGTGAATATTCCCTTTTCTGCTTGGCATCAAGGTCCTTAGCTCTCAGATTGCTGCCATCTGTTCTGGAGGATGAGTCAGATCACATCTTATTTCCCAAACATTCTGTCTCTGTGTTGGACTGGGGGGTTATCAGGAAGGTTGTGACATGAACATAGTAGCTATATGGCCTTTTTTTTTTTTAATAGCTCAGATGTAGGAACATGGCAGGATGACACAGCATCAGAATTTTGCATCAATGTGTACTTAAATGTCCTCTTGAAGGAATAAAAAATTGACAAAGACAGAAAGCAGAAAAAGTAGTTGAGATTCAGAATTTCTCTGTCAGACATGACTTGGCTTTTTCCCCAACTTAAACTCTTCCTGTTTGCAATCCTCAGGTTGACAGTGAGTACAGGTACAAATGCACCACGTGTGAAAAGGCCTTTCGGGTAGAGAGTGCACTGGAATTCCATAACTGCAGGACAGGTGAGAATGGATAACTCTTCCACTTCCTCTGGCATCTCTACTCCATTTTGGGGAGATGTCCACAAATCCATCTAAGCATAGAAACTACAGAAGGGCAGTAGGAATTTAGGTTTTTATCATCATCATCACAAGAAACAAACTGTCCTGTTTCCCTCAAAAAAAAAAAAGGTTTTTTGATAAGAAAAGTGTAACCAATAATCTGTAGAGCAGCTTGTGCAGTTAGGTACTGCTTTGTTTAGTATCTCCTGCTCACTTGTCTTAATATCCTCACTGGTATTTCATTTGTATGTTCACAGATAACCTGTCACCATCTCTGTTTGATTTTCTTTCCTGAAACTAAGTTCCACCTAATTTCTCTGAAACAGAGGAACTGGAAAGGGGATCAGTACTAGTAATAGTTGTAGTTTTCTGGAATCTCAGTTTTATTCAGCTTTTTCACATTTTATACTTGGAAATAGTGTCTCTAGATGTTTTTTTCTTAATGTCACTAGAACCTGTCCTTTTCTCCCATAGCCATCCCTTGTGATTACTCATATTATTTATGCTGGGTGATCCTATGCTTAGAAAATGACATCCTGGTTTACTTTTGTGGACCCACCATAACTGTCAGTCCAGAATCCCCCAGGTAACTGCCCCTTAGGGCACCATTCAAAGCAGGGTTTCTTATTTCCTTTCAGAGGGTGCAACTTGTATAAAACCTCAGCCTTGTGCAAAATGGAAAGTAGTGCCAAGTAACCTCAGTATTCTGTTTATTCAAGGATAGCAGCTCATTTTCCCTCTGAGCTGACCAATACAAGCAGCAGTTTTTCCTAGAATAGAATCACAGAATTATTAAGGTTGGAAAAGACCTCCAAGATCATCAAGTCAAACCTTTGACTGAAAAGGTCAAAGTTTTCTCTTTTCTTCAAGGCATCAGATTGTAACTTCTTTGGGATTGCTGCAGCACTGACAGGTTCCCTCTACAGGACCATGTTTTTGTGTTCCAAGAACGGTCTCAACTATTGACTACAAAACAAATTCCCCATAGGCCTATTGTTGTGTGATGGTATATTTTTGAGGTTTTATACCTTATTCTGGAGTATTCTATACTGGCTGGTGTCAGGAGCCAATGGTGGCAGAAATATTCTGGTGCTTAGACACAACTGTAATGCTCTGTTGCTCTGTGTTTAGTGATTGTACCAACACTAAATATTCGAATCAGTTGTAACAGAATCCATTCCAAAACTTCATTTTGGTGTATGCTAGACCACAGTGGAAATATCCCATGTGAGGAAGTTAAAATGCTAGATTCCATGTTCAGGTTAGCATCATATATATTTATTACCTTTGAAAAAAAAATAAATTTAAAGAAACACACATGCTTTTGCATTTCCCTCCTCAACCCATGCAATGATGAACAAAAGAACTACCTGCCTCACAGGCATACAAAGCCCCTGTCCATCTGTAAAGAGCTCTGCATGGTTTCTCTTGCTTACAGATGACAAGACTTTCCAGTGTGAGATGTGTTTCAGATTCTTTTCTACAAACAGCAACCTTTCAAAACACAAGAAGAAGCACGGGGATAAGAAGTTTGCATGTGAAATCTGCAATAAGATGTTCTACAGGAGGGATATCATGCTAGACCATCAAAGAAGACACTTGGGAGGTAAGTTTACTGCAGATCAACCTAATTATTACTCTCAAACAGCAGTAGAGGTGAGAAAGTTAGGGAAATGACTGTGTGCATTAGATTCTTCTGAGTGGTAGCTGTCTTCTTATTTTATTGTCAGTTACCTGATCCAGAGTAGCAAGTTTCAGCAAAATGTGACATTTATTAAAAATAATAGTCATGGATCTTGCAGGGGAGTTGTCTAATTCTGTGAAAAACTTTCTAGGAGATGCACCTGCCTTTTTTTTCAGCCTCATGTGATTGAATCCAGTGCTACTAACAGTCATGTGAAAGCTGCTTGGCTTGTTATGCAGTGGTTTAGACTAGCTGATTTTAATTATGGTTTGAATTCTATTCTTCCTTTTTTTAAAAAATTGTGTGGTAACTCGAAAATCTGAAGGCAGAGAATTAACTTGCCATGTACAACTGAAGTGGCTACTATATAAATATAGTATCAATGGGATGCCGTGGGATATTATCTTTCAAACACTTGAGAATATATGAGAATGAGATTATGAGAGTTTAGTGTTCAGAATCTCATGCATCTAAGGATGTTATAGGTACTGAAAGACTGGAAAAACTTCATAGATTGCTAAATATGTATTAAAATGCCTTCGGTGATTTAGATGATAAAACCAAAGGTGATTTAAAAAGAAGAGCCAGATTGTCTAATTTTGTGTTTTGGGCATAGCTGATTGTCACTGGCTCTTTTTGTGATTCAGACCTTTGTGTCACGAACCAGAGGAGAGCCAGAGGACAAGGGGCTGAATGGCAATGGCCAAGTGTCTCGTGTAGCTGTCACAGAGGAGCTGGAGCCCTCTGTCCTCTTAAAAGGAGCAGGGAAAGAGGTCTGAAATCCTCACTGAGCATTAAAGCTGATGCTTTAATGTCTCTTCTTAGAGACTCTCCCTCCTCTCCCTCTTCTTAGTGAAAATGTTTGATTAAAGTACCAAGGCCTACTAGATCTGCCTATTTCCTGGTGTTGACAGCAAATGTCTGTTTTCAGACATTTTACAGTTGGTGTAATAACCATTAAGCCATAGCACATCACTTTGGGAGACTGCTTTTATATTCTTAAGACACTGTTTTAATTGAGAAATCACCCTTTTGTTATCAATTAAATCCTGCATCGAGGGCCTCCCCAGTGTTTCACTCTTCTCCCCAGTGCTCCCCTGAGAGGACATGCAGATTGGAGTGGAAAACCATGGTTTATTTTTTTGTTTTGTTTTTTTGATGGGGACTGTTCTGTGAAGGGGTGAGGCGTGTGAAAAGAGAAGACTTTGAGCACAGCACGGAGAACATGGTTCGCTACAAGAAGGAGCCTTCGGGATGCCCCGTGTGTGGGAAGGTGGGTGTGTGTAGCCAGGTCTGCACTGTAGCTCCAAGGATACCACAGTTTAGTCTAGAGAAGAGAAGGCTGAGAGGGGATTTCATCAATACATATAAATATCTCCAAGGTGGGTGTCAGAGGATGGTGCCAGGCTCTCTTCGGTGACAGGATGAGGAGCAACGGCTGTAAATTAAAACACATGAAGTTCCACCTCAACATGAGGAAGAACTTCTTTCTACTGAGGGTGGCAGAGCACTGGAGCAGCCTGCCCAGTGGGGTTGTGGAGCCCAGTCAAGACATTGCTCTTTAAACAGCCTATATAGCTCCATTGTATCCAAGCCCACTGTGATGGTGGGAGCTGTTAGGACAAAGAACAAAACTTAAGTTCAGGCAAGACCTTTTTTCAGGACATGCAGCACAACATGGAGTGTCACACATGGCCCCTGTGTGTGTCAGTGAAATCTCATGGCTTAGTTTACTTAAAGTGGAATTTTTCTGCCTGAATGTAAACAGCTGGAGTTGACTGTGTGCACTGGGAATCATTTTCCACTAGGAATCAAAGTGAACTCATAGCATAGTAATGGCATTGTTGCATTTGGGTCTTTTAGCACTCATGATCTTAAGTTGCTGTTATCACAGAGAGTGTGGGTTTAACTAGTGATTTTATAAATGGTTAATGATTCATGGTGCAAAATGTACCTGAGCAACTCTTAAGCTGGTGTGTAGACCTCTGGTTTTGATGCTTTGGATGTGTTACATATCAATCAAGGCAGATTTTGTGCATATATCTTTTTGTAGACAGGTGGAACATTCATGATTCAAAAGACACTCTAAATATTTCTAATTCTACCCTATGTAGTTCTGCTGCAGCTTTTTTGGAAGTCCATCTGTGATGAATGGCCAGTTTCAGTCAGTTCCTTGGAACTTTGCCCCTGGATTTTGCCATGCCAGCAGTTTCTAAGGTAGCCTGCTGGCTGGCTAACAGGAGATCCTACATGTTTCTGGCCAGAATGAATCAAAAAGACAGTAAATATATTCTGTGCTCTCCACTGGATAAATTACAAAGAACTGTAGCCCTGCTGGACATGGTCCAAAACGCCTTCATTCCTTCCTTCCTTCTTTGCTTTTAGGTATTTTCATGTAGGAGCAACATGAACAAACACCTTCTAACACATGGAGACAAGAAGTACACTTGTGAAATCTGTGGACGTAAATTTTTCAGGGTGGATGTGTTGAGAGATCATATTCATGTCCATTTTAAGGTATTGTGTTAATATTTAATTAGAAGAGGCAGATTGTTCTGACATAACTAGGTTATCACTGAATTGTAAGGGATTGAATTGAAAGGGAATTGTATCACTCAGTGGTTGTCATGAAGATTCTTTTATAGATGTAATACTGTACCAGTCGAGTCTCTTTACATTAAAAGTTCCTTTTATACACACAAAAAATTATTACTATTTGTTTGAATAAAAAAATTAATTAAGTTATTCGTTGTGTAGTCATGGACAGAGGAACTTTGTTGACCTGGATTGAATGAAGCAGGATGATATTTTAAATAAATAATATTACAGCAATTGTTAATGCAAGGCAGTCTGCATGGCAACAAAAGGTGAACAGGTCTTTACCTTTTGAAGAATAAGTTCAATCTATTAAAACAAAATGTTCTTTCCCACTCTGCACAGGACATAGCCCTCATGGATGATCACCAGAGAGAAGCATTCATTGGTAAAATTGGAATCTCATCAGAGGAAAATGATGACAACTCTGATGAAAGTGCAGATTCTGAGCCTCACAAGTATAGCTGCAAAAGGTGCCAGGTAGCTTTAAATACTTTCAAATTAACTTGTTTTGGGATGGGGATGGGAGAGTGGCGATGTCTGTAAATCATTCCGAATTTTAAATAACATTAAGGGTTTTCAAAGAGAAGGCCAGTCCACAGGTCTGCAGTGCTTGTTACCTCTAATCTGTGTAGTGATGTTATTCCATAACACTTTAGGTGGTGTTCTGTAAGGTGAATGCTAAACACTTACAAAGAGAAATACAGATATATTCGCTTACCCGTGGAAGGAAACAAGCAAAACCGGAGGAAGAATCACTAAAGGAACATTCAAATCAATAAGGAGCATTCAGATCTTAAACCACCTTTTGATTATGTGCCAACTAAAATCATTACAGCATTTCTGAATGATACAGTCCACAAATTGATTTTGCTGAGATCAGATGGTCCTCTGGTGGATATCCAGTTTGGAGGATTAAGACTGCTGCTTATGTTCAGCGTGGCTGCTTATTCTTGGGCTGCTCTGTCACTAACAGGATGGCACTGGGAGTACTGCTGGAATGTAGTTTACTCAGTAAATTGGCCAAACTGACATAGGGACAGGGGAGTTTTGGTGGTTAAGCCACTGACTTGACCCCTGGAAATCAGAGCTTATTTCACAGCGCCCACTTAATTTTGGTGAAAGCTCTTACCTTCATTTTATAACCTGGAGATAATAATCCTTGAGTTTTCTGTTCTTATCTGTGAACTGGTATAAAGTGAAAACTGATTTGAAGCTTATGCCAGTAAACATCAGAAGGTGTGGAATCACAGCAGTTAATCACATGGCTGCTTTCAGTGTGCTAATTTTCCTGCCTGACACTTCATGAGTACATAAACTACATGAAATTGTGTGCTTCCAAGTGAGGGCAGTTGGGCCATTTAGATCAGAAAGCTCTTTCTGGAAGCTGGGGTGTTTTTAGCACTTTTGCAGGTGTTTGTGAAATAAAGAGTTGTGTAAGGGAGCAGCTGTGGAAAGTGAGATTTGCTGTGAGGAGATGGGGAGGCTCTTCTGGAAAACTGAACAGCCAAAGGGAGAACAACATACAAATGAGTCTTGGTGAAAGCTCTCTTCTGAGCTCTTCAAAATCTCTCTGTGTTTTCTCTCATCCCCAAGTACACCTTCACCAAGCTGTGCAGTGCTATCAGAAATACCCTGACTAATTCCAAAGTTGGAGCAAAAGATCGTGTCATTATGGCACTTTGCCCTGATGTTCTGTAGCATATCTGGATATACTGGATCATTTTGGATATGCAGGGTTACTTAGCCCAGGGAGCTCAGTAGTGGAGCACCTGTCTGGCACAGCTTTAGCACTTCCAGGAGCTGAGCTGGAGTCACTGCCCTGCAATGCCTAGAAATTCCAACTCTTCTGAAGCCAGTGCCAAAGCTGACTGTGCAGACTAGAGCTTGCCATGCCCTCAGAGCCCAGCAGACTTTTCTTCCACCTGTGGCACCCTCACTTTGACAGCTGCTGGAGGTTAAACATGGCTCTCTTCAAGGCTGTTCCTCAGTGCACGAATAATTTGGGGTCCTCTTCTTGTGCAGTGTAAGAAGTGGAGACACCATCTCAAGCAGGTTTTCCAAACGAACCGATGTCCTGTAGCAGCGGCCTTGTAATGGCCAAAGGGGTTCAGGCCTAAATCCAGCTTTCACGGATTTTTAATGAAGTGATACACAGGGTACTGAAGTGATACACAGGGTACTGAAGTGATACACAGGATATTTCAGTGATACACAGGGTATTGATGTGATACACAGGGTACTGAAGTGATACACAGGATATTTCAGTGATACACAGAGTATTGAAGTGATACACAGGGTATTGATGTGATACACAGGGTATTGAAGTGATACACAGGGTACTGAAGTGATACACAGGGTATTGAAGTGATACACAGGGTATTGATGTGATACACAGGGTATTGAAGTGATACACAGGGTATTGAAGTGATACACAGGATATTTCAGTGATACACAGGGTATTGATGTGATACACAGGATATTTCAGTGATACACAGGGTATTGATGTGATACACAGGGTATTGAAGTGATACACAGAGTATTGAAGTGATACACAGGGTATTGAAGTGATACACAGGGTATTTAAGTGATACACAGGACATTTTAGTGATACACAGGACATTTCAGTGATACACAGGATATTTAAGTGATAACAGGGTATTTCAGTGATACGCAGGGTATTGATGTGATACACAGGGTATTGAAGTGAAACACGGGGTATTGAAGTGAAACACAGGGTATTGAAGTGATACACAGGATATTTAAGTGATACACAGGGTATTTCAGTGATACACAGGATATTTAAGTGATACACAGGATATTTAAGTGATACACAGGATATTTCAGTGATACACAGGGTATTGAAGTGATACACAGGATATTTCAGTGATACACAGGGTATTGAAGTGATACACAGGATATTTAAGTGATACAAAGGATATTTCAGTGATACACAGGATATTTCAGTGATACACAGGGTATTGAAGTGATACACAGGATATTTCAGTGATACACAGGGTATTCACATCAACTCGCGCCAACTTGAGATCCTGGCAACGCGCTCCCAGCTCGTTGCTGTGCCTGAGGACTTTTTCCCCCTTTCATTCACTATTGGTTCATTCCCCAGCTGACTTTTGGCAGAGGGAAGGAGTACCTGAAGCACATCATGGACGTGCACAAGGAGAAGGGCTACGGCTGCAGCATCTGCAACCGGCGCTTCGCCCTGAAGGCGACGTACCACGCGCACATGGTCATCCACCGGGAGAACCTGCCTGACCCCAAGGTGCAGAAGTAAGACATGTGGCACTGATAAGAGGAACCATCTTCTTGGAGTGACAGTGGCTCTGCCCCCTGGTGCTTTTAGAGAACCAGTGACAAAGACCCGAGGGAATGGCCTGAGGTTGTGTCAGGGGAGGGTCAGGGTGGATCTCAGGGAAAGGTTCTTCCCCCAGAGGGTGGTTGGGCACTGAACAGGCTCCCCAGGGCAGTGGGCACAGCCCCAAGGCTGCCAGAGCTCCAGGAGGGTTTGGATGATCCTCTGGGGCACAGGGTGTGACTCTGGGGATGCTCCTGTGCAGGGCTGAGGGTTGGACTCGATGATCCTTGTGGGTCCCTTCCAGCTCAGCATATTCTGTGTAATTGGGCTGTACTAAAATATCTGAAACAGTATAATGGGTGTTAAAATGTTTATTAAAAGCTTGAGGTAAATATCACTGATGATTGACTTCACACAGATGGTTAGTCAACAGCCTTGCAGTTTGGGCTTTGCAAATTATAAATAGATGATTTTAATAAATTTTTTTTTTTGAAACTATTTTTTGAGTGAATAGCAATGCCAGGCTGCTCCAAGCTTGCGATCAACTTACAGGTTTCTTAAGGTTCATTTTAAAAAATTTAAGCTTCAAGGAACTTTTATAATAATTAGTATTAGCAAATGAAATACAGTTACTGACAGAGATGCCTGAAAATCACTTCTGTCTCAAGAAAAGAATCGCAGTTTTTGGTCTCTTTGGTTTCAGATACATCCACCCATGTGAAATCTGTGGAAGGATTTTTAACAGTATAGGAAATCTGGAAAGACATAAGCTTATACATACAGGTAAAAATGTTGTGTTTCTTTATAATTATCAATACAAAAAAGAAATTTCTATTGTCAGTGCCTGCCTTTTGGTTTTGTTTTTTTTTTTTGGCTGGAGGAAAAAAGTTACGGGTTCTTACTGTAAGATACAATCAGATAAATAATATTTTTGCTTTTAGGGTAGACTGGTTTTCTAAAGCAGGTAATATTAATGAGATTTGATCTGGGCACACAATCCAAATTCCTAGATAATGTGATGTTGCAGGATTCACCTAATTCTGTGTTCTGTACTTCCCCAGATTCTTATCCATATCACCTTCTTGCCATTACACAGGCTGAAAACTGCTACTGCAAAATCATTTTCAACAGCTCATTACTATTTCATGCTACTCAGTATTTTCCTACCTCAGGCTTTACCTCTTTTTTTTACAGATCTCACATGAAAAAACAGCTTTCCTCTCTCTCCAAAGTCTGCTAATTTAGTTTGGGCTACAATATGCATGAAAGGTGTGGTTAACAGCACAGGGGGGCTGTTGCCCTCTTTAGCCACCACTTTAGTCAGTTTTTAGGAGATGCACATTTTTCATTAACATTTTTTTTTTGTTTATGTTGTCTTTTAAATTTATTTTTAAGGTGTAAAAAGTCATGCTTGTGAGCAATGTGGCAAATCATTTGCTAGGAAAGACATGTTAAAAGAACATATGCGAGTCCATGATAATATCCGAGAATACTTGTGTGCAGAGTGTGGCAAAGGTATGTCTGATGCCTTGTTTTCCATTAATTGTGATACTGAATAGCAGGTGAATGTCTGAATTAAGACTTGGGAAGATCTGGGAGTGCTGTAAATCCTGCATTTTTGAGAAGTAGTAACTGTATGAATCAGGAGCCTTAGGATTACATAAACTACCCCCAATTTTATAGTTTTGTTTTGTGGCCTATAAGAAAACACTGATTTATTTTTTTTAATTCTACACTTGTTTTCAGGCTTAAGAAATAGAATAATTTCTCTCTGTAAGAGCCTTAAATGTCAAAGTTGCTTTGACTTTTTTAATTGTTCGTGTTATAACTTGGACAAATCTGAACTGGTGTTTTAGTGGAAGGGAGTAGTAAGTCTGACACCTCTAATGATGCTTTGTCTTTGCTTGTCTGTGCTGTTTTGCTTCTTCCTCAGTGGTTATTCAGATGTTTTCCAGAGCTTTTTCTTGGAATTAAAATAATAATGATAATGTGCATTGCTACATAAACAATTAAAAATATGCAGTTGTGGACTCGCGGCAAATATAAGCTTAGAGCTCTTGGGTAACAACATGATCGTCCTGAGTTCTCTGAAGGTGGGAGCAGTGGAGTAACTGTCTTGCTGCACCTTTTGTCTCACAGGAATGAAGACAAAACATGCACTTCGTCACCACATGAAACTTCACAAAGGGATTAAGGAATATGAGTGCAAGGAGTGCCACCGAAAATTTGCACAGAAGGTCAATATGCTGAAGCATTACAAAAGACACACAGGTGAGGGCTCTAAAAGTGGCACCTAATCAGTTAAATGCTTCCCAGTAGAGAATTCTTACCTAGAACAGTCAGGGACTGTGAAGAAAACTAATAAAATACGTATTTTCTGCCTTTTGAAAAGTGAGATTTTGTCCTCTTCTCAGCTGAGATCACCTGTTCTACAACTGGAGAGGTACAGTTTAGTTGGTTTCAAGCTTTGCTTTTTTTGAGAGTGGTTGTTTTGGTCTAGGATAGGTCCAGAGCGTTGGCTTTGTTTTAAGTTAGTCTTCAGGTTCTCATTTCCCAAAATTTTACCTCCCACATCAGTTTCCCTTGGATTTATTTTCTGCCGGATATGGTGCCACGGCTTAGATGAAAGTAGGTGGTGAAGCTGGGCTTCTTCTGCTTGTTTGACTGTGGTTTTTATGTTTTTTTAATGTTAGTAATATGAGACTCTGGATTGTCCCAGATGCCTTAGGCTCCTTTGACAGATGCTAAATGTGCTTTTCATGCAGGAATCAAAGATTTCATGTGTGAGCTCTGTGGGAAGACATTTAGTGAGAGAAACACAATGGAGACTCACAAGCTGATTCATACAGGTAAACCCTCTAAAAAACAGTATCCAACAACATCTTAATTCTGTTCCTAGGCTTACTTTAGTCTTGCCAGTCTCGGAACTGGTGTTGCATATCCTGTTACCAGACACAAAAAATTGTTCCTCTTGTTGAGGTGTTGACATTACGATACTCATCTGTTGGGTTTCCTTCCATCTGCCACCAGTAGGAAAACAGTGGACATGTTCAGTGTGTGATAAGAAGTATGTCACTGATTACATGCTGCAGAAGCACATCCAGCTCACTCATGATAAGGTGGAAGCCCAGAGCTGTCAACTCTGTGGGACAAAGGTTTCTACCAGAGCCTCCATGAGTCGGCACATGAGGCGTAAACATCCAGAGGTGAGTTAGTTTGGACTGTGGGGTGGTTTGGTTTGGGGGGTTGTTTTTTTTAGGAAAGTTTATGGCCTTCAGTGACTTGAATTACTTTTTTTTTTTCTTTCTGTTTTTCCTGCTTTTTTTGGAGCCAGTTTTAGGTAGTGTCTGTGAAACATGCACTTAACTGAATCAGCCATTTAAACTCTGTTACATGTTTTAGTAGTAAACAGATCTGATTGCCAGTCCCTAAAAATGAAGTTCTTCTGCTTATTGAAACCCCTTTTCTTTCTCTGCCTCAGCTTAAATGTGTGTTTTTTCATGTTTTGTCTTCATCTATTAGTGAGTATAATGGATTCTTTTTTCCCCATTGTGTTCCCTGTGTTCAGAAGTGATCTGAAAGAAATGGTGAATAGAGAGGTGGTGGCAGCATCTGCTGATGATACAAAATTATTCTCAGTATTAAAGATGAATGCTGACTGGAGAGAATCTGGATTAGAGGGATGTTTTGTCTGACCCCAACGGGGTTTTTTCTGTGTTCTAATTTTCTGAATAGCTGTGTTTCTCCTCAGCATTCCTTGTTTAGGTTTGACTGAGGCTTGTCCCTTCCCTTTGAGGCTTCTTTTTTTTTGACTACCAGTTTATCATTATTGTTGCTTTGCTGTTTTATCATGATGACTGTGAAGGAAGTCAACAAAGTGCTCTATTTATTGATTTGGGGATTAAAAATGCTCTATTCTTTGATGAGCTGAGATGTAGAGATTCAGCTTAAAATAACGAAGTAGGACACAGTATTTTTTTTCAAACACATTGTTTTCTATATAATTGATCACTTCCCAGTGGATTGTGTTCTGTCTAGAATGTGAAAACAAACATATTCTTCTATTGGTGTCTTTAAACTTTGCTGGTTTTCAGTGAGAATGAGAAGACTTTATGCCAAAAGAGTATTTAGCAAAAAAGCCATGGTTAACTCCTTCCTGTTAAATGATACGTGTAAAATGTTAGATTACATCATTTGGGCTTTGTGACAGGATTTATCAGGGAGATGCTGTATTGTTTGACTGCAGCTCACCAGCTGATACCTCTTTGTCTACAGATCCTTTCAGTGAGGATTGATGATTTAGAGCAGCTGCCAGAGACAACTACCATTGATGCCTCTTCGATTGGGATTGTTCAGGTAAATTCCAGGCCCACTGGAGGGTGAGGTGGGGATATTTTTGGTACATAACATAGCTGAGCACAGGCTGTGGGTGAGGAATGTGCTTTTTCAGAGCCAGCCTCAGGGTAACATGTCCAAGCAGCTGCAGGTTCTTGATCTGTTTGGTTCTGTAACAGGGGTGCTGGTAAAACAGAAATAATTACAGGATGAAGTCTCATTCCCCAAAATCGGGTTTTCCTAAAGTTTATTTCTTCGCCTGAGAACTGACAGTAAAACAGCTTCAGGTGATAGGCTCTCACTTGGAACTTCATTAAGCAAAAGGACTTGATGTTTTGTTTGGAATTGTGTTGCTCCAGCCGGAATTAGCCTTGGAACAGGGCGAATTACCAGAAGGGAAACAGCACATAAAAGCTCCTAAACGTGGCCAGAAACGAAAACAAAAGTCGGGTGAGGAGGAGGAAGCTCAAGTGCCTGAGGACCCTGCCTTCAGTGAATACACAGAGAAGGAAGGTGAATTCACAGGGAATGTTGGAGATGAGACTAATTCAGCTGTACAGAGCATCCAGCAGGTGAGCTCCAGCAGCAGGGTGACGAGTTGCAGGCATTGCTTAGAGGGATAACCCTTTGTTTTTGGCTAATTGCAAACACAAAAGTGTGATTTGAACATTTGGAGCTGATTTCATAAACAGTGGTAATACAAAGATGGATAGAGACGTTAAAAAAAACAAGGAGTTGGACCAGTAAGCTCCTTATGTTTGTTTTCATTTCCTTTGGTGTTACCATCTCCTTGTTTGCCAGGTACCACTAACTGGCTGATTAAAAATTGAGATTAAAAGCAGGAAACTTAATGTGGCTGGTTGTTTTGAATGTTGCCTATCCCCCTCTCCCATTGCCATCGTATTGCTATGTGTGGAAGTTGTTATATTCCAAGTTTTCTGCACCTGGAAGTTGTTATATTCCAAGTTTTCTATGTTCCCCTCTGTGTGTGACTTCTTCTGCTGGCAATAGCAACGTGTGAGCCCATCAGGTGGTCTTCCTTGAGGATATTTGGTAGTCAGGTGCAAGGTCTAAGGTTGTGTCACAGTTTGAGACCCTCAAAAATCCAATTTCTAAGTTCAAGCCCCTCTCCCACAATTTGCTTCAGTGTGAGAGAGTTTTCAGGCAAAACACAACTACTCAGCATTGGGGGAAGGGGAAAATACTTACAAGGTTCATTTACATACATATATATATATATAGGTAACAACTTTCTTTTTTTTACGATGAAATAATATATTTACATTAGATTAAATTTCTCTTTTTCTTCAACAAGAGTCCAGGAAGAAAAGAGAAAAGTGTTTTTGTCACTTTTCAGGTCACAGTTCCTTCAAATTAGTTTCTGTGGTATTAGTTAGTGTCCTTTATTTTTAAGGCAGCAGATCTGAGTACTGCAGTCAGAATCTTTCTGTTCTTACTTTGTGAAAATCCCAATCCCTCGAGCCCGAGCCTTCGGGGGACTTCCTTAGAGACTTTCACTCCTCTCCGGTGCCGCTGCATTTTGGAACTCCCTTCAAACGGGTTGAGGTCACCTTTGTGTTTCCCCTCAGGTGGTGGTGACCCTCGGCGACCCAAACGTCACGGCCCCTTCCAGCTCCGTGGGGCTCACGAACATCACCGTCACCCCCATCACAACAGCAGCCGGGACCCAGTTCACAAACCTCCAGCCAGTGGCCGTGGGCCACCTGACTGCCCCGGAGCGCCAGCTGCAGCTGGACAACTCCATCCTCACCGTCACCTTCGACACCGTCAGCGGCTCCGCGATGCTGCACAACCGCCAGAACGACGTCCAGATCCAGCCCCAGCCAGAGGCGGCCAACCCCCAGTCCGTGGCCCATTTTATAAACCTGACCACCCTGGTGAACTCCATTGCTCCTCTGGGGAACCAGATTTCGGAACAGCACCCCCTGACCTGGAGGTCAGTGCCTCAGACTGATGTCCTGCAGCCCCAGGCGCCGGCGGCGCAACAGCAGCCGGGGCAGCAGCCGGTTCAGACAGAGCAGCAGCAGCAGATGTACAGCTATTAATTTATAACTTTGGGAAGTTTTGAAATGGACTGTACTCAGAGACAAAAAAGGAAAAAAACACAAAACATTGGAAAATTTCTAATAGGATTGTTTGCTGGATACCAAACAGAGACGGGAAAATGTTTATATACAGTGAGGCGTGAGGTAAAATTGGCGTAGCACCCTGCAGCACCCTGACCTGAGATTCTCGTGCTGTCTCTAGACCTTGCACTGTCTTAACAAAAAAAAAAAAAAACACCCACAACAAAAACAAAAAGGAAAAAAAAATCTCACCACAAATTCAGCATCCCCTTGCACTTGTGCAGTAAGATTGAGATTTGACAGGTGCATCATCACACACCTTAACCAAAGCAGGGAAATCCTAAATGTTACAGCACTTGTGATGTACAAAACCCTTTCAGCCATACCATGTCACTTCTCTGCAGTCTGGAAGTGAAATGTGAAGACCTTGTTCACAGTGAGTGGAATGTACTTGTGGTCAGCTGGTAGAGACTGAAATGTGAAGACACAAATGGGCAAAACAATAATTGTCTTTGTTTCTTATCTTCTTTAGGTCTTGTATCTTAACAACATTGGTAAAACTAGGTGGAATTTGGGGTTTTGGGGTGGGCATGAGTGTGGTGTGGAAGAAAATATACCAGTTTTACAAAGTATTTCCATTTTAGTCATGGGAAAAGCCCTGTACCCATCACACAGTGTTAGTGCTACTTGAATCAGATAGCTGGTCTGATGCTAAAGCAACTTTTAGGGTCTTCTAGTCAAGTTTGAATCAAACCAATTGCAAACTGAAAAAAAAAAAAAAAGAATGTGATACAGTTTTATGTAATTTTTCAAACCTGCTCTTTCAATCTTGCTTTTAGCTAATAGGCCTGAAGAGCAATCAGTCCCCTTTGATCAAGTTCAGGATGTGAATTTTTTTCAATTCGACTTATTTCATCGTGTAATAAACATTTGAGAAAGCATTCTTTTTATATATATATACATATACATATATATATATATAGCCTTTGTACTTTACTGTGTGTTCCTGGTGAATATTTGTGTGAAAAACATTGTTGCCAATACGATTCATTGATTTTTTTTCATCCCCATGTTGCCTTTTCTCACGGAAATAACGTGTGGATTCTATTCCTTCTGTTTCCAGAAGTGTTTCCAAAATCCATGGCCACACACGGGGTTGTGTGACATGCAGGAAAAGGGAATGTCTGAAGCATTTTCTGTGTGCTGCCACATGGAGTCAGTGTGCCCCAGTGTATGACGGGCAAGGTTTGCATGACTGTTGGGGATACAAATAGTGGGTTGGGTCAAAGACATCTTTGCTGACACTTCACTCTCGTTCCATTCTCCATACATTGATGTGCAGTCTGGACTTTTGCATGTCAAGAAGATAGTACTGTTCCCACAGGAAAAAAAAAAAAAGAGCTGATAGCAAAAAGGAATAAACTAAAAAAAAAAAAATATATATATATAATATATATAATATGTTGCTGCCTGGAATCTTGAAAGGCAAATCTGTCCTTCCAGCTGAAGAACAAGGTCCTTTGGGGCAGCAGACTGAGCCACAGAACCTTGCTGGAGGTTCTTGCTGAGGATAAAGCACCTGCTGTGTTTGACAGTGAGGATGGATTGATGGTTGTAAAAATCCTGTCTGTGCCTATCATAGTTATGAAAATGTTCTGTGTATTAGCAAAAATACGAATAGGAATGACTTCAGCTTTGAAAGTCTCTATTAACATGGACTACTTGACCCCTAAAGGATGCCTTATGATCTCTGCAACAAATTCTTCCAAAGTATAAATGTCTGGATATTAAAATAAACCTCCAGTGGTTCTTTTGGTGCCATAGCAGTGTCCAGAGCCTTGCTATGCCAGGCTCTGTGTAAAGCTGCAGGACATGTGTAAATAAGGGGTTTCTGGTGACAGATTTTGTGTGTCAGAGGAGCAGAAGTACTTTTCTGTAAATGTCAACAAGTCTATAAAATATCTGCATGGGAGAGAGCTGTATTTGATGGGACAAGGATATGTATCAGAAAGAGACAATACCTTTTAGTGGTGTGGGAAGGAGAATTTGTCATTCCCTACCCTGTTCTGTCTTCCTCAGATACTTTTCACACAATATCACGAGATGCTGTAATTTTTTAGACTCCCAATATCCCAAGAAGGAGATTTCCTGGATTATTTCACCACTGGCTTGAGCTAATTAAGTTTCTCCTCAGCTGTCTTGTCCACAAATGCTTCCCTTTCACACCAAACCTGCTGGGCAAGAGGAAGCCAGGTTTTATTTACAAAATATGCTGTTTATGTACTTGGAAGTTCTTTTTTTCCCCCATGTTTGGTGCCTAATTGGTAAAGGCACATTATCTTTTGGCAGGGTACTTTGGAGAGAGCAGGGAAAAAAGGGAAGGCAGGCAAATGGAGAGGCCCTAGATTGAGCTGTTGTGGTAAATAAAAGATGGCTAACATCTAAAACGACACACATATATATATATATATATATATATATACACACAGATGGAGGGTTACAGTGCTGCATATAGAATTTCTACAACAAAGTTTTGTTTAGACATATGTAAAAGGTGATTAAGGTTTTGACTGGGAAAAAAAAGAGGGGTTTTGCCTTAGCAGAATCCATCTGCTCCATGTTAATACTACTGACAGTAGCACTGATGCTGCACTGAATCAACCTGCATCATTTTAACACATCATTTCCTGTTTGATAAGAATTGCACATGGAGGTAATGGACCACTAGAGACCTCTCTGGCTTTACAAAACCTCTTTACCCTGATGTGGTCCCCTGGTTTTCTGTACTCTTGTGGGGCCTGGCCTGCCACCCACACTACCTGGCCTTCATATTCCCACCCAGGCAGGTGGGATCCCTGCCTTTCTGGCAGGGATTGATTCCAGCTGATTTTAGAAGGAATGATCACACAATGAGTGCTTAGAAATATCCCTCATTAGTCTCTCAGTATCCTCAAAATCATAGAATTGGAAGGCACCTCAAGAGATGATCTGGTCCATCCTTTTTTAGGGAAAGGGAGCTTGGATGAGGTTACAGATTCATGGAATCATTATCCAGCACCCTGTCCAATTGCATCTTTACGTTCTCCAGTGACAGACACTCCACCACATCCCTGGGGAGGTTGTTCCAGTGGATGGTTGTTCTTACTTAGAAATTAAATAATGTTTTACTTCAGGAAGGAAAAATATAACCACTGGAAGGGCTTTGGCTGTGTCAGGCAATAGAAAGTTCTCTGCAAGCTGATCTTCCCAGAGCACTCCTTTGAGACAGCAGAGTGACTTTCCCTGCAACCCTTGCTATGGTACCTCATCATCTCTCAGCATGACTTTATTATTACTGCTGTTATTGGCATCCCTACGAGAACACAACTGTATCTTGGGCGTGCTGCACCACGAAAACATTTCAAAAAACCAAATTCTTGCATTTGCTTTTGTTTCAAATTATTTTATTTGGAGAGATTGGAAATAGCTGCTTTTTCAGACACAGAGCTTACCTTGGACAAGCAAGTGACTCTTGTCCAGCTGCTCTCCCAGCCCAGCATTTTTCAGGTGGATACCAAAGTTGTACCGATGCTGTTTTCAAGCTGCACAAGAGACAAAAGCTCCGTTAAGGGATGTGCAATCCAAATTTCCTTTGCCCATTTGTTACCTGCCTCTTCAGCTGTAGGACCTGAAGGTTATTTGCATAACAACTGTTCAGTCGAAAACTGGAATTACTTGGAGCCAAAGGACTGATGTTGTGTAGTGTTCTGTGTATTGTCATTGTTTACTGCTGAGACTGTTTAATTGAATGCTGTCTGTGGCACACAGGCTCTGAAGTAAAAGAGCATCAAGGTACAGAACCCTTTCTCTACCAGTGTTATTCTTTCCTGTTCCTTCATTAAGGTATCGAACATTTTTTTTCTTCAAATTTGAAGAAATGTGATTTTCTTCAAATCACAGAGATTTGTATCAAAAGCAATGAGCTCAGTCATTATCTCACAGAACTTTATGGATCCCACAGTATACAGAAACATGAGGTAGTGTTCTAAAGTATTGATTTTATAGCTCATTACTGGGTAATAACAGAAAGCAGAGGAGATTGAGCCTTCCTTGGCTGTGTTGTGTGGTGAGTTCTCTCAGGAAAAACAACTGTATAAAGTGCTAATGTGCTCTCTGAAAGTAATTTATTTTTTTTAGCTGTGTCACTATGAAAAGTGAGTCTTTTTGCACAAACCTACCAGTCAGTCTCCTGTCAGTCTAACCAGCTACATTTCTGTACCATTTTATTGTTTCTGACATTGTCTGAAGTTAACAGCCGGGAAACACTTGGATTTATTTCAAGAACTGAGTTTCCTGCCAGTTTGTCAGAGTGATTTGCTGGTGTTCTGCATGCATAAAGATGTCTCAGTTTCTCATCTTCAAAACTAGGAATGGAATAAATACCATACATCCAAATGACAGTTATATGCAAACTATAGGTGCTACATGCAAATGCATGGGGTGAATAGCTTTGTTAGCATTGCTTTGGGAATTATTCAGCAATGAGATTTCCTTGGTGCTATTTAAAGTAATAGTAATAATGTCACTCCTCCAGATTCCTTTTGGCCTGACATTTATTATTGATGTGGGTTTACCTGTTGGAAAGTCTTTAAAACCTTGTATTTTTGGCTGCCTTTTCATGGTGGCTGTGATCTGGTGTAAAGGGAGAAGGAAAGATAGGGGAGGAGGTACTGCTCATCCACACCATGATGCACAGTAAAGCTCTGCTTGAAAAGTGTTTTATGGAGATGAGTTGCTGAGGTTTGTGTTCACACAGGGGCTTTTGCCCTATAGCACACCCCAAGTGTCACGGTGGCAACAGGATAAAGGAAAAAAAGTATTTCTGTCATGTTTTTTGTCAAGTCAGAGTGATTTTCTTCGGTGCTGAGATACTGCTGTGCTGTCTGCACTGTGCATGGCAAGAAGCTGTTAAAATGTCTTGATGAAAAATGTTGGAACACTGTAAAAAGCCACAGGTACTTCACCATACAGTACAACCGTGATTGGAAAATATGTTTCTTGCCCTAAAATGCTTTGAGAAAGCTCTTCCGGATTTATTTTCCCCCTGGGTGCTGACAGGCTGTTCTGGATGTGTGCTGCTGCTGGGTCAATTCAGACAGGACTCAGCATATGCAGCCCCTGCAATGGAATCACAGAATGGTTTGGGTTGGAAGGGACCTTAAAGATCTTCCAGTCCCACCCCCTGCCATGGGCAAGGACACCTTCCACTAGCCCAAGTTGCTCTGAGCCCCATCCAACCTGGCCTTGGACACTTCCAGGGATGAGGCAGCCACAGCTTCTCTGGGCAACCTGTGCCAGGGCCTCACCACCCTCACAGGGAAGAATTTCTTTCTAATATTTAATCTAACGCTCTTGGTTTGAAACCATCCCCCCTTGTCCTGTCACTACATATGAAGTGAAAAGGGCACTGAGGGTGAGACTTTTTCAGGGGACTTCAGTGTCACCCCCAGAGTCAGGATTTCATCATCATTTGCAGTGAAATGCTCTTGTCCTTCTGCCTTATCCATGAGCACTGTTGACCAGTCACAGTGCCTGGTTAGTTGCTAACATTTCAGAAAAGCTCATTATTGGTGCAATGGCTGCAGAGCAGCTGATATCAAAAGCAATTAAAATACTGACTTTGGGGATTTATTTCAACTAAAGCTAAGTTTTTCACTTTTTTCTGTCAGTTGAGTGCTTTCCTGTACTGTTCTGTTTGCTTGCAGATTTTGATTTTAAGAAACTTTCAACGTGTCCTGGAAGTGTAGTAAAAAAGGCTAAAAAAAAAAAGAAAAAAAAGGTGTAATAGTGGCAGAATGAGGAGTTAAAATTAGGAGACACTAATGGTACTCGTTTTCTACAGATTTCCACCCTTTCCCTGCCCACCTGAGCCTTAGGTTCTTGCTGTGGTGGTATCCCAGGGAAGGAGGCTGCACATGCTCTGGCTCGTTTGCCAGAATTCCTCGCGTAGGGATTGACGCGCTGGGTGTTGTTACTGGGAGCAGACACCAGCAAAGCTCTGCCAGCCTTCCCCTCGAGCCATGTGCCCATTCCAGTATCTCCTCCCAGCACAGCTGGCTGTGTTCACAGAGCTCAGGAACCTTGGTGTCTCCAGGACTCGGATCTTTCACGTTTAGTGAACGTAAAATCACGGGGTCATTTAGGCTGGAAAAGGCCTCCAAGATCACCGAGTCCAGCCTGTGACTGAAAACCACCTTGTCACTGAGTGCCATGGTCCATTTGTTTCTTGAACACCTCCAGGGAAGGTGACTCCACCTGGGCAGCCCATTCCAATGCCTGACAACCCTTTCCATGAAGAAATTCTTCCTGATGACCAGTGTGAATCTCCCCTGGCCCAGCTTGAAGTCATTTCCTCTTGTCCTGTTGCTGGTTATCATAGAATCATAGAATGGTTTGGGCTGGAAGCAGCTTTAAAGATCATCCAGTTCCAACCCCCTGCCATGGGCAGGGACACCTTCCACTAGCCCAGGTTGCTCCAAGCCCTATCCAACTTGACCTTGAACACTTCCAGGGATGGGGCTTCCACAGCTTCTCTGGGCAACCTGTGCCAGGGCCTCACCACCCTCACAGTAAAGCCTTTCTTCCTAATATCCAATCTAAACCTCCTCTCATTCAGTTTGAACTCATTCCCCCTGTCCTATCACTCCAGTTCCTGATGAACGAACAGTCCCTCTCTGGCTTCCCTGTAGGTCCCTTTGGTCACTGGAAGGGGCTGTGAGGTCTCCACACAACCTTCTCTTCTCCAAGCCCCAACTTTCTCAGCATCAAGAAGTGGATTCAAAACTGTGGATAAAAAGGGACCTGAGAGGCAACAAAGAACACTGGAAGTACAGCTAAGAAACGTGAGAGAACACGTGCTCAGCCTGCTGTGCTGAGCTGTGTGATGAGCTGTGGTGGCTGCAGGGCTGTGAACTAATTAGTGATTATTGCATTCAGGCACCTTTTTTCTAGCAGAATCCGTGTCCTGTTACTTGTATGAGGGTAAAGTGTCACTGTGTGTTCAATTTACCATAAATTAAATCCCAAGGTTTGAATTCACACGCTCGGCGTGTTATGTGCAGCAACATGCAGAAACCAAGGAGTGAGATGATCAATGATAAGGAAGAAGGCCCACATTTCACTGCTTTTGGAAGAGCAGAAGCGAGGTCATAGGCAGCGTTTTCTCAAGAGTGACTGTCCTTTCTCATGCATAGAACAGACCTCCATGATACCAGGTACACCAGTGTTGTCAAGGGGATGGCACTGGAATAAAGGGTTGCTTTACAGTCAAAAAACCCCCCTAAAAAAATCAAATCAGCTCCTTATAGGAAATGGCGAGGAAGTTCGAACCCTTTCTGTGCCAAGGAGAGGTAGATGAAAAAAGAATGGCTCTCAATCTGCTATGCTGGCTGGTAGATTAAAAAAAATAATAAATTAACTGCATGCTCATGCTCCTTTTCCCTTCTCTCCACACCCATGCCCGTGTTAGGACCTTAGTCTGAGCTTTCAAAGGAATGAACACCTTTGTCTGACAGATGTACAGATGGCACTTGCACCCAAGGGCCCTTGTTAGGGTGTAAAATTCCAGGTTGCTATATTGCAAATATGGATACATAGGTTAGGGGTATTTGGGCAGGAGCAGGTTGGTTTTGGGGCTGTGTGTGTCTTTAAAAGTAAAAAATAGTTGCTTTATTGCCCTCCTGTGGAGTCTATGCTGATGCAAACAGAAGGTTTTTGCTGAAGAGACTGGAAACAGTGACAAAGCACCATTTTTAAAGACACAAAAAAGAAGAGCTTAGATTGCATAATCAAAGAGAAAAATGAGAAACTTTGTCCTGAAGGCAAATGCACCTACTTCTCATTCACTCTCCTCCCTTTTTCACTACTTTTTTTCCCATGAAATACATGCAAATCCCAACATGCACTAAATTTTCCTCCAGGCACGATACACTTGTGTGGTTATTCAGGTAAGAAGTGGGTTGAATAGAGATATGAGGTGCTCCCTCCTGAAGGATCTTGGAAAGAGTGCTCTATTTCCTACCGGTATTTTAAAGTCATCTGCTCACCCCTGAAAGCATTTGTAGTTAGTACAGGGATATCTGTCATTCTAATTATACAGAATACACATTTCCTTCTTAATTTACTTCGTCTTCTCAAAGCACAGCCAGGATTTCTGACTCTACCTACTGGCAAAAAATGTCTAGAAATTAAGTGTAAGCATTTTATCAAAATGAAGAGCGGCTTAAGAAGTAATTCAAGTAGAGCAAGAACTTGCTGTTATCAATTAATGCTCATGAGAAATCACAAATTCTGGTCACACAGGATACTCACCAGTTTGGAAGAAGTAAGTGAATGTGTGTGGTCTGTGCGTGGAGATCCTTCCAGGTCTCCACTGCCAGCTGTACACTCTCACTTTTAAAGGTGTTTTGTGTGAAGGATGTTGAAAATGGTGGGTTTAGACAACATTAAAAATGTAAGGATTAGAGGGTGAGTGAGCAGCTGTGGTGTAGAGACAAGGAAAGAGGGATCTGGGTTGTTTGGCTGGGATGAAGAGATAAGAAAAGGGCATGTGGGTGCTTCAGGTGGGATGTAGAGACAAGGAAAGGGAGATGTGGGTGGTTCAGGTGGGATTTAGAGACGAGGTGGGGCTGTGCCGTTATGGGCAGGAGGATTTCAAGGTCACTCCCAGTTTTCCCTCTGGTGGTTTCTGCCTCTCAGTTTGCTCGTTGGGATATTATGGATGCCGGCGTTGGTCAATTAGAATAATTATAACTTGAAATATTTTGTTCCAGTAGTATTAATGCCACGGCTGGAATAACTTTAATAAAGTCCCCTGACCATGGATTATTTAATGTGCAGCATAAACACTACTCTTCTTGCCTTTCCTTCTGTCTTTAGGGATGCCAGGATTTCCTGCTCCAGGTCAGCGAGCTGGAGCACTGGTGAAAGGAAAAGGTTGGTTGTAGCAGTTTAGATTAAACTGTTACAATGTGGGAAGAGTCCCCACTTGGAACACAAGACCGTCAGTTCTCTTGGAAGCTTTACAGTAGGAAAAGTATTTCCTGCCTTCTCTGGTAGGGAAATACTTCCAGATCAGTACTTTTAGTAGCTGGAAGTACAAAGATGCTGCCATTTATGTTGATGGTGTCAGTGCTTAACACCATGGAGCTGGCACAGCGATTCCTGCTCATTTTTCCACTTTCACACACGTTTTTTTTTAACCTGGCATTATGTCAGTGCCCAACTTTTTTAATCAATAGAATCAGCAGCAGGGAAGACAGAGTCAGGCTTTTACGCTGATGCTTTAGGCTATTGGACAGAGTTTGTCTTCCAGATTTTTATGGGCTGATGAGAAAATGAAGAAGCTCCTCCCAGCTGCTTGTTGCCATCCTCCTTCCCAAGTCTGCTGCTGACTGAGCTCCATCAGCTGATCTGCTTGGAGGCTCTTTAAACTCTTAAAACTAATCCAAGAGTGCTGGGAATAAAGTGAGTTAGGGAGTGGTTCTCTCAGCAGCTGAACTGGCAGATCTTGGAAGCTGGTAACACAGGGAAGAGCAGGGAGGTGGGAAAACCATGGAGAAGGGGCCAGTAGGTTTCTTTTTTTTTTTTTTTTTAATAAAGTTTGCTGTTGTTGTATCTGTTCAGAGTCAGGAAAACAAAAACAGTGGGACTATTTCTCCTTGGTTTATATTCCTGTTGCTTCCTTTATATTGATACAGACATGCATCCAGTTGAGCAGAAAACTGATTTATCTGTTCATCATTCCCCCCAAAACTCAGCTTTCACTTGGGCCCATTTTCTCATCAATTTAGTGGCTGGCTGTGCCAATTCCAGAGCTGGATCTTAAGAAGAAGAACAGGTGAATGGAACCAGCCCGTTCAGTGGGAGCCCACGCTGATGTTGGGCTAAAGTGACTGGAATTACATTCCTTGGTAATGGTTGCTTTGGCTTTCTGTGTGGAAAGAGGTTTTACAATTCGTGCCATGGAGTTAAACTACAATAAGGCACCCTCAGCAGATGCTTGTTGATGGTGGATCACAGGACTCTTACTGTGTGGTTGGAATGAAAATGTTACAACCTGTGGCTTCTGGCAAGGGGTAAATGTTTGCAAAATATGGCCTGAGTTTCTTAAAAAAAGGCATCCAGTAGTTAAAAAATAAATTAAATGTTCATGTCACTGAGGAGACTGCAATCCTGACCACTAATTTACAAGAAGAATTTTACAGAAATGCAATGTGATAACTAAAACTTCTCTGCGCTCCTGAAATTTTAGGCAATGGCCCCTGGAAGCAAATTCAGGAACGCTGAGCTGATCCCACCATGTGAATGGAAAGAATGCTGCTTTGTAGGGAAATGCATGAAGGAATTTTGTAATCATATTGCAGAACACTTGGACAGGTACCTACAGCACCCCCTCGAAACAGCAGGTCATTCATATCTCACCTGTCACACAGACTACGTTGCAGTTTGGAAGAGTATTCCTAGCCTAGGAGATAATTCCAACTTACACTTTTCCTGAAAAATAATACAGACTTCATTTTATCTGCACCTCAGCTTTGATAACCCCCACTGCACGAAGCCTTTATTCAAGGGCTTATACCTACTTTTTGCTTCATTCCTGATTATCTTGTTTTCTGTTTTTTGTTGGTTTTGGGGTTTTTTTTGACAGCTATTACTTACACGGAAAGCGACTGGAGAGGGTGATGTCATGAGAATTCCTGCTGAAGGTTTTTTAAATAGGGTTTTTTAACATTAGGGCCTCAGCACGTGCAGATTTTAGCAAATTATTTTGAATGGCGGAGATTTTCCCTGTCAGGGAACTGGTCTGCTACATAATTTTAAGTTTAAAGCAGCATTTGTATGAATCTTTATAGAAAAATGGAAACTTTACTGTTTGCATGATATTTGCCTTATTTGGGTACATACACTGGTGTATTTATGATGGGTATTGGGTTTTACACTTTTTATATAAATAGTATTAAATGTGCTCAAAAGCAAACAAAAAAAATCCGATTCTGCAGAAAATTACAGGCAGTCTCTGTGGATGTAATAGCAATAATATACCAGACTTTTTAATATAGCTGGTTTGGCTCTTGGGTATCCTGCTCTTTATTCTTAACACTGTAATCAAGTGTAATTACAGGTGTAGACATTTTAATTAAAGGTGAATGAGTTTTAATTAAAGGTGAAAAAAGTAAATTGGACCACATTAACAATGTCTCTGTGACCTAAGCTGAAGAGTGTCACAGTATATACCTACGAAAATACTTATTTTACAAAATTTTTCTATCACATCTATGAAGTGCCTTTCTGCAAAAAGCTGTGCTTCAGGGAACAAAGCACTGTGGTATTGCTGCAGCTGTGAGACAGAGAAAAAAATCTGTTTGCCACTGAGATTTGCAAGTTTTATCTAGTTGCATTACCAGTAGATAGCAGTTACCAGCTTCTCTGCTAAGGTTACTCACAGAATTATGAAGTCACTACCCGTGTAAGTACTGTGGGCATTCTCGGTGTTGTGGCACAGTTGCAGATTTCATGTGCTTCGTGCAGGTTTCTGCATTTCATGCAGATTTCAGTGCTCCATAAAATGTCACTTCTTTCTTGTGTTTTAAGAGCAAGGTTGGTGGAGAAGTCGTGAATTTTGGGGCGAAAGATCCCAGAACGCTGACAGCACATGTCCACTTTCACAGTTTACCACTAAAGGATTCTCATGTTTGGAGAACAGGCATAGCTGGCATCAGTTCCCAAGGACTCTGGAGGAGGTTTTTTCGCTGTTGGGAGAATTTTGATGCAAGTGAAATGCTGATATGTATCTGCCTTTTTTCCCCTCTTTCCAACTTTACTTCAGCGTTCTTTAGATTTGACTCACAATTGGGTGGTTTTGCTCACTCTGAAACACTGTGTCCCACTATCTTTGCAAGTAACACGTGATTATTACAGTAGCAACCACGAAAATGTAAACCACTGGAAAAGATGCCCAGAGAGGGTGTGGAGGTCTCCCTCACTGGAGATATTCCAGAGCCATCTGGACACAATCCTGTGCCATGTGCTCTGGGATTGCCCTGCTGGAGCAGGGAGGTTGGACCAGATGACCCACTGTGGTCCCTTCAGCCTGACCCATCCTGGGATTCTGGGATATTTGCATAAAATTTTCTACCTTGAACTCAAATCTTCTTTCTTTTGAGGGGACTGAAACAATTCTTTTTGACAAAGATGCAACTTCCCTTGTGTTTTAAGAGCATATATGAAAATGTTTAATACACCTGGTTTAAAGATAAATAAATGAACTTGGTATTCATAGCCGGTCCAGAGTGTTTATTGTTTGTCTGAAGAAAGGCAACAGAATATCTGATGTTTCCTTGGTCAGCTGCAAACGTTTGGGATTTTTTGCTTTACTGGAACAAAAATCAACATCTGGCAACAAGCTGTTTATATAAGTTTAATGTCCAAATGTGGCTAGAGATTGATTTCAGCTAAAAATGGTTTTTATCTTGACCACTTTTTGGTGTCCTGTGTTCAATAAAATCATTTTCCCTGTTCTGTTTTGGACTGTGCTATTTCTGTATCAAGTAAACCAAGACAACAGCAGTTGATATCCTTTGTTTTAACAATATTGATATAAATAGTGATTGCCTATATATTTTTTTCTGCATCTTGAAGGTGTTCATTCCTGATGAAAAGTGGCTTCATGTTGATATGACATTAGGAGAAGCACTTTCTGTCACTCTTGGCCTCAGAACCTCAGCTGTTATTTATGGCTACTGAGCATTACCTTTGCACCCACAGTGTGATGACATTTTCTTACCATCTCCTTTGGTGTATGTTGAGCAAGATAGTTTCTTAGAAAAGAAACAGGTGCAGGAAAAATTTTTATCTGGTCTACAGTAGGTTTTTCACGTTGTATGAGTTTTTCTGTTTCACTTAAGTGATATAATTGAAAACAAAATATTGGTGAAGAAGAAACAACTGAATTGAGACACTGAGAAGCTGTAAAACTAAACAAATTTTCAAACATCACATGATGTAGGTTTAATAATGGTGAATATGAACAAAACAACAGATTTATTTTTCAGAGGCCTTTGATCCTTTTTTTCCTTAGGTCAATCTAAGCCTTTCAAAGGTTCACAGGTTATCATCCTTAAATCCCATTTCTCTATTACCCATGATTTTTTCATATTAAAATTATGACAAAATTAATGATGCAAACTATCTTTTTGAGGTTAAGAACAGACACTAATGAGGATGAAAATATAATTCCACGCAAGGGAATGTCAGACTGGTGGTGCTTTACATAGACATTGTCTCCCTCACGTGCATCACATCCTTGAACTGGAACCAGTGGTGATATTTAAGTAAATATATTGCAGTGATGGAGTGAAATTACTTTTGTTTTCTGGTGGTGGTTATAGTCCAGGCTCTGCTTTGCTAACCTTCACCTTACTAGGTCTATATTAATTTCCAGTTTCCCCTAACATATCAGCTTGGAGATTGTTTTGCCATTGCACATATAAAAGGTGAGTTCCTCCTCTCTGTGAGTTATTCCTGGAGAGAATGACTAGAATATCCATTTGGTTCTTTGGCTCTGACTTTAACATATCTGCATTCACATAATGCTTTGACACCTCTCTTTTCATCAATTATTCCTTACATCAAACAAGGAATGACATAAAAATCTGAGAGTGAATTTTATGGAGAGAGTTCTGTTGTTTCGTCAGTCTGTGAGAAACTCTACCTTTGTAAATAAAATTTACTAGTGGATTACACATGTAGTACCCCATTCTTTTTAAAGCTGTAAAACTAAAGCATTACTTATGACTTTTGGATTATTTGCATAGTTTGATTACAAACTGTTGTTACAACAAATCTTACTGCCGTTACGTCTCGTATCTTACAGGAATCATATTTCTTACAGTAGTTATTTTTGTACTAATGCTCTTTAATACATACCAATATCAGCCTTTACTCACATACTGCCGTGACTGGTCTATTTATTTTAAAAATGGAGAGATTCAGAAAAAGCTCAAAGCCCTCAGAATTTTACTTTGCTGCATCTGTCAGTGAGCACAGTCCTTCGCTTGAAAAACATGCTTAAAAATCACTTAATTGATTTCATGTTCCATTTCTCATTTATGTAAGTGGGGCAGTTTTGGCTGATGGAACCCTGGACTCCGTAGCATTCTGCTAAATATTTTCACACATGTTTTTTCAAGTTCAAACTATGTCGTGAATTTTATTAATTAAAAGGAATGTTTCCCCAACCTAGTAGGCAGGCTCCACCAGACCCAGAAGGTGGGGTAGGGCACACTGTGAAAGAGGAGAATTTTGAGGGCAGGGAAAACTGCTTACCTTTCCCACCCTCCTGCAAATATGTTCCCACAGTTATGAATTAATTCTCTTGAAAATCACCCATAGAGCTTCCCCAACACTCGTGGTACCTCTTGCTGTGTCGGATTCAGATTCCCCCAAAGTAAAGCTTCTGACTCAGGCAACAGCCCCAAAAATTTCCCTCCTGTTTACATGTAAAGAATATTCAGAAAGTTCCAGTGAAATACTCAAAGTTTGGTGCCAACAAATTAAAACGGTTTAAGCCCCGTATGGGTTACTCTGAGTTAGAAGTGAAGGTGGTTTTCGATCTGTCTGGCTCAATATTTTAGTTGATTCACCTTATTAGGCCTGTATGTTTCCATACACACAAGACCTTTGGATTTCTCAGATCCTGTTCAAGCCCTTCAGAGGAAATAAGGGCTTGTCTCCCTTAGGGAGCTGTTGTGAAATACATTGGAATACGAATTTAAAATGCAGGGTTTGCCTGGATTAACTCCTTGTGTGAGGGCTCTGGTCTGCACACACAGAATACCTGGCAGCTTAGTTTAATCCACTCTGCTAAGATTAGGATGATTAAAACCAGATAATCCAAAATAAAATGTGAGGTTTTTCATTTACATGTTTTTCTTAGAAAAGAAAAAAAAAAAGGAATGCTGTTTACATTTTAATCAGCTGTACATTGTCAGCATGGCAACATCAGCCCAAGGAGTTTCAGTTTGTTTCCCATTTCCCTTCCCCAGTGTCTGATTTGGTTGAGAGCCAGATCACTCCTTGTCCCAAATTCAGGGTGTGGCCTTACAAAAGTTGTACCAGCACAGCAAAGAGGTTAAGGGTTAAATTACTGGGAGCTGAGGGGAGCACTGAATTTGGACTGATGCAGTTGATGCAGTCGAATGACACCTTGTGTCAACCCGAAGAAAATGCAATATGAGTCTACTTTCACTCTCAGGTGTGGATTTTTGTGGAGTAAAGCAGAGGCTAGTTAAGGTTTAGTCCCCCATGTCACATAAGTACTGACTCCTGCAGTGCTGCATCCTGACACATTGATTCAGCTCAGTCATTGTGCAGCCTTCCCATCTCTGTTGGAATTACCTGCACTGCCCTCACGTCCTTCCCGTGAATAGGAGCAGGGAGAAGTGGAGAGAGAGGAGAAGGTAGAAATATGCCAAAGAAATAAATCAGCAGAAGCACATTAACAGCACATCCCTGCCACAAAGATGGGGACTACTCACCCAGTTAGCCTAGACAGATTTTTCAGCCATGAGAGGGTAGGTGAAAATCCAGGGCCTGGTTTGTGTTGTGGATACTGCAGAATGTTCCACATTTTTGTAGTTGATGTAATAGTGTCTGTGTTGGAGTGAGTTAATTAAATGTTACTGCAATATTTACTGGTGTCTGTTGGGTTTCTAAAAACACTTAATTCTATGTTCATGTCAGTTGATTTCCTGCCAGAACTGTCTTGTCTTCTCCGTGCTTCTATTTTGGTTTAAGGTTACCCTCAGTAACCCGTATGGTTTTATAAGCATGTTGTTCTTCATGTATGATACTGAGGAATAAGCTGATACAAATCAGGAAGGAACTTGTTTATTGCCACTGGAAAGGTAGTTCATATTAAAAAAAAAAAATCTATTTTAAAAAGTATTTCACTGCAGTGTTTCTTACAAAATTCACTTAGTGCTACATTTAACACAGGATCTTGCGAGAGATCTTCAGATTTTTTTTTAATTTATCTAAAATAATTGCAAATGCATTGCTATTTTATACATCATGATTTAATAGAATAGTTCCTATCACCCATCAGCAACTCTCAGCTTAGACTAATTGGGAGTTGAATGCCCTCAACTCCCAATTAGTCCAAGCTGCGAAGTGCCAGTACTAAACAAGGTTGGGTTTCCTCATGAGTCTGCTTGTGGTTTATAGTTCATATACCATTCAAACAGATTTTTCACTTGTATTCTATCAGGCAGGATCACAGTTGTCCTCCCTCACAGTAGTATTTCAAGGTGAGCTCACTCTTCTTTCTGTTCCCCTGATCCCTTCAAATCAAGGGAAGCACACCTTTTGCCGTCCTAGATTTTCCCAGCTCTGCGTTAGAAAGAGCATTTTTAATGCATTCTCTGTGTTGGTAGCTACCTCTTGTGTTAAAATTATTGCCATGGCTTCAAAGCTGATGTCCTGCCCTTGGCTGTATTGGAGAAGCCACATTCCATTGACAGTCTTTCATAGCACATGCCTTGGTTGCTTGAGTAAGGGCTAAACTATGGGCTGTATTTGCTGTGTGTGCAGTTCAGCTTCAGACCCACCAAGTGTAGGAGCAGAAACCTCTCCAGAAGAAAAGCCTTTCTGCTGAAGAAAAAGGAGGCGATCTGTGGGACTCTGCCCTGGAACAGATCATTCTGCACTTACTTTAAACAAATCAGTTTGGCTTTGTTTGTAAATGTGTCAATAAAGTCCAGATCCGATTGGAACCCTCTTGGTGAGCCCCCCCCCAGATATGTGTCTCTTTTCAATTTATGGGTTAAAGTGCTTTTTGGGTTGGCTGTTAATGACAAAATCCCATCAGTGGATGCAAGGCAACATAAATTTGTTCATTTTCCTCTTGAGATTAGCTGACAGCTGGACTTTTTTTGGCTGGGGAACTCACTCCAGTGGCCTGATAGTGTAGAATCTCTAGTCCTTAGAGGAACAAAATTCACATATCATTGTGATCGTAGCTTTAGAAAATAAAGCCCATTAGGACAGGTGAAGGGACTCCATCAGTTACAACAGGAGAGTGCAAGTTACAAGTTAGGAAAGCCATTTTAATAGGGTATTTTAAAATACTGTGGCCTGTTGAGGTTATAGAGGCTGTCTCACTGGGGAACTGAGAAGACCCTTTTCTGAGGCCAAAGTGTACTTGATCCTGCCTCAGCACAAAAAAATAGGTCCTGGGTTTTACAGGGTCTTTTGCAGTCTGTGTTCTTGACATTCGGGTGGTGGCATCCATTTTAAAGTGACATGTAAATCATGGTGTCCAGGCATGAAAGACAATTTTCCATTCACACACACTCCACAACCTAACAGGCAAAGGCAGGCCAGTGAGGTCTCATCTCTGTGTGGGTCTCATCTCTGTGTGGAAGCAGCTTGTCATGGCACTGAGACAATGGATAGAAGGTGATCTCCCTTTTCCAGGGACCCTCAGTAAGTAATTGGGTTGAATTCATGAGTGAACAGCAAGAGTGGGCTGCTCTGCAAGGGGCAAACTGGAAGAGAAGGGTCACTGTTAGGCAGGGACATCACTGACAGGGTGCAGTCTCCTCACAGGGCCCGAGAAAGAAGAACAGAGCAGGTCTGGTGGTGCTGCCCAGGGCCAACCACAGCCCAGTGACCACCAGCCAAGTCCACTGTGACAACACAGGTCTGAGGTCAAGCCAGGAAGTCCAGATAGAAAGTCAGGGATTCACCTGTTGTCCTGTATGTCACATTTTGAATCTGGGGTTAAACAGAGATGGAAATCTTCACGTTGCACTAGAAGGATGATCAGTCCTCCACTTCTGACTGAGACAGGCTTGGCCTTTTTTTTATGGTCCCTCCATCAGAAGTGTCCTGTACTCTGCAGAGGTGACAGAGACACTGATGATCCTGCTTCCTCACTGTAGGCAGGGTGAGGTTTTAGGATTTCCTCTGTCTTTAATGGAGTTTAGATTCTGTCCCTTTACTGAGTATGTTAATGTAGCTCAGAACTCTGCACCAGGAATACCAGCCTGTATTCTACCATTGCAGTGGATGTGGGTTGTCATCAAAGCTTTCACACTTGTTCTACTTGCAGAAGTGTCCTGATGAATAGCAGAAATGGAACATACGAAGCACCTACTTGGTTAAAGAGCTAGGTAAATACTCTTTGAAATGAATTTTGTGTATTAATTTCTGAGACCAAAAGATACCCAACGAGTCATTGAGTTTGATTCACTTGATTATTCTTATCATCAGGAATATTGTATCTTTCCCCACCTCTTGCTCTTGAATTTGAATTTAGTCCTCTTGATTCTTTAGAGTCTTTGATTGGGTCTAGGCTATCTTTCACCTTTCTAAAAAGGTAGCCTTCTGCATAGATTTTACCTTTGTAAGGTAGATAAGACACACTTGTGGCTGCTTTTTTTGCATGAGAGAATAGGATACTTCTTTACATCTATCTGAAGTTTTTTCCTAAAAGTAGTTTTTTAGCTCTATTTACACCTAAACATAAAACTACTTGGGATTTTGCCCTTGTCACGTGTCCACTGTCAGAGCTTTCTACTTCTGCTGTTAAAGCTTGCACTGTGTCCCCAGCACCAGAGCATTCCTGAGCTGAAGAGATCTGAGGACAGAGCTTTTTATATGCAAAGATAGTTTGGTGGATCGCTGATTGCTTGTGGTTAACCACCATGTGAATGTAAATGTGAAGACAGAAAGTGTGAAGAAAAACAAAAAAGGAGATCAGCAGGCAGAGTTCTTGGAGATGTGCAGTTGTCATGTACTCACTACCCCACCATCCTGGTTCTCCAGAGAGTAGGAAGATGTAGAGGGGACCACATCAATGTCTGTATACATATATAAGTTACATATTAACAGTAAGACATAGCTATGTAATAATCTTTTTCTACATAAGAAAGACGACAGTACTCATGCAGCTTTTTTTATTGTTTGTGTGGTTTAGATTGCTTAGGCCTATTTCAAGGAAGGTGTAGGCTATGGGAGCACTTAAGAACCCACACTCAAGACAAGGTTGTATCATCTCCTATTTGTGGAGGGATGTTCTCCAACAACATCAAGATTTTTGATCATGCAAGGAGACAAGTTTCAGAAGACAGTAAGTGGGTGTGCTCTTATTTCTGTTTATATTTCTAAGATTCAATGTGCTTTTTGATAACATGCATGTGTGATTTAATAAGTATTACTATTTTTCATGTAAGTCAATTGCATGAAAGCAGGGTTTGCTCCAGGAAGGCCATTGTTTTTGTGAAGCACAGAAGTTTTCTTGGCTTTGCATGCTTGGTGAACTGGAGCAATGAAAGTGAGCAACAGAACATCCTTAGGTCTGTGTTTCAGCAGAAAAGCTTTTCCCTTGGCACTGCCTCTCTTCCCTTGGTGGCCATGGCACAGTGTGACATTCCACTGATGCTGGGAAACTGTCCACAAATGGGAAGGACTGTTGATTATCGAAGAAAGAGCCTCCCCAGGAGCCAGATTTGGATTAAAAAATCTCTGCAAGTAAACCCAATGAGTATTTAACTACTTTCAAGTCAAAAAGCAACTTTTTTTCCTTTCCAGCTTTGCTTTTTTGCTTTTTTTGCTTTTTTACTTTTTTTCCAGCTTTGCTTTTTTTTGCTGAAAATCCAGTAAGCATTTTCTTCACCAGAACACTCCCTACCTCAACCAACTGTGTGTTGATGTGCTAAAAAGGAAGGGAGAGGTGGTATTTTTGTTCTGGTTCTAAGTGCTTGGAACATATTTAAGATTTGTGGATGTTTTGGTGATGGAAAGTAGGTGCACTGATTGACAGAAGATCTCAAATTTCAAGCTGGTGTTTTGAACAGATTGTTGTTCTGTTTAGGATAAAATTGACTTACTGATAAACAACTGATTTCATTAAGCCTAAATTAAACTGGTAATGAAAAGCATACTGAAACTGTCTCAGTGCTGTATTAGTTTATTAATGCAACTGACAGCTATAGGTTATTAATTAATAAATCTTCATAAGTTATTTGCATTGCCACTGAGTCGTTTCTGTTTAAATTCAGAAAAATATTTGCTTGTCAGAACTGTCAGAAATGAAAGGCTGCTATGAGATCACATAAGGAAACATGGCAAGTCAGAGCTCTTTAAAATAAAACATACTTTTTTTCAAGGTCACCTTGTACAGAACAGGTTGGAATAAACTGCAGACTTCAGATGTTCAGCCTGGAGAAGACTCCAGGGAGACCTTAGAGACCTTTCCAGTGCTTAAAGGGGCTCCAAGAGAGCTGGAGAGGAATTTAAGACAAGGGTCTGGAGTGGTAGGTCAAGAAGAACTGGCCTTAAGATGAAGGAGGGCAGGTTTAGATTAGCTAATAGGAAGAAATATTCTCTGTGAGGGTGTGAGGCCCTGGCACAGGTTGTCCAGAGGGTCTGTGGATTCCCTATTCCTGGAAGTGTTCAAGGCCAGATTGGAGGAAGCTCAGAACGTTCTGGTCTAAAGAAAGGTTTCCTGCCTTTCCTGAGGGTTGAATGAGATAACCTTTAAGGTCCCTTCCAACCCAAACCATTCTATGATTCTATGGTTAAGAAAATCAGTATACGAAACAAGGGCAACTGTGTTACAAATACTGGAAAGCCAGGACTTTACTACCTGGAAATTCCATTCTTTGTGCCTTCAAATCAGAAAGTTTGAGGGGCTTTTCTACTTTGCAGTAGCTCCCATGCAGATCTGTTTACTTGCTTCCACGACTCGGGGCTTGGTTAGAGCCAAAGGTGTGTTTTAGCTTGGGCTGCAGCTCTGCTCACCTTGCAGTGCATAATCAGCCTCACTCAAACAGTGCAGTCCTCCCCTGACCTAACCACAACCTCCCTCAGGTCCCCAGAGGTTCCCACAACAGCTATGACTTGCTGGGAAAGAATCCTGCAGCATCCAAGCACAAGGAAACCTGTGATATTGCTGTCGGACACACAGGAAACGCAGAAGCCGAGAGGCGGGTGGGTCTCTGCTTTGGGAAGAGGAATGTTCGAGCCATGGAGCCAGACCTGGGAACATTTAGGTTGTATAAACACACAAGCAGCTTTGTGCAGACTTGCTCAGTGGGGGTAGATTCTGCTTTCTAGTTGCATTCTTAAGGAAACACGATTTTTCACTGACTGCAAGTCAACACAGGGATGCTGAGCAACTCTGCATTTCATTAGGTGCTTGTTGTGAGCTACCAGCTCTGACCATGCCTGTATTTAAATGGTTTTATAGTTGACGTGCATCTGGCCAAAATATCTCAATTTTCATATTTTATGCTAGAAAATAGAGAATTGCTTTTTTTTGTTGATTAGTTTTGTTTTATTCCTTTCTCTCGAGGTGCTTTTGAAAAGAAATTGGAAATAAATCCAAATTAAGGGTTTTTTTAATTTTATTAACTAATGAAGCTGTTTATATACTGTTGGGTTTGTTTCTTTTTTTTTTTTAACTAAAGCATAACAGCTTAAGCAGATTTGATATATTAAATAAACCCATGGCTAACTGAACTATTTCCTTCTGATCACTTGTGAACTGTACAGTGTGCCTGGCTGTCCTTGTCCCCTGCTAATTCTGCCTGTGTTCTGCTTGCATAGCCAGGGAAAATCACAAGGTGGCTGGACCAGGAGCAAGGATTACATGAACCTGTGTCGTGGCCCAGCAACCCACAGTGAGCCAGCTGCCCTGTGAACTGGCTGAGGGAGCTGGGAGCATCCTGGGGTCCAAATGCTCAGGCACAACCCAAATCCCTTCAGATATTAAAGCCAGTTTCATCCCTACCCCATCATTCAGCCTTCTTTAAAAATCCTGGCAGCACACGTCTGCATGTTGGTGCAGACTGCCAGTGCAGACATGACACTCTCCTACTCCTACCCCAGTGCATTGTGTAACAGCTCTCTGATAAACATTGAAACTGTCTTTTAAAGAGCCTGCTTACCTACAAGAATTGATGCTGAAATAAGCTGTGATGTGAATGCAAATGCTGAAGATATTCTGAAATCGCTCCCTACGTGGACGTATTTACACGCTAACAAATTGTTGGATGCTCCCATTTCGAGAGACTGATGAGATTCACTGATGCAGTTCTGCAGATTAAATTATTCCAGACTAGTTTTCCACATGAATTTAGGGAGTTAAAAAAAAAAAAAAATTCCTGGTCTAGGACAAACTACAAGGAAAAGTGCCTGTGCAAGGAGTGATTCCAGAAGAGTTACAGTGCGTTATATTTGCTTCCTTTTCTTGAGAAAACATTAGCACTTCAACTGCATGTTTGTTCCCTGGACATTTTTAAAACACTGGGCTGATTACAAAATAATGCATGGCATCAAATTCAAATAAACCAGGTTCTGCTAAATTCAAACTTCTCATGGAGACTCTTCTGCTGCAGGAATTCATCCGGTTGCTGATTCAGCGGCACAGAGCAGCATTTGTTCAGCATTAAATTGTTACAGCCTTCCTGCCCGTCTGCCAGAGGTTCTCCCAGCTCCAGGCTGCCAGAGAGCAAACCTGTGTCTCAGCCACTGCAAGCTCAAGTCTGGCAGCTGAGCAAGCACCGAGCATGGCTTTGCCCCAGGCAAATAGATCCCAATGTGAAACGGGGGAGGTGGAGAGCAGACACTCTTTCTCTGCCACTTTTTTTAAGAGTGGTAATACTTAAACTCTTAAAAGTAGATTTGCCAGTGCTCATCTGTCGAAGGCCTCCAGAAAACGTCACCTGTTAGAAATCCCCCCAAAAGTGCCACGGTAAACAACAATCATCCTTTTTGTGAGGGGCCAGAGAGTGAACACGATCCTCCAGGTCTGTTTCACTTACCATCTATTTTCTGGAAGTAATCTGAAATGCTCTATTTGACCATTTTCACAACACCCTTTATTGTATCTGCATTCCATTCTGATCTCGTTCTTTCTCTGTATATTTATTCCCCACTATATTAAAATACGGTAATTTTTAATATGATATTTTAATTTTTTTTTGTCCTAATATGAGAGCAGACAACATAGAACGAAAGCAGGGGTTTTTTTTTCTTCTATTATCCTTTCCAGTTAACCATGTTACATGTGCCCTTTGTGATATGGTGGGCACAAGGGCCTCTTCACTGAAAGCCAAACACCATCCATTCCTGACAGCACAAGAACATCCTTTCCGTTGTCCCCTCTGTGACAGCAGGTGAAAAACTTAAGGCTCATGGCATTGTGATTTGGTGGACCAAGTTGCAATATATAGCACTGGCAAATTATGTTTAAACTTGCTGAGAAGATGAGAGCTTTGGCCTGTGGATGCTGGAAGTGGGCGAAAATATTTAAGCACTTTCAGTTCAATTTGTGGGTGACAGAAGGAAATATTGGAATTTCTAGACCAGAGAGGATGAAGCGCTGCTTGACAGTGGACGAGAATTTTCTCTAAGTGAACATAAAAAAAGGGGGTGATAAGTTGTGGAAAATCACCCAGATTGGGCACGGTGTGGATGTGTGGGAAGAAAGAGGGAAATGGAAATGAAATCCAGAGCACATCAAAGAGATGTCTGCACTATCCCCTTTCCACAGGTGGTAAAATTGAGGTAGAGAAGCAATTTACACATATTCTGCTTTCACTTGTTATTGCCAGAGCCAAAAATTTCTACCTCCAGTCCTAAACATTAACCACAGCTGCTCCTCGTACTATTATATCTGTTATTTGTTTTGCCTTGTTTTCAGTTTTAAGAGTGCCTCTGATCTGCATAAACATGTCGACACACAGTGATATCAGGTGCCTACAGCTGTGATGTTGAAGGATGTGGTTTTATTTCACGGACTTCTCTGACTTTGGAGACAGCACTGCAAGAGAGTGCATGTGGGGAGTATATTAAACAGCAGGGTAAAACATATTTCTGTAAATGAGACCAAAGTTTCAAATTTACGTGCGTTTAGTTTCACGCCAATTAAGGAAATGTTCTATTTTTTGCACCAAATCAGGTATTTATTTGCACACATTTCTAGGGCTCTGGTAATCATTATGCAAATGCCTGATTCCCCCTCATCTATAGGTCTGGAGTGCTTCCTATAGGTACATGCAGTTGCATACTCAGAGTCTTAAACCATCTCCAACTCTCTCCCCCTCCCTTTTTTTTCTTTTTTTTTTTTTTTTTAAAAGAAATAAACCACATGCCAATTCTAATCTCAACAGCAAAATACTGCAGGGATTAAAACCTCATGTCACTTTTCTCCTCATGTTCATACTCCCTTAGAACTAATATGTTACTTGAAAATAGAAAAGCTTTTAGTTGGGTGAGTGTGGTCACACATTAAAGTTCATTTTGAGTTGCTATAATTATGGATGCTTGTTGCCTGTTTCTTCAGCTTTTCTGAGCTGCAATCACTGCTGTGTTGTAAAATGAATAATTTTAGGGAGTTGTGTGTCACACTGCTCTTGGAGATATCTCCAGCACTGATGGTCAATGCAGAGGATTTCCACTGGGGTTCCTCAATCAGACAAGTTCTAACAACCTCAAATAGGAAACGTTTTAGGAAGCTGACTTCAAAAAGGTTTTCAGCTACTTATTGTGGTTTTCCCTTTTTCAACAAAGGATTAATTTTTGTCATATACACTTGAAAGCCTTCCATGACTCTAACAGCCATTTTTCCCAAGAATAATGGCATTCTGAAATATAAATACCACATCTTTCAGAAGCGTTTATCCTGGAGTTATTCATTGACCTGACATCTTCGAAAAGTTCATAATCTCACAATCATTCTCATTCCAGGTGCGTTACCAGATGATTCTTGTACAGACCATAAAGTATTTTTTCCTAAAACATTTTGTTTAAGAGCTGCAAATATTTAATTAAAAGCTCTCTTAAGTTTGATTGCATTTTAGGCATTCTGAGTGTGAAACAATTTGCTACTAAAGTTTCGCTATCATGGTGAGGAAAACTTAGTCTAAAGATGGCTAAACCAAGGAAATAAAAGGTCTTTTTGCTTTTATTGCTTTTTCCACTGTGAAAACTTGTAGCCTTGACTGTCGGAAGAAATTTTTTAACCCTACAAGTTTGTATCCACCCAAAGAGAGTATGTAAATATAGGAACAGCTTTAGTATAAATAAGACAGACATTTTGGGACAAAAGAGCCCAACAAATTAAATATTAATAAATAGGTACCTCTTTTTTTCTGTTATGTGATGTGTATTTGATAAAAACTACTTACTGGAACTCTCATGCAGGTGTTCCTTCACACAGAGTGTCTTTGTTTGAGTGCCACATAGTATAAAGCAATCTAATTCAACTTTTAATTGCTGACATTATCAGTTTTGGCAATCTAATTTAGATTATTCTTATTTTCTGCTGCAAATGCATACGCGTGCAACTTATATTTTCATTATTTTCAATTGCATTCCCTTAGATATAAAGATGACAGTGAAGCCATCAGAGTTTGGATGTAACTGCTGTGGGTTGGGGTCAGGATCCCCAGATGGTAACAAGTAAGTCTTGACCAAGTCAAAATGCTTTGGAAGGAAGAGGGGACACTTGAATGAGCTTCAGCCACAGTCACCAGCTACTGGAGAAAATGTTCTGGTGGAAACAGGGACTTCTCTGGCAAGAGCCAGTCTGGGCTGAACTTCAGGCTGTTTGGAACCTGTTGTACTTCCACTGAAGCTGATGGAGCAACACCAACCAACACGATGGAAAACCCCAGTAGGAATGGATCTGGGCTTGGGAATCAGAGATATTGCTAGAAACACAGGTTCTATTGGATTTTTACTGTGAATAAATCAATTTTTTTTTTTACTCTCCGAAGAGGCTTGCTTTTTTAAACAAAATATGTCTTAAAGTTTTCACTTTTATCCTTGTCAAATCTTTTACAACACTGTGGTTTCTCAGCTTTCTTGTTAAATTATTCTGATGTGCTTAGAGAATATATGCAAGACAAACACAACATTATGCACATAACGTACTTTAATTTATAGCCATTTATATTCCTTATATGATGTTTCATTTTGGAGAAGAAACTTTTAAGTTCTATATATTCTAAATATAGCATATTTATTTATTTCAAAAATATAGCCCATGGGAGAAGTGTTGAGCTGATGCCAAGACAAAGAGTTTGAACTGGTAGGTAAAATATCCCATTTTATATTAGTCCACCACATTATTTATTAGACTTAGATAACAGGTTGTGAGATGGTATATCAGGAAATTACAATTTTGGCAAGTTCTTAGCTTTGCTTATGACTTTCAAATTATTTCAAGAATGTAGTATTAGAGTCTTCTTCTAGAGTGGACTTTTAAGTTACAGTCTATCCTTAAATGAATAAATTTGAAATTAAAAAAGAAGGTGTGTCTAAATAAAACGGTTAAAGATGCTCACAGCGTGACTTCAGGATTTCTATACCACTTATCACACGTGCTCACCGCTGCTTCAGCCTCACAACCTACTCCAGTCTGTCTGTCGTGTTTAGCAAACCTGGCCAGAGAGACGCAAAGGAGTTTTAAAGCCGTCTAAATATAGTCAGATTAAACGAGGCAAAAATCTCCTTCCACCCGTGCCGCTGCCTCGAAAGCTCCTGCTTTGCAGTCGGCGGAGACCTTTGTGCCCGGGTTTTAATCTTATTACATGTGCTGGGCCCTAAGTCGTGGCGATTCAGGTGATGTTTCAAGGGCTGTTGAGCCATTCGAGCGGTGGGGCAGCCAGACAGATGTGGGTGGCAGCCTGATTTTAATATCTGCCTCTTGTGCAGGAACCAGGAGAGCCAGCATTTTTAATACTTTACAGCGCAGGGAAAACTGACTCACGTTTCTCTGGGCAATGAATAGTACCACTATAGCCTCTGGGATTTCCCCTGCTAAATATCAAAGGCCTGCAACAAACAACCGAGGTGTTAATGCTTCCCGAACTAAAGAGTCCTTATAATGGAAAGTATTAGTCAACCAGAAACACAGAGGAGTCCTTCCCAGATCTTTTACACATAGCTTACCAGAAGTCTCTAATCCATAGTCCAACCATTTGTTCCCATGCCTGCCCGGTTGGGGAGGTTGGTGCCTCCAGTGCAAGCTGCACTGCAGGGTACCAAGGTTAATTTGCACCAAGGCCATTCAGGGGTTCACATGACAGATTTAGACACGGCATTATAGATTTTTACTCGAGCTGTGAGACTGCACTAGCTGGGCAAGAACATGACCTCCAAGTCCCAAATTCCCACAGCTGCGTGTGAGTCTGTTAAATACATTTTGGGAAGGCAAAATCAGCTGCAGGGGCAGACCCAATGGATGAGAACTTTATTGACGGAGACCTATTTTTGAAAATCATATTTTAAAATAATTTCCCTCACTTATCCTGCTTAATGACACGCTAGAGTTTTTATCCTGCTATTGCTTAGGTACCTGCTTCGCTTTATTACTATTATTCACAGAGTTTGGCATTCACACAAGGGCTTTGCAAAGCAAAAAATTTACATCCTTTTTTTTTGTCATTAATTTATTTTAGAATTTGCAGTCTTGTGTATAGTTTATATGCAGAGGCTTTGCTAACACATCTGCAAGGCAAGAGTAGTTAGAAATTATGATTTTTAAGGGGGTTTTTTCAGTGTTTTTTAAAGATTTGTGTTAAGATTTTATTATTGTTAAGATTGTTACCACTACAAGATGCTGGTTTGCACGTACGAAGCAAAACAAAACAACTATCTGAAAGCATTTTGGTGAAAAGTTTTTTTTTTTTCTTTTTTCTGACGTTTGACATACCAAATTTTAATTTTTTATTTTTTTTTTGAGGCCGGTTATTTGTACTCCAGTAACTGCGTGTAAATCTTTTTGGGTTTGAAAACTAGAATTTTGTTTCTGCTTAATTTCGAAGTGATTCTCAACTCTTTTCCCCATACACACAGCAAGGGCTGCTGAGTGGATCCCATAGAAGAGGATGCACTAGGAACTGAAACGCTCTGAGTGTGATCCCATAAAAGAGCTGCACTAGGAACTGAACGCTCTGATGTGATCCCATAAAAGAGGCGCAGTGGGGACTGAACACTCTGAGTGATCCATAAAAGAGGCTGCAACTAGGACTGAACGCTCTGAGTGTGATCCATAAAAGAGGCTGCACTATGAACTGAACGCTCTGAGTGTGATCCCATAAAAAGAGGCTGCAGTGGGGACTGAAAGCTCTGACTCACCTGCCACCTGTCCCACGACACGGTGTGAATTTGTCAGGCAATATCTTTGCCCCACACATCCTTTTATCCGGTACCTCCTGGGAGAAAGCGGCTCCACGGGAGACAGGGCGTTATTTGCCAGGATTTTGTGGGATCCAGCCTGAAAAACCACTTCTCCCGCGCACAGCAGGTATGAGGCGGCCGTGAGTCATGAGGGACTCGTTCTCATGGAGCCAGATCATCAGATAAGGACCTGGCGCGGGTCCACCGGGCTCCGTAAAACCAGCGCGATGGCTGGAGCGCGGCTCTGGCACGGCATCTCTGCGGATTTCGGGCGACCAGACTAAGCCCTTGGCTCTGTGGAGGCAGGAGGAGCCAGCCCTGCCCCGCTGGACAAGAGGCCTCCCCCTGATAATGACCCCGGAGATGGTGCCCTGCAGCACAGCCAACCAGCAGGGGGGGAGAAAAAAAAATAAAATGTGCCCTGAAAAATGACCGGCGTCTGCCAAGAAGCAGAGCAAGACCCAGCTTGAGGAAATCATGCAGAACACCTTCTCCGTTCTCTGAGAATGAGAATTTAAACTAGGCATTCTTTCCTCGGTACCACAAAAACAACCGTGTTTAGTCATCTGCTGCTAATGCAAATGTGATTAATCTTTGAGGGCTTTTTTTAATTGGTATTTTTTTCACTTTGTGCGGGCTCTCTACCATCACAAACAGAGTTGATAGCAAGATATATGTAAAATGTTGGTTGTTTAATACTTCTCAATCAGGTTCCCGAATGCAGGGCTTTTTTATCATCCTTGCAGAGGAAAAGTGTTAGCAAATGTAGTTCATTAGTTTCTAAGATAGCAGAGGTGTCTCTGGGGAAAAAAAAAATCTCAAAGCTGGATCACTAAGCAGTGCTATTATTTTGCACAGGCTTTAAAGTTTAGTGTCTGGGAGAGGAGTGGTTGCCCTGATACAGTTTTTAGCATATAATTCCATGAAATAAGACATGTTAAAAGCAATCTGCAAAGCCTCCCTAAAGCCCCAAACCAGTAATTTTCTTACTAGATCACATCCAGTACAGACTATGTTCTGTTACTGTCTACAGTAAGGAGCTTATGTGATCTCCATCAAATGATGATGTGCCTCAGTTCTCTGCCTCTAAAGAAGAGTTCTCAGATTTACAAGGAAGCCAGAAGATTTTTATTAACTTGTGTTCTCATTTGTTCAGCTATTATAGTCACAAGAACTAAAAGCACTCCGCTGAAGGCCCAAGCATGGTCTCCCAACCTGCCTTTTAATTAATGGCTTAACTTTTGTACGTCCAAACCAATCCATAAAGGAACTGACTCTTGGGGTACTGAGCAGGCAGAGCTGCCATTACCCTAAGCTCTGAACTAGCAAAAATTCATGTGTGCCTGGCTGCCTGGAGGACATTCCAGCTGGAATGTCATTGACCAGTAGGATTATCTACACTGCTTTAAAATTTTCTTCAGCAGCCACGGTGGTTTAAGATTTCCCACCCTCTTCCTACCGCTCATTCCCATCCCCACACCACGCTCCTCAGTTGCCTGTGAGGGTGTGCTTTAAATGACATCAGCAAGGAACTCCAGCATCTCCTACAATGTGCAATTGTGTCCCTTTCATCACCTTCTTCCGAGGTAGGTTCCTTCCAGCCTAAAACCCTCCCTTGCTGTCGACATCCAGGAGCACCTGGTAAGCCAGGCCAACTTTCTGGTCTGCCTGAAAAATTCACCGAGGGAGTGGGGTTTTTTTTAAGTGAGATCACTGAGCTGATTCAGTTACCACTGAGCTGATTCAGTTACTGTTCAACCACGTGAATGCAAGAGGAACCTCAGGAACACCAGCATGACACAAGAAGGGGATGGCAGCCTCCCTCAGAGACAAGGTGGCAGTGGGCAAATAGACGGATTTTTGTTTAATAGGTCTGGAAAATTGCAACCTGCAAATTAATGCTCTTTTATTTCAGCTTTAAGGCTATTACCTAGTTGCCAGCTACTGCTCACAAAAAATAGGTGCAAAATAATTTAGCTCCAACATACAGGACAAAGGTGCCCTTTGACCTCTTGAAGCACCGGGTTGGTTGAGTTCATACATGCCAAGCAACCCTTTAGAAGGATTTCAATCTAAAAAGAAAAAGCTGAAGCATTGGATTAAATCCTGTTCTCTGAAAGGACTGAGAAATACTGCAAGACAATGAAACAGAGTGAGAGAGAGTTTCTTTGTGATGCTTCTGCTAACATACATGCACAGGAGAGAAGGATTTATACAAGGCTGGCTGCCTTGCCACAAAAAGCTAAATTAGGTTGGTTTCATATGATTTGTTCTCAATAAACCTAGTACTGACTGCTGTTTGTCAGCCTGGCTAACTATTAGCATTTTATTTATTTATTTATTGTCAGGGACCTCTGAGTGCTCTGGAATTCACTTGCTACCTTTCTTTTCTGCCTCTGGAAGACAAGCTCTTCTGGTGACCTTTTCCAGCCTTCTTACACTTCATCAACTAAAAGCTCAGAGCCTAGACAGCCAGTTCTCCGAGCACCCTAACTGTGAATTTTGTTTAAGACTAGCCCTTTTGAAAGCATTTAAATAACTGAAATTCTCTCAGACGAACTCTTTCCACATTCTATCATGAATCCTGACTCCTTTCTTGCTGAGGTTTGTTGAAATAATTCTCAAATCACAGTGCAGGTAGAAGGTATACAATCTACTTTTTGATTAAACTTAAGTGCCAACTAAGTGCAAGCTGGGTTTCATCTAGTTCAGTTTTACAACTTTAGCCATCTTCCCAATGAAACAGGAGTTTGAATAACAATGTTCATTAGAGAAATAAAGTCTCTGGTGTGCTATTTGTAACAGAGTCATGCACACCTTCAGAAGTGTCCAAGGCCCTGGTTCTCCAAATCAATTTAAGCAGAGTTCTTTGAGAGCATGGCACTCTCTCCAGGCTGATCCAGTGAGACCTGAAGCCCCAAATAAAATCAAGGAACAAGTCAGGGTGATAGCCAGAAGGAGGCCATATAGAAGTGACCTATGGACTTGTCTCTCCACACAGCTATTTTGTATTCCTGATTTATTTATACATTGATGTTCTCATTCACAGTAAGCCATTGTTTAGTTTAATCCATAGTAAATTAAGCAGGAAGAAGTCCATGTGGAATAAAGCCCTGAGAACAGACTTGACGTCCCGTGTCTTTTGAAAGTAATTAAATGTCTCTGTAGATTCTTTTTTAAATGGAGCTTTGCAAAGAACTGCTATTATCCTGGCTTTAAAACACATTGTCCTCTATCTATTGCCTAACCTGCCAGATTAAATGACACACACTGGCTGCCTAGAACAATCACCTCGAGTCTGATATCAGTGTAACAAACAAACACGAGCTTTATTAACCTTTAGACCTGTGATAGGTGTGAAGGTCGTGATGCAGACAGGAACAGCCTCTTTGCCTCCGTGTTACATACCAAAAGTTGCAGGCTCCTTCCTTCCAACTGCAGCATCTCAGTGACACAATGAGACCCCGTGTCCATTGGTCTGAGTCGTGGCTGAACACGAGGCCCAGGTGTGCCCAGGTGAGCAAGAAGGCCAGTGGCATCCTGGCCTGTATCAAAACTAGTGTGGCCAGCAGGACCAGGGAAGTGATTTGTCTCCCTGTACTCAGCACTGGTGATGTCATACCTCAAGTGCTGTGTCCAGTTCTGGGTGCCTCAATCCAGGAAAGACATTGAGGTGCTGGAGCAGGTCCAGAGAAGAGCAGAGGAGATGGGGAATGGTCTGGAGAGTCAGTCCTATGATGAGCAACTGAGGGAGCTGGACTTGCCTTATCCTGGGCAAAAAGATGCTCAAGGGAGACCTGATCCCTCTCTACAACTACTTGAAAGGACGTTGTAGCCAAGTGGAGGTCGGGCTCTTCTTCCAGGCAACAAGTGACAGAACAAGAAAAAATGGCCTCAAGCTGCACCAGGGGATGTTCAGGTTGGATATCAGAAAGAATTTCTTCATGGAAAGGGTGGTCAGGCATTGGCAGGGTCTGCCCAGGGAGGTGGTGGAGTCTCCATCCCTGGAGGTGTTCAAGGAACAACTGGATGTGGCACTCAGTGCTCTGGGCTGGGTGACAAGGTGGAGAATGGTCACAGGTTGGACTTCATGATTTTGGAGGTTATTCTCCAGCCTAACTGATTCTATGACTCTGAGTCCAGTGGTACCTGCAATTAGATCAACAAAAGGAACCAGGCACTGCAATCTGCCACTGGGATCATCCAAGCTTCTAATCCCAGGGGCAACTAAAACCCAGAGACGTGTCAGTTCTCAGCACTAGTTTCCCAGAAGCCTAAAAGCTGTTGCTCCAGAGCTTGCCTGGAGAGATACCAGCCTTGGCCACGCAGTGAAGGCTCCCGGAGTCCCGCAGAGCCGAGTGGGATGCACAGGGGAAGGGATGGAGGGACGGGGTTCCCCGAGCAAGGGAAGAAGAAAAGGCAGGAATACGGTGGCTGGTGCTTCCCTGCCCTTTATTTAACAGCTGATTTGTCACGGCTCAACAGCGTGCGCTCGCTCCCCTCCCGCCCGAGGAGCTCCGGACAAGAACTTTGCCCCGGGGCAGCCGTAACCTGGGAACTGCCCCCCTTCCCCGGTCCCGGGAGACAAGAGGGGCCTCTGGAAAACCCACCCCACTCGCCCGGCCCAGGAAGTGACGCTGGGCCGGTCCCCCCCCGGCACACACCTGACTCACCTGACTCCCCGGGGCGGGCGGACGGCGGGGACGGAGGGAGGGAGGGAGCGGCGGCGGCTGCGCTCGCTCCGCGGAGCCGGCGGTGTCCGGGCACAGCGGCAGCGATGGCCAAGGACAGCGGCTCCCCGTGGGCCATGGGACTGCTGAAAACCTTCGAGGAGAGCGAGTTCGGCAGCTGGGAGAAGATCGGCTCGGGGGGGTTCGGGCAGGTGTACAAGGTGCGGCACCTCCACTGGAAGACCTGGCTCGCCATCAAGTGTTCGCCCAGCCTCCATGTGGACGAGAAGTAAGGGGCCGACGAGGGGAATTTGGGGGGGGGGACGACGGTGCTTTTCCCACGGGGGCATCCCGGAGCCCTCGGTTGCCCCACAGCTCCCTGCGGTTGCCCTTGCGTGGATGTGCAGCTGGGGGGAGCCGCGGGGTGACCGAGGGCTCTCCATCCGCAGCCTTGCCCGTCTCGCAGCCCTTTCTTCCGACAGCAGCAGTTAGGATCAAATATTCCATGTGCCTTGCCTGTTCCCTCGGAGCCACTCGGAAAGCATTTTTGCCCTGCCCAGGTTGTGCGTGTGTTGGCTCGTGCTAAAAGCAGTGGGCCTGCTGCGGCTCCAAAGGTCCTGGAAACCAGTCCCGAACGGGAAATGCTGAATGGGACCCAGGGGCTTCTCAGTGGGCTCCCTGCCTTAAGCAAAGCAGTCCTTTAGCTCGCAGGTGTGTTAGCCGGGACTCCTGTGCGGTAGTAGCAGGTTTAGGGTGGGGGGTGTTGGGGTGTGGGTGCTGTAGCCGCGGGCTTGGTGTCTTTTGGGAGTGGGTGCTGGAAGGAGACGTGCTGGGAAATGTGTTCACCACGTTCAGCTCAGGGCCAGCGCCTTTCCCTGTGTGTGTGTGCTCAGGGTGAGTCCTCACTGGGCAGTCCAGTGTGGGGCTGTGTTGTAGGTAGAGGTACCACACAGTGGGAACCCCCTCCAGCCCACCTGCCCTCTGTGAGTAGCTGTGGTCCGTGGTGCTGGACGATGGGCTGGGCTGGGCTCATGCTGTGTATGGGATCATAAAATGATTTGGGTTCGAAGGGACCTTAAAGATCACTCTGTTCCAACACCCCACCGTGGGCAAGGACACCTTCCACTACACCAGGTTGCTCCAAGCCCTGTCCAGCCTGGCCTTGGACACTTCCAGGGGTGGGGGCCTACTGAGTGCAGCTCTCCTTTCCTAGGAGAGGAAGGCTGTCAGATGCATCTTTAGAAACATCCTTCTGTTTTAGGGACAGGAGTGATTTCCAGCAGTCAGCATCTGTGCAGAAGGAGGTGAGTAGGGTCCAATCGCATTCATGGAGCTTTTCCAGCTCCACCTTGATCTTTGGGATCTTTACCAACTCGTGAGCTGATGCTGCAGTTCATTTTTTGAGGCGTGGGGTTGGTTCGGTCCCAAAAGGTTTTCCTTATGGATCCTGCGGGAGGAGGGAGATAAGCTGCCCCAAGATTGAAAATGTTTGTAAGCCTCTCTTCTACAAGATTTCTGGGGTAGTGGGGCATCTTTTCCATTATCTGAATTGCTGACTTTGCTATAGGCATGGCTTATGTAGAATAGTAAATGAAATTAAATGTCCTTTTTAAGAAAGGGGAAAGGGAGAGTTTAATGTATGCATAGGGTAGCTGTGCTGTCTGTGAATAAAATGGAAAACACCTCAGAGTTGCAGAGGTTGTTTTGTTGGGTTAACCTGCAAGCCCCCCTAGCATTAAAACTTCAAAGTAGATTTCAGGCTTTATGCTTATTGAGGCCTAATGAAAATAGTACTGTAGCTGATTAATTTTTCAGTTAGGATTAAAACATGTCTTAAAAATAAGCCAGAACGTTTGTTACACTTTTAGCTTGCAAAACACATCTGGAAGTTTACTCCAGAAGTTAATTTTCACTCTTAGTCAAAGGATGCTGTCACCTATTTTAATATGAACAATTAATTTTGAGAGTTGCTACCACAGCTGCATATTAATATATACTGTGTGCAGGGAATCACCTGTCCCTCAGTGGCTATGAAGTGTGCACATACTGGAAGACCATACAAACATCCAGTGCAATAAGTGAAAATGCCTTGAGAATTTGGGAACTTTGAGGGCATGGTGGGGCTCCTGCAGCTTCTGATTCATTTCAATAAACCAATCCTTGAAACACTAATTTATTTTACTGTAGAATTTGTGCTTCAGATGCTTGAGGGGGAGCACTGATTAGAAACTGGAGGGTTCCTGGCCTTTGAAGCAGCTGCCCTTACAAAATAAAGCTTAGCTAAATTTTTTTTTTTTTATAACTATTTCTCCTTTGGTTTTTGGGTTGCTCTGCCTTTCAGGAGTTGGTTCCACTGAGACTTTTCACCCAAAAAACTTTTCTAATAAACTTGTGCTATTCAAATGGTGGAGTGGGGGGCACAGACAAAATCAAACACTGCCTCTTTAGTCCGCAGGTCGAAACAAGCCTGTGTAATTAGACTGTTAATCCAGGAGATTAACTTCACTAGCTGTTACTTGGAACCCTGTGAAGAGCTAGAAGAATTGCCAGTGGTATCAGAAACATTAACTGAAAAACAGGGAGGCTTTTTCTGATGTATTTATTTGGTACCACATTAAAACCCTGTTTGTAATGGCTCGGTGGCGGTAACGCTCTGTAGTCTCTCTTGCTGTGCTTTCTGCAGACAGTGAGAGATTTGGAGTAATTCCCTTGGCAATTATCACATCACAGAGCCAAGTGGCCTCCAGCAGAAGAAAAACTGAATGTAGAGCCAGAAGTGCTTTTACCTTTAAGCCCAAGCCCTCTCAGACAATCCAGCCAAATTCCATTCCTAACACCTTGTTTGCTCCCACTTTCCCCAGTCCCCTGAGATTGCATTTCCAAATATGACTCAAGGTGCTCTCAAGGTGGGGAGGGTCGATGTAAGTGCGAAGGAAAAGAGTGTGACAAAGAAAGGTGGAGGAGCCTCTTCCCCCAGGACTTGCAGTGGAGAGGGCGAAGTCACTTCTCTTTACCCATGTGGGCCAGGATGGAAGTGTGGTCTGGAGAAAAAGGGTGGGGATCTTGGAAAGGATCCTTTGTGGATCTCTTACATCTGAACAGAATGTGCAGGCTGTAACGGGTGTGAAGGAGGCAACCTTTCCTGGAGAGGGCTCCTCACTGGAGGTGTCGGCCGTGGGGGGTGACTGCAGGGTTGTGGAGGTAGAAAGATCTGCCTTCTTCTTTGGGGAAAAAAAAAAATTAGCAAAGCCCTGTGTGTACCTCCCTCTGCATATCCTGGATTTGGGAGTGGGGCAGGACTTAGAAGTTTAGGAGGTTTTGGAAGTGCCTTGCTGTTAGCGGAATCTGTGTTTATTTAGGTGATGAAGGTGAATAAAAATCTCGGCCTCTGGATGTGTAGATAGAACCTAATACTCTCCTTGTGCTCCTTAAGGAGTAAAAGTGAGCCTGGCTCTCCAGTTTAACCTGTAATCCTCTGGTACCAGGGCTGTGCTACAGAGGTCTGTTAGCAGGGTTGAGCTCTGTTAACCTGAAATAAGGGGTTTTTTTCTTTTTTTTCCTTTTTTTCCCCCAACATATTCTGCCCAGATCACGCAGTGGTTTTTCCTGTATTCCCTTATTCATGTTCTTCTCTGAGGGTTAGCAATGTGCAGGTCGTTAAAGATGTTCCCTGCAGAGCAGAGGACACTGTATGCCCTTAAAACCTATGCCACGATGCAGATGAAAAGGGTTCCTGAAGAAATTCAGAGGTGTTAATAATTTTGTGGACCCCGTCTGCACCACCAGCAGTTTTTGCATTCCTGACTTCCCTGGGCTGGGAAAAGCCTGGCTGCTCTGCCTCTGGAGGTGTTTAACACAAATGGCCCCATGACAGGTTTTCAGGGCCTTTTTTGAGTTTCTCTGGAGCGACTTTTAACTGCTCTGTCTCAGACTCCATTAGGGAAATGTGGTGGCAGCGGTGGGGGAATATAAAACTGCAAGGACTGCCTCGTGAGTTTAAAGCTGTGTTTTTATAACAGTGTTATCTCTAGGGCATAAAGATTGGATACACACAAATGCAGATACAGCCGTAATTCCTGCTGTTCTTGTGGCAGGGTTTGTGGTACAAAGGCTGGGCCCTGGGGAGTGAGGTGGTGGGCAAGAGCAAGTCCCTTGTCTCTCCTGCAGAATCCAAAGAATGCAGCCCTGTCTGTCCGAGGTCTGACTTTGAGTGGAAGCAGACAGCTCTTTTGAGGATGTCAGAGGTCTCCCATTCATGTAATATTCGTGATTGCTTTGAAAATGGCTGTTCTGTTATCGACTTCTCTGACAGAGGTGTTGTTTGGCACTGGACTCAGTGCTAGAGCTCTTGATGTGTGTGCCCCTGTCTTCTAGGTCCATTATAGGGGGAAGTGTGTGCACCCCATGATTTACATGAGTTCAACTGTCCTGTGTGCAAGTTTTTCCTTTTTCCTTTTTTTTCCTTTTTCCTTTTTTTTCCTTTTTCCTTTTTTTTGCTTTTTCCTTTTTTTTCATTTTTCCTTTTTTTCTTTTTCCTTTTTTTTCTTTTCCCTTTTTTTTCTTTTTCCTTTTTTCCTTCTTTCCTTTTTTATTTTTCTTTTTCTCCTTTTTCTCCTTCTTTTTCTCCTTTTCTCCTTTTCCTCCTTTTTCTCCTTTTCCTCCTTTTTTCTTTTTTTTCCTTTTTCCCCTTTTTTATTTTTTCCTTTTTTCTTTTTTCCTTTTTTCCCCTTTTTTCCTTTTTTCCTTTTTTCCCCTTTTTTCCTTTTTTCCTTTTTCCTTTTTTCCTTTTTTCCTTTTTCCCTTTTTTTCCTTTTTTTCTCTTTTTTCTCCTTTCCTCCTTTCCTCCTTTCCTCCTTTTCCTCCTTTTCCTCCTTTTCCTCCTTTTCCTCCTTTTCCTCCTTTTCCTCCTTTTCCTCCTTTTCCTCCTTTTCCTCCTTTCCCTTTTTTTTCCTTCTTCCTTTTCTTTTTTCCCTTTTTTTGTTAAATTTTTATTACCATAATGTTAGGATATAATACTGGAGGGGGAGGGGAATGGAGCCAAGGTTCTTAGAGAAGATAATTCCGACTCTTTAATCGTGTAGGCGTTAAATAAGAAACTATTATAACAGAGACTAGTCCTGTGCCTCTTGACTGAGAAACCCCACCTGGAGCTTTTCTTTTCCTCCACTTTGGATAGTGCAGAATAATTTCTAAGCGCTGGGAGTAACTGAGCGGTGTAACACACACCCCCGTCCCATCCTTTGATCTGTTAAATGTGAACTTGGAGGATCCCTGCAGCATCCTTTGTTGCAGCATTAGCACTTGTGTATTGAGGCGATGGGCTCACTGAGAACACCTCAGCCGACTGCCAGTGGCACCTCGTAAGGGAAAAGGGAGGGAAAGACCTTTGATCTTTACCTGATGGAGGAGATCTTGTTTTAACGAGCTGTTTGTGTTAATACGATTAATGCAAGTGCACTCCAGCACTTGGCTAATGACTCTTTTGGCTCTCTTTATTTCTTTTGTCTTCTTTCCTTTTCTGTTTTCAAAAGGTGACAGGGGCCTTTTGGAAAGGTATTTGAAAGCCGACGTGTCTACCCTGGCTGTGCCAGACCGCTGTCTGATTCAGTTTTGAATGCTCTGGGTATGGGAAAGCGCTAAAGGTGGCAACTGTTGTATGGGGGCTTTATTTAAGCAGGCAAATTAGATAAAGGGCACTTGCCTGTTCGTTAATAAGTTAATTCACTCAGTTAACCGGGTCTGGTTCAAGCAGAAAGGGAGCTTTTTATTATTATTTTGTTGAAAGTGAAATTTCTCTTTTTGTAGAGAAAATGCCCCAGCCGATGATCTCTGTGTTTTTGGTGATGCTCTCTGAGGCTGTTGTTAGCCCGGGGACCCCATCCCCGGGAGCCTGGTGGTTCTTGCTAGACTTTAGCTGTTGCTGGGTTCTTGCCTTGCCTTGGAGGGCTCAGACAGGTATTTTACATCCCTGACTCCAGAGCTCAGCCCGCCGAGGCCTGGTGAATTATGCTGGCTATGCATGTGGCTTGGGGGCAAGGAGTTGGTTGTGTTATTCATGGGCGCTCCCTTCCAGCGTGCCAAGGTGCAAACTGGGTACTTGTCTGCAAAGGCAATTATTTCACAAGAAAGTTGCTGTAGGGAGCAGCAGGAGCCAACATGGTTAATAGAGAGAAAAGATTTCCCTTATCTTTTTTTTCCTCTCAGCGTGTATGTCCTTCTTAAACCATTTCTCAGCCTGATCTTGCCTCTGAAATAGGTCTGGTGCTTCTGGCTAAGCTCGACTTGCCCCTGGTGTGAAATGTTACCTGAATCAGGTGGTTGCAGGCTGCCACAGCAGGTGAGGAGCAGGCAGCTGACCGTGTTCCCACCTTGGTTGGGTTTACATCCCACAGCAGGCAAAGCAGAGGGGAACCGGAGCGTCCTAAAGTGGAGTCTGAGGGCCAAATGACAGCTCCCAAAATCGCTCCCACGTGGGAGCACTGAGGGTCCCTTGCAGGCTGTGAGTGGTGTGTGCTGCCCCCGACTCATCCAAGCACTGGGGGGACTCGTGGGAAGGGGAGACTTTGCTGCATGAAGGTTGGACTCGGCATTTCTCTTTGTGGAAGAGAAGAGTGCTTCTAGCTTGGATTTAATTTTTTTTTTTTAAAAAGAAGTTTGATGGAGCTGATAGCTGTGCTGTGGCAGAGGGTCCCGCAGCAGTAACTGGCATCACTTGTTGTTGGCACAGGGCACAGACTGCGGCTGGGGCAGGATTTGTCTCCAGGTGTTTTCCAGGCGACAGAGCTTTTTGCCTTGCAGAGGGTACAAGCATCTTCTGATCAGCTGTTGCAGTTGCTGAGAATGTGCTCCCTCAGCTTTATGTTTAAACCCTGATATCTCCCAGGAGAGCTGGTCACCCCAAAATGCCTGCACGGGGTAGGGGAACATCAAAGCAATGTGATTTTTTTTTTTTCTTTCAAAGTAGGACCCTCTGCTTACCAGGTATCTGTGTTAAAACTTCTTCCTGTTACTTCGGGTACCGCTCTCCATTAAATAGCATACACATCTTGGGTACATTGCAGGAGCTGTTGTGAAACAAGAGAGGGTCTGTTCAAGAAATCTGACCTGTCTGACCTCCCTGTGTCCTCCTGTGCATCGGTGGGTGACAGCAACAGTGATGTCACCAATTGTGAACAATACCCACAGCCCAAAGCTGCTCTGGGTATTGTTCATCATCACTAATAAAGCAGTTTTTTAGAGACTGAAGGTTCTTTCACCCACCGTTTGTGGCCCCTCTTTGTGGGCACAGTCAGACTGGGGAGAGGACATTTGTTTCCTCTTTTCAGTTCGATGCCCAGCGGGTCCCTCTGGGCTGTTGCAGAAGTGAGTGAGGTGCAGGAGAAGGGCACAGCAATTAAGGGTCTTGACCTGGGAGGCTGCAGCTTGGACTGAGTAACACTTAACCCTCCACAGGGTCAGGCTGAAATGACCTGTAAACAACCCGGGGTGCTCATTACACCTGCCAGGACCAGGCCTGTTACATCATTTAAAATGGTGCACTGCGAGTTTTTGGCATCTGCTGGAGCTGAGCGAGCACAGTAATGTTGTCAAATCTGTATTTTGAGGACAAGGAGGCTTTTGTTGTGCCTCCCTGCCTACAGCAGGCAGCTTGCTCCCCTAAATGGTGGCTCCCAGGGATTCCTCTCCCAGCACTTGGGTCGGTGCATGGCTGCTGGAGCAATGCTGTCCGTGCTCTCTCCTGATTAACTCAGCCTTATGACTCACAAAAAGTTAATGACTTTAGCCCAAGGACTTACAGCAGTGGTAAATGTGGGCTCTGCATGTATTGTCCTCGTTCTTAACAGCACAGCATAAACATCAAAGCGGGGAGATGGGCTTTGTGCTCGGGATATTTGCACTGTGGAAGTGTGTGCCTCGCCTGTTTTTTGTCCTTTAGAAGCATAAAAAACAGAATTAGTAAACGTGGAAATACACCTGGAGTGCAGGCTGGTGAGGTGTAGCATGGTTCAGTCAAGTGGGTTATAAGAAATGTTCTGTGCACGTCTGGCGGGAGGAAAAACATTTACTCCATCCTTCACCTCCCCTTCTCCTACCCAGGGAGCGCATGGAGTTACTGGAAGAAGCCAGGAAGATGGAAATGGCGAAGTTTCGCTACATCCTCCCTGTTTATGGCATCTGTAAGGAGCCGGTTGGCTTGGTCATGGAATACATGGAAACGGGGTCTCTGGAGAAGCTCCTGGCCTCCGAACCTCTGCCCTGGGAACTGCGCTTCCGCATCATCCACGAGACAGCCGTGGGGATGAACTTCCTGCACTGCATGTCCCCCCCACTGCTCCACCTGGACCTCAAGCCTGCAAACATCCTGCTTGATGCCCACTACCATGTCAAGGTATGCACTGGACAGTCTGTGCCAGGGACCCCACCTTTGGATATTCCCGCGTGGCTCCTGCCAGGTGCAGAAAGCCTGGGAAAAAACCAGCAGCATTCCTTTTGAATTAGAAAATGCCCACTGAGCCAGCCCTGCCAATCTCCAAGTTTAAATCTTGAGATTAGCTCAGTTGGTTAGAGCATGGTGCTAATAACACCAAGGTTCTGGGTTCTATTCCTGTCTGATCCATTCTCTTAAGAGTGGCACTTGATGACCTTTGTGGGTCCCTTCCAACTCAGAATACTCTGTGAAAATATACCCAAATAAAACCCAAAACTAAATCCACCTGATTATGCACCATTTTGGTACATAAATAGAAGTACGGTTAGCAAACTTGTGAGAACTCCCCTGAAATTTTAGAAGGATGCAGTGAACTCTGGTTTTGAGACCTAATGGGTCCTGCTATAAATTCCCTCACAGTAGGGCCATGAGGCAGATGAGAACGAGGAAAGAAAAGCAGTGTGAACCTCTAAATCATCTCTGCCACTTGCACAGCTCCCAGTGGTTGCCTTGTTCTGTCTGGGTCTTCCTGGCTTTGTATGCACCACTAAGTACACAAATCTCATTTACAGCTGGAGTCTGGAGAAGCCTTCCCAGAGGCAACTCATTTTCCTCTTGCATTTGCTCAGAGCATGTACAGTGAACAAGTATCTCTGTCCTGACTGTTTGTGTCTGCCAGAGGTCACTTAAAGGAATTTTTTGTGGCTGTAACAGCATGAAATTCTTTTTGTTATCCATTTCCAGAGTAAGCCAGAAAACTTGTTAGCCTTCTCTGTTGGAAGTTCTGTTTTGACAGCTGGACCAAGGAGGTTGTGCTTGCTTTCTCATCTTTCCTTTTGGAGAGGAAACAGACTGAAATACAGCTTTTTCCTGGGTTTTTTAGGGCTTGGTTTTTTGTTTTTGTTTGTTGTTTGTGTGTTTAGCAGTGCCATAATCCATCTGCTCCTTGTTTTCCTGCCCCCCTCACTGGTCAAGTGGCTTTGGTCTGGCTGTACCCTTCTGAAAATGAAGTTTTCATTGAATAAAGACATCTCTGCTGATGTCATGAGAGGGTTGGAGCCATGAGAGGAGTGAGCCTCTAATGAAATCACATCTGTGACAATCTCAGCTTTTTTCACTGGGCCTCTGGGTGCTTTACTTCTTAGAAGAATTTTCTTTCTGAGGCAGGAGGCATCTACAGGTGGTCATGCTATTCATACAGGGACATCAGGATCTGAACTGCTGAAAGCCTGTTCTCACACATTGGTGCTGAGAGGCCTGTGCTAGGTATTTATTTACTTAAAGTTCATACTTGCTTGCATAACTTCTTAAATTCCTAATTCCTGACTCATCCATGAGCCAAGATATGAAGGCTGTATTTTTCTCACTGTTTCAGGAGGTTGAAATGCCTGATATTCTGCCTGCTGTACAGCCTATATCTGGGTGGTGATGTAATAAGAGGGGGCAAAGTGCAAAATGTACAAAAACTAAAAAGTTTCTGGTGAGGTCATTGCTGACATCTCTAAACTGTTGCTACTCACTCCCTACATGAAACACATGAAGGTCTTCAGACCCTTCCCATTAAGTTCAGAAAAGAATGGTCTAATCCAAAACTTTTCCAGCCAGCAGTCCTTTACATCTGCAGGCATCTTGGGAACCCCTCCCAGCAGCAAAGCAGACCTAGGAACCTATATGCAAAACAAGAGATGAACGTGTTCTGTGAGGTGCCTTCACTTTAAAAGTGTGGCCCCAAACCTTCTTTTTGAGTGATGTGAAACTCATAATTAAATTTCAGACCCTGCAGCTTGATTTAATGTGCATTTTCTTGCTGGAAGGCTACTGGAGCTGCTGATGGAGGTGTTTTTTTAAAATGTTGGCATTAATTTTGTAGGTGACCTGTCCCTAACAGAATCCTGAGGTGAGCGGTGTTGCACGCTGCAAAAGAAGAGTTTGGAGATAGGGAGGACTTTTATAAACTGTTTGCCCTTGAGCCAGGAAGCAGCCAGCCTTGCAGTGGAGCACATTAGAAATGCTGCTGTGCCATACTTGAGTTAAATGGCAACACACCCTCCTTCTTTTACGAGGACAGTACTCACTGTAAAGCCCCGAGTGAGGCTGATGACTAACACGGTGCAGTTCTACAGAACTTATCATCAAGTGGGTGCCTCCATATCATAAAGCCTGTGTCTTACATAAGTGTGTGCTGAATTTTGTCCTTGGGAGGGTAATTAAGAGGATGGGATTAGCCTGAGCAGGGATACAGATAGAGAGATATTAACTTTACCAAAGGCTCGTTGGGGGATTCCTTGGTGGTTTAAAATACATGGGTATAATACGTGCAACACAAGGTGAAGCTTTGCTGTTTTTTGGAGGATGGATTCATGCATCCTCCCTTGGGAGCTGGTGGTGGGACCTTCCTTCCCTACCATGTCTTGCTCCATCTTGGTTGCCTTAAACAGTGTGGTTTCCTTGGGAGGATTATCCCATACCCAGGCAGGCTTTGTTAGCAGGGATCAACCTGCATTTTTTCTTTTCCTTACTATCAACCTCTTGCTTCTATTTGTGCCAACATCCTCCCTGCCCCTTTCTCCAGTGCATATATGCAGCCTTCCAGTATTCACAGGCTGTTCAGTACCTATTTTTTGCTTAACTCCCCCACATCTTAAGAGCTGCTTCTTCCTCTTTCCTGCCCTCCGTGCACGTTGTGGATTGTCTCCCCTGAGCTGCCTGTGATGTGGCAATCGCTGGCACAGGGGAAGCAATGCCACATTCCAGCACTGCCCTCGTGGGCTGTGGGTTTGCTGTGATCCCTGCTTGGATGTGATCTCTGTCCAGGGGCCCTTTGCAGGAGACTAAACACCCCACCACGTGCAGAAATCTCATACCTGACTTGTTGCCAGCTGCCCATGCCCTCGTGCTCTCTCTCTCTGCTGCTTCCCAGGTTTTTTATCTTCAGTATCTCATGGTCAAGAGTGTTGGTTTTTGCTCAGGTATTTAAAATGAAGTCAACCTGCAGCCTAATACTTCAGGGCAAAAGCCTTATTTTTAAGTTCTGCTTCTCTTGCTCTCCAGCCTGATTTTTTGCAGCTCCTCATCTTATCCTATATATGTGTGCACACACACAGACAGATACATGTGTATGTATATGTGTGGGTTCATGCACACACAGAGGCAAGCCCGACCAGTTATTTTTCATCTCCCAGATTTTGCTTTTAAAGAACTTGAAGCAGAGTGAGCTGCCCTCAGCTGTGCACTGCTGTGAGCTCACTGTAGTTGCTTTTATCCCTCCCCAGTTCTCCAGTTTAAACCAGTATGAAGTTTGCTGCTGTGTTTGTACCGTGCATTGATGGTCTTGCTAAACATGGGTAGTAGAAGTGGTCTTCACTTTTACTTGATTCAGCTGAAGAAGAGGCTGCAGAATTTCTGAGCGTGGATTTAGAGGCAGCCTAGTCAGTTGGCAAATTTCTTGATCAGAATTCTTCTTAATGTAGGTGGTTAAGTGTAGGTCCAAGTGATACCCAGAGGCCAGGCTGATGAAGAGTAGTTGTCTCTTAGAATACCTGATGTAGTTAGCACAGCCACTTTCTTATCAGGTGCAATTGCTCTCCTGTTATCAGAAATGAGGAGGATCTTTATTTTGTGTGTCCCTTCTGGCTGTTTCCCACCTTTCCTGATCAAGGTTTCCATGCAGGGCTGTTGTTGTATGGCTCTTTAATCCCAACCAACAAGCTGGTTTGCACCTTGATCAGTTGTCTAATTGATCTAATTGTGGTGGCACAGGGGAGGGAACAAAACCACCCCTGTTACAGTAATGCAGATTTATGATGGATTGAAATGGATGTTGGCTTTGGTTTGTGCTTGCTTCTGAAGAGAAGCATTACAATTGTCCCACCTGGAATGGGTTTTGAGGAGTTAAGGTTTCAGGGCAGACTGGAAAAGGATGGAAATACAGCCTGTTTCAGAAAAACTTCTTTTAGTAGCTAACTGAAGTGTGTTCATAAACACTGAAGTAATGAACTAGGTTTGAAGTGCAGATCCTGGTTGTGTCTATACCTGGAGTTAATTTTTAATCATAATTTTTAGTAGTCCAAACGTGTGCATATTTCTTTAAATTTCTGTCTTTCTTAAAGAACAAAACTGAAACAAAGAGCCCTTTCTCCCCTACCCCCAGAAAAACCAACCAAACAAAGCAACCCTCCCACCCCCAGACATCTGAAACCCTGTAGACAAATGTGGTGGCATTCTCAGCATCCAGGTGCACAACAGACTTTGGACAGAGACAAATACTGGATGTGCCAGCAAGCGATTAAAAATTACTCTGATGGATTTGTTACCTATTTGATGAAGAAAACCTTTTGTTGAACTCTGTCCCTGAGTCCATGGCAGTGGGTTCTTGAGTCTTACTTGCAGGAAAATGCCTTGCAGCATCAGGAGCTAGGGGGCTCATTCAGGACATCAGGAGCTAAGGGCACAGTTCAGGATGGTCTGTCAGGAGTCATTAGTTAAAGAAAACACTTTCCAAGCACTGATTTCCAAGCTAGATCCCTGCAGCGTTTGGGAATAGCTGACTGTAGTAACCATTGTAGTTACGTGAGCATATCTTCTAGTTTAAAAAAAAGAAAATTACAAAAATACTGTAACAAACCTAAACTATCTGAAACTTTGCAAGTGAGTGTTTTTCTACAAACCAGAATGGGAAAAAACCCACAAACGGCAGAGGCAGAGAAGGGCCAGTGTGCACGGTGCGCTCGAGTTAAAACAAACTAAACTTAAAAAAAAAAAAAAAGAAACCCAAATCTTCAGGTCTTGGGATCTCTCGGTAAAGTCAGTGTTGCTGGGAAGGAAGGAAAACACGTGCAGCTCCCCTCCCCAGCCGGTGCTCACGTGTTTGTTCTCATGCAGACCTTTAAGGAGCGGAGCTGTCTGAACATGAACCATCCCACTGTCTGCGTGGGCTCTGGCCAAGGTTTCCTTTTTCTCTTCTTCCTACCCCTTCACCGCGGGTTTTGCATGAAGCCTCCGTCGCCTCCGTGTCTCCTCTCAGCTCTGCTGATACCAGGGGTGCTTTTGAAGCACGGTGGGACCCACCTGGAATAAAAATAACCGGTGCGAGGAGCGAGACTGCGGGTTCGCAGGGCAGATCCCGGGGTGGGCTGCAGGGATAGTGGGGATGCAGAGGAGGGAGCGGGGAGGGCTGCTCCACTTTCACTGCCCTGCACCAGCAAGGGTGCCTTGTGTTGCAGAACGAGGTACCTGGCAAGCAGTTTAAAGGCAAATAGGTAAGTAAGTGGCTGTATCTTCCACCCACTGCGCAGTTCCCCACTGGTGTTTAAAGAAACTGCATACTAAACACACCGTGCAGTTGTGGAAAATTTACCCTAAAGGAAACTAATAAAGCCACAAAAAGCTGTCTGCAGAATCACACTGTTTTGGTCGCAGCCTGAAAGATAAACAGTTCCCAGTGTCCAGTGCTTTCTGCAGGGTTTGGTGTGATCGAAGTCCTGCTCTACAGGTGAATTTCCTGTTAGTTGGTATAAAACCCAGTCCTTCACAGTAGGTAGGGGCAGGTCCGCAAGGTGAAGTTTTTGCTAGGCTAGGAGGGATATTCTATGTACTTTAGCCATTTCTTAGTTTGTAGGGTGACTGAGACTTTTTCTGTCTGACGTGCTTAGCTCCTGCCTTAGCCCCCAGCCTTACATTCCCACATGGCTGGTGGCTCTGAAGGCAGGAGTGTCACCGTGCTGCCTGCATTTCATCTTTGTTTCTTAACTGACACAGGAGGAAACGCTGTGCATTGTTTAGACAAAGAGGAAGGTGAATGGCTGTAATTATGCCTGGATTTCTTGAGGTGTATCCAAGCCTCTGCTCCGCGTTAATCAAAGGACAGCGGCGCTTCTCCGAGTCGGATCCGTTCAGACTTGCAGCCTTCGGTTCATTCCTTACCCTGACACCACCACGGGGCTTGTGGGATGTTGGGGCTGTGCTTTTGTTCTCCTGTGGAGCACTAAGTGCCCCATACTCAAGCAGCGCTTCCTGGGGTGGTTGATTCAGCTCTTCCCAGAGTTAAGCTGGATCGAAGACCCGGGTTTCTTGACTCCTTGCTGCTCTCCTGAACTCCACTGCTTGGCTTGTTGAGGAGTCCAGCAATCCCCTGCTGAGACTGTAACCCCACAAGCAACTATTCCTCCAGCTGACTACACTTTTTTCTTTTTTTCCCCCTTTTTTTCCCTTTCATTTTTCTTTCTCCACTCATTCCCACATTACCCTGCAGATTTAAGACGCAGATGGACAGCAGGTTGGATATACCTGTGTGCTAGGGGACAGGACTTCTCCATCTCCTGAGAATGCCTCTGTTGAGCTCTTTGTGCATGGGAGAGGTTCTTCCTGAAGCTGTGTGGGTTGCTTTGTTTGTTTTATGGCAAAGGGAGATTCCTAGCATGGCTGTGTAACCTGCCTCTTCTCCAGGAGGCTGAAGCTGGCAGCAGTTTTCTCCCTTTCCAGTAATGGACACATGTTACAACTGGTTTTGTGGTATCTTTAGAGAGAAACTTCTGAAAGTGTAAAGTCACAGCCTATTAAAAAAAAAAAAAAGCTTTTTTTAATTATGCTTGTTGTTTTGAGGGAGAACTTTCTCAAAGGGGAAGCCGTGAAGATCAAAAGGGGAATGAGTCACTGAAAGACCTGAGTATTTATTAGATAAAAAGCATGTATAAGTCAGAGTGAGGGGGAATCTTACCTAACATGTAGGCAAAAATCAGTGGGCTGAGTGGTCCAAAAAGACTTGACTTTCCTTGTAATTTACACTTAACATAATAGACATTTTTGTCCAGTGGGAAATAACTAAGACAAAGGAAATTCCTTGCCTATCTGTTTGCTCAACGATTGGTATGCCCTTGAGAGCAAATGAATGCATATTTGTTTGACACTTCAAATTAAAGTGGAGGTGTGTCCTTTTTATATAAACTTGCTGTCACTTGTTTTGTTCATTTCAGCTGCGCTCGCTGCGTCACTGCTCCAACTTGCTGCATCTCCTGGTTGCCAGAAAGAATTCCCTGTGTGGGTTTTGGATGTGTGTGTGTGTGTGTGTGTGTGTGTGTGTGTGTGTGTGTTTTCATCTGGGGTTTTTTTTAAACATTTGGTTCCTCTGGTGTTTGGTTTGGTCCTTGTTGGCATGGTCAGTGTAACAGTGGTATCTGAAAGGGCAATTCTCTAGAGCTCACTGGAGAGCCCAGGTTGTTTTAGCACAGCACACAACGTGAGGTTACGTAGGGAAAGGGGGTGGCAGGACCAATAATTACGTTAAAGTAGTTTGCACTAGCTAAATTTGACTGGGTTTAAATTACAATAAATTGTCTTGACTGTTTGTGTTGTGTTTGCTATGTAATGGGCTGACATGCTGCTGCTTGCAAAAACTGCTTGCCTTTATTTTATTTGCTTCTTTTAGCTTAACCATCAAGAAAAACTTACCATAGCATTACGCTTCCAGAGGTGTTTTCTTGGCTTAATATTTCTGAACAGCAGCTCACTGTATTTGTTGGGTCATCCTGTTACACCTGTAGTTCTTTGCTGAAAATTTTTTGTGAACACCTTGAAAAATCTAATGGTACCCTCTACTTTTCTTCCCCTCTCCCCTGCTCCTCTTTTTTTTTTTTTTTCTTGCAGATTTCTGACTTTGGACTTGCAAAGTGCAATGGCTTGTCCCATTCCCATGACATCAGCATGGATGGCTTGTGTGGTACAATTGCCTACCTTCCTCCAGAGCGCATCAAAGAGAAAAACAGGTGTTTTGACACCAAACACGATGTGTACAGGTCAGTTAACTATGAAAACACTTAAAAGCACTGTTAGTAATGCTGTAAAATGAGCCCTCTTTTTCTGGTTATAAAACCTAATTGAGTATGAAACCCCTAAATCTAGTTAGAGCCTCACGTGTCACATTTGCTTTGCTTTTTGCAAAGCCTTTACAGGGTAGAGGCCTTTTAAAAAAAAATGCATCTGATCCTTGGTCTTGAAGTTATTTATTAGCAACTGGCATGGGAGGCAATCTGTCCACCTTTAATGTCCCATCTAAAGGTACATCTTGACCTACTTCTTGAGTCTGTGACAGAATTCTTAGTTATCTTCAGTGGATTTCATCACTAGGTCTTTGGCTGTTCTTTCATGGCAAGATGATTAGGAAAAGGAAATCAGAGCTGTAGATTAAAGAGATATGTCTTATTCTAAATGGAATGTATTTCTTTAAAGTCATCTCACAGGGTAGAAGCATTAAATTAAATCCACTGTAATGCTCTGCTGCTCTCTGATTTTGTCAGTGTTGATGTGGGGTAGTTGGTAAATGCTACCAAGAACTTGGCAGCCTCCAGCAAGTCCCTCTGTTTGCTGCCTCAGGTTCCTCCCTGCAAAAGCTTGACTTTGAAGTCGTGCTTCTTGGCTGCATCTTGCTGTGTGTGTTCAGCTGAATTAGATGCAGAAGTGGAGGGACAAAGAAAATAACCTAGGAACTTAGAAAAATTAATTATACTTCTGTGGGTTTTTTGGCTTTGTTTAAAAAATAAAATTAAAAAACTACTATTTCTAGAAATAATTTTTTTGCCTTTTTTTTTTTTTTTGGTAGCTTTTCCATTGTGGTTTGGGGAGTTCTTACACAAAAGAAGCCTTTTGCAGGTAAGTTGTGGGTTTGTCTTGGAATTTTTTTTTCCATTTTCCCATTGATAAGCACGCTTCCTGCCCCACCATCCCCAGGTTATGTGCATGACCTCCGAAGTCCTGCACACTTACGTGGTAAACCCTTTTAAGTTCTCCAGTTGTGATCACAAATATAAGTCCTCCTGTGTCCTGCTCATAAAAGCAGAGCCCATATTGCTGCAGGGGCCCTTGTCTGCCCCTTTTTGCTCCCGCTGGCGTTTGCTGCACAAAGCTCCACGTTGGTGTGTGGCCTGCTCAGACTTCTGATACGCTGGCAAAGCCAACCTGGCAGGCAGCTCTGCTGTTTTCTCTCTCTAGAGACGTTCTGTAGTTTATTTGTAGATTGTGGGTACAGATTTGTTCCTTTAAAAAAAAAAAAAAAAAAGGCAAGCTGTCTGTGAGAATCAGCCTTGTTCCACCCTGCAGTAGATGCACCTCTCAACAGGCAGCTATTTATTCTTTATGACTTTTCCTGTGTCTATGACTGGTCTATGTATAGCAGACATGTCTGAACAAGTTCCAGTCTACTATTAATTTTTCCTCCCTGTGAGAGATTCCGTTTAGCCCAGTGGTTGATTCAGAATCAGGGGCCACATTACTGCACTTCTTGATTCGTGTTCTTCCTTCACCTCTATGAACAGTTCAGGTACTTGGTCTAAATAAAACTTAAGGTTCAGTTTTCTCGCAGCAGATATGGAAATACAAAAGAGAGGTAGCAAAGAAATGTTTGAGTTTTTTTTTCTCTGGTTCTGTGTCTTTTTTTTTTTGGGTGGAGAAAGAGCACAGTCGCTCATGGACAATTGTTTTTAACTGATACATGGGGAGCAGGTGTTACTGCATTGAAAAATGTATTGTGGGAGAAGATAACCAACTTTTTTTCCCCCTGTCAATAAGAACTCTGGAAAAAAATGCATGAAAACAAAATTTCAGCACTGTTAATGCTCTTAGACAAAAGAGAAATGATTCCTTTTGCTGGGAGATCTTAATTTGTGTTGCCTTTACTTTACAGAGGAAAACAACATTTTACATATTATGGTAAAAGTAGTTAAAGGCCACCGCCCAGAGCTACCTGCTGTTTCCAAATCCAGACCTCATTCATGTAATAACTTGATCAAACTGATGCAAAAATGTTGGCAAGATGATCCTGGTGAACGGCCAACATTTCAAGGTAAGATTTCCTCGTAACTTGGCTCCCCATTTATTCTTCTGTGAGTCACGTTATTGCTCAGGACTCTGCTAATCCTTGGGGTAAATGCTGTGAACCTCTGTGACAGAATAAATAGAGCACATTGTGTGGCAGAGACAATGATACAGGCCACTTACTCATTTGTGGAGGAAGGGATTATCTGAGGACATGTCTGACCATGATGGTGTTATGTAAACGGGTCAGGAACAAGCCTGGTACTGAACCAGTCGATCCATTTAGCCAGAAATTGTGTTAATTTCTGATTGTGTGTGTTGGGGCAGAGGGCAAGCTGGAGTTGGTGTGGTTTTCACCATACCAAAGCACCGAAGGCCCTGGCTCTTGAAATTTGCTCTTGTGTGTTGAGAAACTGGGTTATTTTCTTGTAACAAAACCATTTGTACTATCATTTTTCTTCAATAAAAGGCAACTCTGGTGAAAGGCTTGAAATTGTCCAAAGCACCCGCTAGGAATTCAAATGTGCAGAAGGATGTAGCATTATTGGAGAGATTTGCCTCTTCCCTCTCCTTCTGGTCAAACAAGGAATGGGGACTGAAGGGACCTCATATTTCAATAAACATGTCGAAGTCTACCAGCAGTACATTGGTTCTCATTTCACAGTCAGTCCTGCAGCGTAGCCACTGTGTAACACCAGTCTGGTTTGAATGTAAAAATGAATTGTTTGGGCAGCCCTGTGCACATTTTGCTTCGCTGCACTCTTGTGCCCACTGATAAGGTGTTAGATGGAATAGTCAGAATTGGAGTCTTTCTCCCACAATATCTCGAAGCTGTTAAGTTCTATTGGCAGAGAGAGGCAGCAGGGCATCTCAGAAAGTCTCCTGTAAGAAAACCCTAAAACCTTCTCTTACTTTCTTTGAAGAAATCACTTCACAAACAGAGGCCCTCTGTGAAAAACCAGAAGATGAAACAAAAGAGATGATAACTCAGGACCTGGACACCAAGAATTCCCCGGAGCAGCAGCCTGAGGTATTTTCTCTTCCACTTCTTGTTCAAACATGATGGGTTTTGTGAGGAACAGTTTCCTCTGTGACCTGTAACGTCCCAAGCAACCTTCTCTTTGCTGCTTTTGAACACTACCTTGCCTGATAGAAGTGGGTCTTGGTGAAGGACTGGAATGCCAAAGTGACAGCAGGAGCATGGAACCAGCTCAGGAAAACCTCAGTGCAGCACCAAATGCAAGTGGATCTTACTCTGTTGAGGGAGAGCAAGACAGTTAGGAAACAAAAGCTGGAATGATGTGGGTGTGACTGATCTTAAAAACCACTGTAGACAGAAGAGCCACATGGCTTTACTGGCTGTGTGAGTACTGATGGAAGCTGCCCTCCTGCTTCTGGAAAAATTTCAGCGACCTGGTTCATAGTTTTCATTTAATACAAATAGTCTTTAAAGGCTACCTGCAAATTAAGAAATTTATGTTTCTTCTGTAGGGCCTCCTGCTCAGTTTTCTTTGCTGACCCTTCTAAAATGCTTGTGTGCTTCTCTTGAAGGGGATTTGTGCACTGTCCCAGAAGAAACAGGAGCCTGCTCTACCATCAGTTAAGGATTACAGTCTCTCAGAGTTATTGTCCCAGTTGGATTCAGGGATTTCACAGACTATTGAAGGCCCTGAGGATCTCAGCCGCAGCTCTTCTGAGTCCAAACTTGCCTCCAGTGACAAGCGGCTTTCAGGAGTTTCATCTGTAGATTCAGCTTTTTCATCCAGAGGCTCCCTTTCCCTTTCCTTTGAAAGGGAGAGTTCAGGTAATGGTCAAGTTTTTCTTTGTAGTTGTTTGGACTGGGGCATGGGAGTCAATGGGTTGGAGAGTAGTCATGTAAAGAATAACATTCTGGAAATTACTGTTAGCCTTGCTTTCTCTTGCTGTCAGCGCTACAAATTTGTTTACTGGAGGTAGTTATTTAAAAGAAAAAAAATAATATAAATAAAAAAAAATTATGTGGTTCCCAAATGTGATCTAATGAGAAATAATAAATCTCATTTACTCTTTGAAAAGGAGTGACCTGAACTCCCATCAAAGCAGTTGGAGAATCAGTCATGTAGAGGTTGGTTTGGAAGGGAGGTCACATAGTCCAGCGTCCCGCTTGAAGTGGGATTAAAGCCAATGCCCAGTCAGGTCAGCTGAGTTTGTGGCTTTTTCAGTTATACCAAGCCTAAATCTGAGCACCTTTATTTTTGGAGAAGATTCAAACCACCCTCTCAGCAGCCCCTGTGAACAATGTAATAAAGCCCCCCTCACTTTTCAGTCCAGTGCTGCAAAACCCAGGCATCTATTTCCAGTTGATTAAACAATGATTAACATAGGGAGATCAACCACAGCATCCTCTGGTCTTCCTGTCACCAGAAACAGAGTTAGTGGGGTTCCACATTTGACCTGAAATTGTTCTGGGACAGCTGTGGGACAGAAGGGTGGATGGGTTTGCAGTCGACTCATTGCTGAAACCAGCACATCTGTTTGCCATGGGCAGGTAAGGTTTGGTGGGTATCAGAAATGTGATGATGTCTTTTCCATGGAATTATAGGACAGTTTGGGTTAGAATGGACCTTTAAAGGTCATCTAGTACAACCTTTTTGCAATGGGCAGGGGCCTCTTCAATTAGATTGAGTGGAATGTTTCCATGGATGGGGCATGGGGCATCTATCACCTCTCTGGGCAACCTGCTGTTCCAGTGTTTCACCACCCTCATTGTGAAAATTTTCTTCCTCATATCCATTTAGATATTGGTACTACAGACATACAGAAGAGGAAGCTAACGGAGGCAATTCTGTCTGGAGATACCAGCAAGCTGATGAAGATCCTCCAGCCTCAAGATGTTGATATTGTTTTAGATGGGAACTCCAGCCTTTTGCACTTGGCTGTTGAAGCTGGTCAAGAAGAATGTGTCAAGTGGCTCCTCCTGTACAACGCTAACCCTAACCTCACCAACAAGAAGGGATCCACCCCTCTTCACATAGCCATTGAGAAGAAAGTTAAAACCATCGTGGAGCTGATTATGGCTAGGAAAATCAACGTTAATGCCAAAGACGAGGACCAGTGGACTGCCCTTCACTTTGCTGCCCAAAACGGGGATGATTTCAGCACCAAATGCTGCTTGATAAGAATGCCTCCCTAAACGAGGTCGATTTTGAAGGCAGAGCCCCCATCCACATAGCCTGTCAGTACGGCCAGGAGAACATCGTGCGGATCCTGCTGAGGAGAGGCGTCAACGTGAACATCAAGGGGAAGGACGACTGGGTGCCACTGCACTACGCTGCCTGGCAGGGCCACCTCCCCATCGTGAAGCTCCTGGCCAAGCAGCGGGGAGCGGACGTGAACGTGCAGACCGTGGACGGAAGGACCTCGCTGCACTTGGCCGCCCAGCGAGGGCACTACCGCGTCGCCCGGCTCCTCATAGACCTGGAGTCGGATGTCAACGTCCAGAACGCCCTCCTGCAAACTGCCCTGCACATAGCTGCTGAAACCGGCCACAACCAGCACCTCCAGGCTGCTCCTGAAGCACGGCGCAGACATCGAGGCAGCCACGGCAGAGGGATACACGGCTCTGCACTTGGCGTCGCGCAGCGGCCACTTGGCCACAACAAAGCTGCTGATGGAGGAAAGGGCCAGCGTTCTGGCCAGGGGCCCGTTAGACAGGACAGCCTTACATCTTGCTGCGGAAAACGGGCATTCTGAGGTAGTGGAAGAACTTGTCAGTGCAGAAAATATCAACGTGCCTGACAGCGAAGGGTTCACAGCTCTTCACCTGGGCTGCGCGAGGAGGGCACGCGAAAACAGTCGAGGTTCTCCTGAAGCACGGGGCACACACTGACATGCCGAGGCCCAAGTGTCACACCCCACTGCCCCTTGCTCAGCATGGCAGCAATAGCTCACTTACTGTGTTGTTGAGTGACACTTAAGCCAAAGGTGCCAGACGCGATACTTTTGTACCTGGTGTGAGGAGGCTGCTGGAGCTCAGCTCCTCAGGGCCTCCTGCAGCTGTGCAGTGACCCCACCGGCGGTGTCAGTGATGGACTGAGGTGCAGCCAGCAGAAGTTTGAATGTGTGATGAGACTGCACGTGGATGTAAGGCCCCGAGCTGGAGTCTGCCACGCCGTGGTCTGTCTCATTCATTCTGCACATGCCCTGCCCTGGCTGGATCTGGACATTCCCCTCCTGAGAATGTTGTGAGAGAAGGATGTGACTTGTGGGTTCCCCCGCCTTCTTTTTTTTTTTTTTTTTTTTTTTTTAATGTGCCAAACTAATTTAAGAACTAACATTATGCTTTTTTATTTTCCTCAAAACAAAACAAAAAGATGTCATAGATTTCTGGTTTACTGCAGTGATCTGTATTTTGGGATGAATGCCTCCAGTGTAGAATAAATAAAACACCAATCTGCTTGAAGTTAACACAAGAGATGAGGAAAGAGCTATTTAAGATAATCATGTTTCTGGTACTTTTTTTAATGGAGACACTGATTACAGATTTCCACGTACTCAAAATTTATGAGGCAGACTTAATAGCAATGCAGGATTCCAAAAATAATAAGCAGAAGTAAAAGCTTAACACTGGTGTCTTCATATGCAGTACCACCTTGTGTGTATTCTAAAATCAGTAAGCTGAACTAAGTGCTTAGTGGTTTGTCTTAAATAAACAAGTCAAAAGCTAAAATTCATACTGGACTGGAACTGGATGGTATATTCTCACACTGTTGTACCAATTTACAAAACAACGTTTGGAGGGGCCGATGACCAGACTGATATACTGTGTATATAGGATTTCTACCTGTTGTATGCTTTTTTCTACTGAAGAAAATAGATTGCTTAGAGTGGGTATGTTTTAATACACCTTTTAATTTCACTCTTTTCAAAGTACAAATGTGATCTGTTATTAATAAAAGATTGTGTTCTATATCTGTCTGTATTTTGTAGTTGTTAAAGCAACTGAAAACCCATTGAGCAGCAGCAGCACACAACTGTCATGTGTTAATGATCATGGAATCATAGCATGCTCCAGGTTGGGAGAGATCTTTAAAGATCATCCAGTTCCAACCCCGTTGCTATGGTGGGGGACACCTTCCACTAGACCAGGTTGCTCAGAGCTCTGTCTTGAGTTTTAAGACAGTTCACCGACTGCAAGTAGATGGTGAAGCCACGCTTGTGCCAATACGTGGAGGTTACAAAGCAATACCCCTGTTAGCAGAGCATGGCAGTCCCAGCAAGCTCCTCAGCTACTGACAGTGAAGCTTCTCATTAAACAAACAAAACTGTATTTTTCCTACTGCTTCCTTCAGCTTCTTTTGAGACCAGTAAGGTGATCATGTTTCATTAAGCTGTGCTTAATCAGTCTCTCATTAGACCACTGGGTCTCTTAGCACTGTGCTTAAACCCTTGGCCTGGCCCAGCACACACCATTCCCTTCTATTACAGAGTACCCTGAACAGTGAGATTTGAGATACTTTAATTCCAGTATCTGCCTGAACTGCAAAAGAGCTGTAAGACCAGGGAACAGCAGTCTTGCACCTCGTAATAAAGGTGGTTCACACCAGCAAGGCAAGGGGAAAGTACACTTATAAAATGCTTTTAAAAGAGCTCAAGCAGTGCTTTGCTGGTACATTCCTTCGGTGCCTAATAATAATAGCACATTAGCTTCTAATTAAACATGAGGCCACACTCATGAGTCTTTGTTTCCATGCTGTCTTTCACAATAACAGGCACCAGCTATGCATTACATAGAGGCAACACAGCTGGCACTGGACAAAAAACAACCAAGGGATTGCAAAGACATGCTGCCACTGTTGGACTGGGTATTTGTCCCTGTGAACCAGCCTTCCTTGGGGGCAGGAGGGGTGATTGGGGGTGCTAAATTAGCACTAATGCAGCAATTAGGAATTGCTGTTTTGTAAAGGTCTCCTACTGGTGACTTTTCTGGTTGATTGTGCGTCCTTTAACTTTGTTCAAGTCCTAACTGCGCTGTTGACCTGAAGCTTACAGGCATTTATTTGTCTCTTCCAATCTTAGGTGTGTTCTTTAGAACACCCTGCAGGCTTGGGAGGGTGGGTTTGGGAGGTGGTGTGACTGCATGGAGGGCTCCATGGAACCGAGCCTTGCTCCAGGTCCCCTGTGCTGCCTAACTGCTCCCTGGCATCAGACAGGGCTGGAAGATGAATATCAGCAACCTCTTGCTCACCTCCAAAATCAGGCAGAGGCTGCTTGCAAGGCTTCTGTGTATCTGTGTACACTGTGCCAATCTGCTTCCTTAGGGCTTCTGACCACGGCCCCGGGTGGCTCTTTCAGCCCAAGGAGCAAAGAATGTCAGAAAATAAGAGACAGTGAAATGGCTCTAGTGACCAAAAGCTTCATCTTTTTGTCTCTAGAAGTGATTTTTCAGCCTGGCCTCTGCCCACACACCTGTGGCAGCACAGTCTGGGTTCCTGCCAGCACCCGCTGGTGCCAGTTCCCCGTGCAGGAGCCCCAGCAACGAGGAAGGTGCCTCGCACCATCCCCATTCCTCACTCCTCCATCCCAGCCTCTGCCTCCGGGGGATAGCACAGCCCCTGATGCATTACCTGTCTCTGCAGCAGTTTGTTCCCAGCGCCAGGCAGCTTTATTTACCTGCTGCTTAGCACGGGGCGCTCGGCACCGTGTTCCTACAGGCCTCGGGAGGACTCAACAAGCCTGCGGTTCAAACACGCTGCTGGGCCAAGGGGAGGGAATTGCTGGGTGATTGCAAAGAGGCCCGGAGGCAAACCTCAGCCCTCTCGTTCCTGCCTCACCTCTTGCACCACCTTGGCTCTGCTCAACAGGGTTGCAAGAAAAACAAGGCATGTGGGAGCTGCTCTGCAAGGTCTCCCTTAGCGGAGAGGTTGGGAGGGGGGGATATCTCCTCTCCTCCATGCTCCTTTAACCCCAGCTGGGTGGCATAAGATACATGGATGTCCCCAAAAATCCCAGGAGAAGCCTTGGGTGCCACAGTGCTCATGGGGTGCAAATCTGTGTTACCTCCCTGGCAGCACCCGGGCTCAGCTGCTGATCAGATCCCGTTGTCCCTGTGCATTAGGGAGAGGGCATCCAGCCTTTCCCCTTCTTTAACTTTCATCAAGCAGTGTTCATTTTGATGTGTTTCTTTGAAGGAGACCCACACAAGCAAGGGAGACAGAGCAGGGGGCTTCTTTTACACACAAGTCCTGGGGCCAGGGGTTTAAGGGAATATGTCAGCTGCACTTAGCCTGTCCTGTTCTTGGGCCAAAACCGCCCACATGTGCACCCAGGGCTCTGCAAGAAGCCTTTGACCACTTTTGCAACACCGGCTTGGTACTGTGGAGGGACGGATCATGCACTGCCTCCCCCTCTCCCTGCTCCTGGGATGCACTTTAATCCAGGGCTGTGGCAAAACACCGAACATTT